>NC_080613.1:2303499-2638832 GCF_027887145.1 Ammospiza caudacuta | reverse complement strand
GAGATGCCGAGGAGTGATGGATCATGGCGAGCAGGGCTGTCTCATCATTCCAGGTGAAAAAAGCCGAGAAGCACCAAAATCACATCGCACACATCCCTCTCATACCCGAGGGAAGGGTTCAGGAGTGCTGAAAACAAGATTAGCCCTGGCTATTGCCATGGCAGGTATGGAATCCCTGCACCTGAACTATTTGTTTACATGCTGGAGGGCTTGGTTTGTTTTTTTTTTTTTTTTTTTCCACTTTTTGTTTTCATTATTCCTGCTCAATTAGATGGGAGATTCAGACATTTAGAAACTGCTACTCTGTATTGCCTCTCCCTCCAGGCTGTGTTGGTGTTTGCTCACAAAGTTGCTCACAGCTGCTCCAGCCCCGATTGAGGAATTTTTGCTGCGGCTGAAATCAGCCCCTGGAGAGTGTGCAAAAGGAGCCAAATTCATCTCGGGTGCTCAAATCACACAGGGGTTAATGTGGCTGGGGTAGTCTGAATAATCACAGCAACTGAATGAGTAAATAAATAAAACTCAGGTTGTCCAGTTGGCCGACACGGTGCAGAATACTGGTGAGGGATAGAGATACCCTCCTCTAGCATTTTCCATGTTTCTAAACTCAAAGAATGATCCTTTTCACAGCAAGCCCGTGGGGCAAGGTTGTGTTTCTGGTTGTGTGCAACCTGAAGACTGAATAAATTACCAGGAAAAGGCCAGAGTGAGTTGTTTGTGTTGTATCCCAGGTGAGCAGAGGAGCAGAGCAGCTGCGGCTGCCCCTGGATCCCTGGAACTGTCCCAGGACAGGGCTTGGAGCAACCTGGGATAGAGAAAGGTGTCCCTGCCCATGGCAGAGGGTGGAATTAGATGATTTTTAGTGTCCTTCCCAAACCATTCTGTGATTCTGTGAAGCAGGAGAGAAGGACACATGCTGTCCTCACTGGCAAAGGTTTCAATTTATAATAGGTCAGTCAAGCCCAGAACTATTGCTGAGTACAGCAAACCAGCTAGAAAACTTCAGGTTAAAAAGGGATTGCATGCTTTAATGTGGAAATTCTTTACGATCACATACATATAAAGAGAACAGCAAAGGTGAGATCCCATTGTTGATGTTTCCATTGTGTACCCCTGTATAAGGGGGTTAAATATGTAACATAGATATCTAACTATAGACACAGATGTGAGCTATTGATGCTGTTTAGCACACAAAAAAGCCAATCAGGCTAATTAAAACCATGTTTCCTCAGATTACACCTGTTGGGGGAGGTATCAAGGGAGAACCAGGGCTTAATCTGCTACTCATGCCTGCGCAGGGAAATTGTATTAGACAAGCTGGTTTAGACGAATGTTCCTACAAAAGAGGGAGATGAAAGGCACTTAAAAATCACAGAGCTGCCTCTGGTTCCCACACCAGCATCAAAGTGCTGCTTCCCCTGCCTGGCCGGGGCTTTGAGGATATTCCCCTGCTTTAATGATGGGAGTGCAGGAACAGCTCTGCACTGATAACGACCCCTGATTAAGATGTTTGTTTAGCTCCTTGTGTTTTCCTCTCCAAGGCTTGTCGGGTGCAGGGTGGGACAGTGTCAGCACAGGGAATGGCAGATATTCTGATGGTTGGAATGGGGGTTCACCCCCCTAAAAATTTGTCTTTGTGTAAAATAAAGCTGCAATTCACGGAGCGAAGCTGATGAAGGGTCTGGAGCACCAGGGGTGGCTGGGGGGCTCAGCCTGGAGAAAAGGAGGCTCAGGAGGGAATGTTTTGTGCTGCTTCTGTGCTTTTGATTCCCAAAAAGCTGTTTTCATGGAGTCACAGACTGGTGTGGGTTGGAAGGGACCTTCAAGATCATCTCGTTGTCCCTGTCCATTATCTCATTCTCCCTGTGCACAGCTCCCCAACAGGAGGATGGACAAGGGACAGGGTGAGAGGAAATGGCCTCCAGTTGTGCCATGGGAGGGTTAGTTGGATATTTGGGAAAATTTCATCACAGAAAGGGTGGCTAAGCCTTGGAGCAGTGCTGGAACCATCATCCCCAAAGTGTTCCAAAGGGCACACGGATGTGGCACTTGGGGACAGGGTTTAGTGGTGAATGTGATGCTCGGTAATCTTGGAGGGATTTTTCAGCCTTAAGGATTCTGGGATTCGTTTCTGATTCTGCTGCTGTTGGACACGTGCACCCCAGCCTTCCCCAATTAATGAGCCTTGCCTAATTAGGCCCCCACGGACGTGCAGGACGGGACCTCGCTGTGCAGCTTCGCTCTGTGAGGCAGAATCTCATTTTCCGTGTCTATAACTCGGATTTCTCAGCTCCGGCAGCCCCCGGCCCGCGATGGGCAGCGGCGGCCCCGGAGCGGCGGAGCTCTGTCCCGCCCTGGCGGCCACCCGCGCCACTGCACCCGCACCGGCCAACCGGAGGCACCGGGACCTGCACGGAGCCCTCACGGCACCGCGCTCCGCCACTCCCCGGCACAGGGGCGAGATCCCGGTGGCACAGGGGCGACACCGGGACGAGGCGCTCCGACCGGGATTCGAACCTGTGATCTTCCATCCCGCGACCGCCCCAGTCGGGATTCGAACCCGCGGCCCCTCCCGCCGCCGGACAGCAACACCGCCGGCTGCGCCCGCCGCCGTGACGTCATCGCGCGCCGCGCCGTGACACGTCGACGGCGGCGGCGGCGGAAGCCCGAGCCGGATGTGCCAAGATGGCGGCGGCCGGCGCTGGGGCCGTGCGGGGCGGCGGCGCCCGCGCCCGCTGCTGAGGGGCCGCGGCCGGCGGGGGCTGCCAGGTACCGCGGGGCGCGCCCGGAGGGAGGGCCGCGGGTCCCGGGTGGGCTGCGCGAGCAGCGCCGGGCTGGAGGTGCGGGCCCCGGTGTGCCCGGTGCCCACCCCGCCGTGCCTCAGCGAGGGCCTCGGGGCTGTCGCAGCGCCGGGAGCCGGCGGGTCCCGCAGCCCCGGGCTCGGCCCGCGGCCCGGCTGGGGCGGGCTGTGGTGCCGCAAGGAGGGGCGAAGGCGCTGCCGCAGTCCGGGCCGCGCTGCCCGGTGTTTCCCCGCAGGATTTGGGGAGCTCCGGGCGGTTTCCAGTGGGGCGGCGGGACTGGGACGCTCCGCGGGCCTCCGAGGGTTTTTCCGTGGGGTGCGGCGGGGAGAAGGTTCAGACCGATGCCGGCTATCGTGTGTCCCCTCCGACAGCGCCGGGCCCGGGGCAGGGCTGTGTTTGCGGCTTTCAGGTGCCCCAGGTCGGTGCAACTGGTGCTGACTCAGGAGTGCGGCTCCCGGAGCTGGAGAACCGGCAGCCAGGCTCCTGTCGGAATAAACGGGAACGCTTCGTGCTGCTGCTGGGCTTGCGGTTCCCAAAGAGCTGTTTTGATGGAGTGATGGGCTGGTTTGGATTGGAAGGGACCTTAAAAATCATAAAATTCCACCCCCTGCCATGGCAGGGACACCTTCCACTGGCCCAGGGTGCTCCAAGCCCTGTCCAGGGACACTTGCAGGGATCCAGGGCAGCCGCAGCTGCTCTGGGCATCCCCACCCTCACCGGGAAGGATTTTTTCCCTGGATCTCTTTAAACTTACCCTGTGCCTGTTTGAAGTTCTCCTGTTGCTACACTTTAACAGGATAACATTTGTAGCTCTGGTTGCTGTTGAGGAAAAGCCCGGTAGGAATCTGTCAGGAGAGTGAATGATGCAGAATGTGTTCAATCTGTCACCCACATGTGTGCAGATGTGCAGCTGTCTACATGAGATAAAAGTGAAAAAGCACTAGCTGATTTTAAAGCTGCAAATCTCATTTTTCCAGCTGTTCTGTATTTGAGATTGCAGTTTCTTTTTTGCTTTTTTTTGCTTTTTTGGTCACTTTGTTTTTACTAGGAATCTGTATGTGAATATGTTATTTATTGTTTTATTCATGCATGAGGATGACAGTTAATATTAGCCCTCTGTAATCTGCTTTATGGGTATAGTTATTCTGTTTAAGAGTAATTTATTTAGATAGGTTTAAATTAATTGCCCCCAAAGGAATTATTTCTTTATAGATGAAGCTATAGAGCTCATCAGATGAATTTAATTTTATGGCCTTGTCTAGAGGGTTTTAATATTTTTTTCCTCTTTGCCAATGTTTTTTTTGGTACACCTGGAAACACCTTCTGCAATTGTTACTCTGGTGACTCATGTTTAGCAGGCAGCTCTGCTTTATCAATTAATAAACCAGCTGAAATATGAGAATTTCCAAACTATACAAAGCAGAGGCGGATTGCTCTTAACTTGTGTAGTTATTTCTAAATTCCTTAAAATCGGCATTTCTGTTAGTGCTGGATAAGGCACAAGGGAGGGTCAGTAGCACTGAGTTATCTTCTGTTTAAATTACCTGACATGGACACGTTCATTTTATTTGGACCCAGTTCCTCAGATCTTGCTTGCTTTTACTACTGTGTGCAGTCTGTTAATATTAACTTTGCTTCTGTGGAAGCTGATCCCTCATATTGAACCTGTCATGCACCATCAAAGATCCTGCCAGAGGAATGGCAAGTTCTGACTTAAAGTAGGACTTTACACTTAATATCTTTTTTAGCTAATTACTGGTGCTGGCTGTTACAAAAATATGGTAAAGTATTATTATTTTTTTTAAATAAGACACTGCAAGTCCTGAAACCTCTTTGTAAGCATTCCTTGATGGAATTCAGCAGCTGTGCTTTGGAAAGAATGGTGGAGGCACAATGCAAGTAATGCCTGAAACTGATGGAGCTCTAATGCCTCTGTGGAAATCTGTTTGGTGTTGTCCTTCCCTCCTTCCCACCTTAATAAAACACAAATTTATGGAGTCTTAACTCTAGGTATGGCTGTGGAATATGTGGATATGGGGGAGAAATTGAGAGGTTCTGTTAACTCTGGAAGAGGAACTTGGATAATACACAAGGTGTTGGAGGCATTTTTCTTCAGGAGAAGTTGTCCTGCTGTCCAGTAAAGGCTGTTGTACTCCAGTGTGCTTTTTATTGGAATTTTTTAGGTATAAATCTCTATGAAATTCATATAGTATTTTTGATAACAAGAAACCAGAAGTGTTTTGCATTTGAACTTCTCTGGAACTATTACAGTTTTGTCCTGATTACAAACATCTGACTTTTCTGGCTTCCAGTTTTATTGCTCTTAGTAACAAGATGCTGAATCTTAGGAGACCTCCAAATAAGAATTGCACAGCTTTTTTCTTTTATAAGCAGAAATGCAACTGCTGTGGAGCAATTGCTGTGGGCACTTCACTCTGCATGTTGTAAACAATCTTTGTTGTGTACTATGAGAAAACAAGATCATCATATGCTGCTAAGGCTTCCCTGAGCTCCACTGGAAACTGATGAATTCCTCTGGTTTGTCAGCCTCCATCCTCCCCAGATTGTTGAGAGGTGATAAAATTAAAAAAGACACCCTGATGAATTTACTGAACCCCTGTGTACCAGATTCCTGCCTGTATTGTTTGGAGCTGGGGTTGGATTACTTCTGAGCGTGTCCTTTCCGCCCTGAGGTGCAGCTGGAACCCTGATACTGTGCCAGAGCCCGCTGGTGTTACAGTGAGAATGTTCATTGATAGGAGGGGGTACTTGATTGGTTTTCTATCCTTAAATGCACTTTTGCCATGCAGCATTCATCTAGAAGAGAGAATATTTGTGATGAAGATGCAATTGCCTTTCTCACAATAAATAACAATACTGTGCCACGCCATGTTTTTCCTGGTTAAACCAAAAGTTTAAGGGTGATAACATCTGATGAATTCCTTCTAGGGATGCTTCTCATCTTACCTGTGTAAAGGTCCAGTCACATGGAGTGCCAGTGCAGCAGGGCTGAAGATCATCTCTAACAGAATTAGAGTTAGATAATGACTTCTCAACTCTTCATAAGTAAATTGAGCAGGGCATGGTGCTGCAGGCTCTCTTCCAGCCTGGTTGCTGTCCTGTCTGTGCAGATTATTGGGAAATGTAGCAGTGGGATACCACTGGAGGGTTTGACACCAGTATGGGTCTGAACTGTTTCATTAGTCTTACTTGGATCTATTTAATAGAATTGTTAAATTATGTGCATTGACAGCACACAGCCTTACACTTCATTAATGCTGGACTGGATTTAGAAGTACAATGGAGTCCGTCAGTTCCTTATGCACTCTGAAGAAAAGGGAGATATTTTCCACTTCAAATTCTTTGAGTGATTTTGTTTCTAAAATAAAAGCTGCTTAAGTACTGCACATATTGTGAGGAAGGGAACTGACTTGTACCTGTGTTGTCCCAGCAGGCCAGAAGAAGAGATCTCTGCGCTGCCTCCGCAGGTGGTTTGTCACCGTGTGACCGTGCCAGGAGGCCACCATGCAGCAGCCAGCGCAGCCTGTCCCCCCGGGGGCGGCTCCTCCTCCTCCTGCCGGCGTGGCTCGCAACATGTACTGGAGGAACAGCCCCCTGGGCAGGCGGGCCAACGCCGCGGCCGCGCCGGGGCCGCCCGTGACAGACCCGTTCGCCTTCGGCCGCCAAACCCCGCAGGGCTCCCCCCTGGATCACCCGCCCAAGGGCAGCGCTCCGGCCGCGTTCCCACCGCACGGACCACACAGCTCCCTGCCGGCTCCTGTGCCTCAGGCAGGGGGAGGCACCAGTAGCTTTCCCGGTGCTCCAGTTCCCTCTCCGTCCCCGGGGTATGTTATAAATAGTGCTGCAGAAGGGCATCCCAACGCTGATGTTGGACTCCGTGGGCCTGCGGCGCCCTTGCATTATAACCCAGGAGCAGCAGTGGAAAATTCTTTCAGTGTGCATCCTGGGGTGGTGTCTGCAGCGGGCAAACCTGGGGCTAGGCAGGATGTTGGCAGAGATGCAAATGATGCAGCTTCAGCACCCACCACGGCAGCGCTCTTCCCACCACCTCCCCAGCAGCCTGGGCCCCAGTGGAGGCCTGTCCCAGGGAATCTGCAGTCTCCAGTTCGCAATTTTGTGCCCTATCCTGAGCCGTCTCCTCAGACCGACGTTCACAACATTTCTCAGCCTTCCGTCAGCGCTTCTCACCCTCCTCCACACACAAACGTCCCACAGGGCCCTGGGCACCAAGGAGTTCCACAAAACATCGTGCAAGCGCCTTTACCCGCTGGCTGTGAGAGGAATGGCAAAAATGGCCCTGCAAACAGCAGCCATCACATGAACAGCATCCAGCCTGGAAATGTGTTTAGGCAGAACACAGACATGACTAACCCTTGGTCAAACCAACCTTACCAGGAACAGTTTTACCCACAGCCACCTTTGCAAGACTCGGGTTTTGTCCTTCCCACAGCTCAGGAAAACAACCCCAAAAACCAGTCTCCAGCTATGTCAGAAACATCAAATAGATCTATTCCCACAGATAGAGATCCAGGAACTCTCTCCATGTTCTTCAAAGGGGATGAGGCAGAAAATGAAGAAATACTTTCATCTGAGAAAAAATACGTAATGGAGAAAACAGAGTTTGATGCCTGTCAGCAAAATTCAGCCTCCCTGTATCACCAGTCTGTGCATCCTCAGCAGGTGGCAACCAGTATTCTCTCTCAGGCTCAGCTGGGTTCAGCTGGTGACATGGTACAGAAAGGAATGGATGCCCAGTACTTCCCTAAACTTGTCAGCCATCAGGAGGCACAGGCTGCTAAGCACTCTCTGTTTGCTGGTGATGACAAGGCACAGATAGGTGACCCAGCTGCTGGGTCCCAGTATGAGAATGTGGAGAACCTGGAGTGCATTCAGAATCAGGAGGTGCTGCCAAGTGAACCCCAGAACATCAACGCTTCCTCCCCCGCTGCTGGTCCCGATCCGTACAGGTACGGATCCTTCCCGGGTCAGGTGCTTCCCAAGAATGCTGTGAGCCATGCTGAAGGAGGACCAAACCTGGAGGCTCCTGACTCCTTACCTCACCCTGGCCGGCCAGACAGCGTCTCTTCCAACTACAGCAGCATCAGCCACAGGAGCAGCTCCAGCTCTGCACGGCCCCCGGAGCACGTCGGTACATTTATCCAGCAGGAAATTGGGAAGCCTGATGAGGAATCCTCTGCCAGCTTCTTCAAACAGATTGACTCCTCTCCTCTGGGAGGAGATTCAGGTGAGCTAAACCTCAGCAAGAACTACCACGGCAATCTATCCCAGCCTCCCACTCCAAGTCCTCCTAAGCCTACAGGAGTGTTTCAGACAAGTGCAAATAGTTCTTTTGAACCTGTGAGGTCCCATGGAGTTGGTATAAAACCTGCAGAGATTGACCAAGCAAAGATGGTGGTTGAATTAAGAGAGAACCACTCAAACCAAAAGAATATCAAGAAGAACACAGCAGTGCCTGCTGCATCTCCTGGCAATCTTGAACAGCCACCAGATAATCTGGAAACAATTTACATGCCTCAGGTACACCCAGGCACTGGGGAGGCTGGAAACACGCTGCACTCTGGACCTGTTGTGGAAAATATACAATCAGTGTCTGAGAGACGCTCCTCCACCAGAGCTCAGGGAGCAGTTAAGAAGTGTGATAGCCCAGCAACAACTTTATGGGCTCACAATGAGTTACCAAATTTTGGGGGAAATGTTCTCCTAGCTCCTGCTGCTCCTGCAGTGTATGTACCTGCCAAACAGACTGTGGAAGTCATTCAGCCACCAGAAGAAGGCCTGTCTAATCAGCAGCCATGTAAACCAGGGACTATTGCTGTGCAGCACTCCCAGGATGGAAATGTAGCTTTTGAAAATCTTGAGAATCCTCCCAAAATGGGAGAGGAGGAAGCACTTCAGTCTCAGGCAAGTTCTGGTTATGCAAGTTTATTGTCTTCTCCACCTACAGAGTCTTTGCAAAATCAGCCTATCCTGATTGCTCAGCCTAATCAAAGCTATAACTTGGCTCAGCCAATTAATTTTTCTATTTCTCTATCTAATCAGCTAAGCAGCAATGAAAACAATCAGCCAATGAAGGACTCTGGAGTTGGGGACAAGCCTGCGATGGGTCCCCAAAGTTCACATGCTGGTGGGGAAAACATGCCACTACCTGTGATGCAAGTTGGATCTCTCCTAGTTAATGCACTTCCAAATACTAATCTGTTAAAACATAATTTATTGCAAAGTCCTGTTAATTCCTCTGATGCTGCTTCTAATCAGCCTGCAAACTTGCTTATGAAAACTCCTCTTAATTTGAGTCCAGAAGGGCAAAAGAATGTTAATGTGGAAGGCCTTGTTCCTGAATTTGCTAGCAAGCCAGGGTCTAACTCATCTGTTTCTCCTGGGACAAATCTTCCCAGTGGAAGTGCAAGTGGCCTGGTCCCCCCTGTTAATTCCATAGCCCAGGCTAATAATTCTGCAAATCAATCAAGTAGCAAAGAAGCTGCTGGAGTGCTGGACTTCACAGTGCCACGGACGTTGGAGAAAAGCAGCACAACTAATTCTGTCCAGGTGCACAATCAGTCACCCTCTGGTGCTCCAGCCCAACAGGCAGCTGGTGCTGCTCAGGTGCGTCCCGAGGTGCCTGACAAACAACATTTCTACCAACAGGTGACAAAAGATGTGCAGCACCAGGCTGCAGCAGACCGAGCTGCGCAGCCACAGATGCAAGCAGCTCAAATGCAGCCACCAATATCTGGGCAGTCCTCAGTTCCTGCAGACTCCCAGGTCTCCACAGGGGCCAAGGCCATGCAGCAGGGGGACAGCCAGGTGCTGGGTAACCGTCCCCAGCCTGGGGGACCCCAAGAGGGAGGTTCAGCCCAGCCAAGGTACGACCAGACGAGTCCTGGGAAGCAGCCGGTGTCAGAACAGCCTCCAGGTGCTCCAGCTGCCACTGCCCCTCCTGCCAGCACTGCTCAGGCAGTGCCACCCAATGGGCAGCAAGACCTGCAGCGTCCACCCCCTCCTCAGACTCCTCAGGAAGCCTTTGGTCCACCCCAGAACCCTTACTACTACTACAGACATCCTTACGATGCTTACCAGGCTCCATATCCACCACCTTACCCTCCTGCAGACCCCAGGACAGCAGCTCACCTTTATTACATGGTAAGTTTCTATTTTTCCCTTTTTCCCTCTTAATATGTATTATTCATTTTCATTTTTGACTTATGAATTTAAGCGGTTGTGTCATGATCAACATTCAGCAGAGCATTCACGTTAAGTGTTTAAGTGTAGAGAAAATCCAGACAACAGTAACAAAACTGACACTGCAAAGATTATGGAAACTTAAGTGGTTGCTGATACCAATTCCAGTTGGCACAGATGTCAGCTCATAGCAATTTGTTTGGAAAAAGTTGGCAGTCCAGGTGCTCAAACTTGGTTCCTGAATTATTGATGGTTTAGTAGAAAGGTTGAAATGCCTTTAGCCCAGACATAATGGTTTTTTTTCCTTAAGTTTAGGATATTAATAACTTGACTAGAACTCCTGCCACAAAAAGTAATAAAAGTTAAGCTGTTTATTAACCTCCATCTCTTCAGGTGTCGCTACAGTGGTGTGAATGGTGATGTTTTTTGGTTTGAACTGTTAATTTTGGAGATGTGAAGCCTCTTCCCTTGCCTGTGCTTTTGCAGGACAGCTATGGCTCACTGCAGTGGTGTGAATGGTGATGCTTTTTGATTTCAGCTGTTCATTTTGGGGGTGCTCAGCCTTTCCCCTTGCCCGTGCTCTTGCAGGAGGACAGCTGTGGCTCACTGCAGTGGTGTGAATGGTGATGCTTTTTGGTTTGAGCTGTTCATTTTGGGGGTGCTCAGCCTTTCCCTTGCCCGTGCTCTTGCAGGAGGACAGCTACGGGCAGTACGACCCCCGGTACCGGCACTACGAGGGCAGCGCTGCCTACATGGAGCCCGGCAGTTACCGCTACCCCGAGCCCGAGCGGCCCAGCTCCAGGGCCAGCCACTGCTCTGACAGACCTGCCTCCAGGTGGGTGATCCTCGGCTGAGACAAGATTTGGGTACCCCAAAGCAGGGAGGGTGGTGCTGCCTGTTGAAGTTTTACAGCATAAACCACAGGGAGGAATTCAAAACCTCTTTGTGTGCTGCCTCAGGGGTGGACGGTGTCAAATGCCATGTCTGGGAAGGATGCAATTCCCCAGCCTTTCCTCTTGCTTGTTGTTCCTTTCATTCAGTTCTTTGGGGGTTGTTGGTGTTTCTGCCAGGCAGGAAGTCACTGTGATAGCCTCAGTGCTGATGTTTGCTGTGAAAGAGCAGTGCAGGTCATGGGGTTATTAATCAATACTCATTTATTTTCTGCCTTGCACTTAAGCAGGGGCCCCTTGGTCTGTTAATGAATGGCAGTTTTGCACATTGGGTGAGATTTGCCTTGCAAGCACCGTGGATACACAGTGGTTCAGGTGCTCAGAAGGGAGTGGTGAGTCAGGTGCCAGCATCCTGGTGCTGTGTCAGGTCCATTTGTGTACTATTCCCTCAGCTGTGGATAAGCTTTCCTCACAAAGCTCCCAGAATGTGGTCTGGGTGGCAGAGGTGCTGTGTGGGCATGTCCCACCCACTCATTTCAGTGCAGATTTTGATTAGGAAAACTTAGAAGCCTTGATCTGTCTGATTAATACAAAATAAAGACATTTGAGAGAGGAGGAACAATGTGTTCAGATGCTACTTGAAAATATTAAATAAAAGCAGGATTAAATCTCTAACTCAAGCAAGAAGCAGCAAATTACCTTGAAGAGATTGCTGCTTTCTGATGATAATTGTGTAAGTTATTTGTATGAATTCAAATTAATGACAAAATGTTATTGTTGTCACCTGCTTTGCAGTTTCTAACAGAGAAACTCCTGTCTGGAAATGATTAAACCCTTTGTAATGTTTGTCTGTTGTTGATAGTTCACTCATGGAGCAGTGATCAAGTTACAAATATCACATTTTATTTACCATCTCCAGAAGATTATAGATGTATTTTGATCTTGAGGAGAGCAAAACAATGGCTGTAGCTCCATGTGATAACTTTTACCATTTTCTTAAGTGAATTTAAGTGTGCTGTGAGCTCTTGAAATGAGATGATAACCTCCTGTAGCACTTCCTGAGGTGCTATTTTTAGAAGGGGTTGAAGTTTCTCTCCGTGGCAGTGGGCAGATCAAAGCCTGCTAGAAGTGGCTGTGCCAGTGCAGACAGACAGGGACTGTGGTGTGCAGCTGCAGGGCAGCAGAGCTGTGTGTGTGTGAAACTGCCCTGAATGTGCAGTGATGGCACAGCAGCTTTGGAAACTCTGCTTGGAGAAAGGAGCAAGATCTCACTGGGGAGACTGGGGAGACTGGTTGGGTGGCCAAGGCTGGTGTGATAAGATCAGAGCTCCTCTGCAGGGTGAGTGCTGTGTTAGCAGGCTTCCCACACTCCTGCACTCGCTGGGCCACTTTGGAGTTTGCTCTCTGAGTTGTAGGACCAGTTGTAGGGAAGGGTGGAAGTTTCCATCACTCCAAACTGGCATTAAATACCTTCACCTGCTGCGTGTGTGTGCCCGGGTGTGTTTGTGAGATTCGTGCAACTGTGTAGGTACAGACATACATGAATGTATACATATATACACATTTATGTGTTCACATACATGCAGACACTGCATTTTTCATCTAACATCCATCCTCTGGCTTTTTTCAGAAATTCTAGGATGATCTGAAAATGTTGTATAATAAAGGCTCATGATATTCCAAATAATGGCCACATCTTTCTTCTTTTCATCAGAAGAAATCATCTTTTTCTATGCACTGACTCTTACTTTGCCATGCTGGTTTTAGCCAGGTTTTTGTGCTAGTTTGGACAATCAGCTCTGTAAATGGGTATTTTCTTCATTATGAGCTGTATAATAAAACACTGTTAAATTTGGGGCAGCTATTATTTCTTAATGAATTGTTAAATTGTTGACTTCTCTGTTGAGACAGTTCAAAGGATGCTAATTATAGCAGTAGTTTTTGTGAACAATTGTCTGTAAGTAAATAAACTTATCACCAAAGCAGTTTATAAAGCCACTAAATTATTGTATGCTAAGGGCTGTCAGCTTTCAATGGCACACAACAACTTAGTGGTATATTGGGCTGTAAAGTCTTAATTTTGTGACTCCTTGGTTTCTTGGAAATGCATTATTTTAACTATGCAACTCTGTCTAATCAATTGGGGCACAGAGTTTTTCCTACCTCATGATGAATTTAGAAGAGATTAAGGAGGAATAACAACTTTTTTCATACTTGTTTGCTTTCTTGCAGGCAAGGGTATACAGAAGATTATTATGGAAAAGGTGGATGGAGTGATTATTATTCAGGCTATTACCCAAACTCCTATGATTATGGAGGTAAGGTGTCCAAAAAAACTCTGATTTTTTTCCACAGATTTTCCTCTCTTGACCCTTCAGTTTTCCTTTCCTTTGTGCAAACCCTCCATTGTAAGGGTACAGAACAGTTTTACTCCACATGTTGCAAGGCTGCCTTTCACTGGGGTGTGTCCTTGGTGTGTGACCTGAAGGCAAACCTGTAAAGTGAATTTTAGGTGGGTGTAAAGTTGACTCATGACTGGATTTTGGTTTTGTCCATCATTATCTAAGTGCTCCCTGAGACATGCTGGCATTGGGAGTCTGGAGGTAATTGTTTGTGTAGTGCCTGGGAGGGGTTTGAGCAACATCTGTCCACATCCTGAGATGTTTTGCTTGGCACTCTGCAGATTGATCACAGAGATTCTGTGAATCTCATAAACAAATAGTAGGATTGAGATTTAAAGATGTTAGAAAGGATCTGATGGCAAACACTGACCCCTCAGGAGTAACTAACTCTAATGGCTATGTTTCTCTGAAAGGTGTAAAATTGATTTTTTAAAGTAAAAAGGAGTGGACATATTTATGTAGCTTTAAGTACATTTCTTTGGGTTTGCTCTGTGCTTCAGGACCAAACCAACTTGTAATTAAAGAGAAAGGAGCAGAAAAAAGATTATAGTTAAAATCTACCAATATCTGAACCATTTCTTTTTGTTTTCCAAAGATCCAAGTCGCTGGGAGCGATACCCATACGACCCCAGGTACAGAGACCCGAGGAGTTATGACCAGAGGTACTGGTATGATGCTGAGCACAACCCTTACCAGAAGAGAGAAGCATATCCTTATGGCAGCAGGTTTGTCCAGTCAATCCACGTTCTCCCAGTGCTCTTTCCAGAGCTGGGGCAGCAGATTCTCTGGAGCAGGCTGTTAAAATGCAGTGTTACACATATTTCACAGTGTAGTTGCTAGTGTGTGTGTGTGTTGCTAGTTCTTTCTGTAGCTTTAACATAGGTCATTGAGGCAAACCAGATGAGCTGTCACATCACTCTGAGAGAGGGATTGAAGGTAGCAGCATTTGTTTTTAAACCAGTTTAACATTCTGTGGGTTTTTAGAACACACTCTGAGTATAATGTTGGTCTTGATCTTGAAAAATCTGGAGGAACTCCGTGAAGGAATGTCTGTTTACTGTAACAGCAGCCTCGGTGTAGGCAGATTTAAGAGCCCTTCTGGAGTGAGGTCCTGTGGTGTTACATTTTAATTAAATGGTATTCTCTGTCTCACCCCTCGAAAATGTAGGATTTATTCCAGGCCTGTGATACTGCAGGGGAGGATCGTGGATCTGTAATCCCATTGGCCCAAGTCTTACTCTGCGCCCACTTTGAATCTCCCTGTTAAGCTGTGCCGGGGATCCCAAACCTCTCTTGGTCCTTCTCTCCCTAGGCTCTCCCTCTCTCCCCCTTCTCCCTCAGAAACTAAGCAAACACCTAATAGAGATCTGAAATTTCATCATGTTGTGATATTGGATGGTGCTGGGAGATCAATTAGGGCGTCGTGATGATTTTCAGGATTTGGTGGTTTTTACGAAGGTTGAGGGCCATTGGTTGTTTCTGTATGTGGATATGAGGGTGATGAGGATGGTCCCACTGGGGGTGGGAGCCCCAGTAAACCTTCACCTAATCAGCACCCCCAGAATCCGTGTGGAGTCTCCTTGCCTGCCTGCTGCTGCCAGTGAGCACACAGCTTAGGGGTCTCCCCAGGGGTCCCCCAAACAAACTGCACCAAGGTCCAGTGTGACCGTGCTTACAGGGGTCCAAGGATGAGGATCTGACTCCATGTTTCAGAAGGCTTGATTTATTATTTTATGATATATACTAGATGAAAACTATACTAAAAAAATGGAAGAAAGGATTTCATCAGAAGGCTGGCTAAGAATAGAATAGCAAAGAATGATAACAAAGGTTTGTGGCTTGGGCTCTCTGTCCAAGCCAGCTGACTGTGATTGGGCATTAATTAGAAACAACCAACATGGGCCAATCACAGATGCACCTGTTGCATTCCACAGCAGCAGATAATCATTGTTTACATTTTGTTCCTGAGGCCTCTCAGCTTCTCAGGAGGAAAAATCCTAAGGAATGGATTTTCATGAAAGATGCCTGTGACAGCCCAGCTCTCCTCCCTGAGCCCCGTGGGTGCCTGAGCTCACTCCTGTGTGTGTGTGCCCCCCTGAGCTCACTCCTGTGTGTGTGTGTGCCCCCCTGAGCTCACTCCTGTGTGTGTGTGCCCCCCTGAGCTCACTCCTGTGTGTGTGTGCCCCCCTGAGCTCACTCCTGCTGTGTGTGTGCCCCCCTGAGCTCACTCCTGTGTGTGTGTGCCCCCCTGAGCTCACTCCTGTGTGTGTGTGCCCCCCTGAGCTCACTCCTGCTGTGTGTGTGCCCCCCTGAGCTCACTCCTGCTGTGTGTGTGTGCCCCCCTGAGCTCACTCCTGTGTGTGTGTGCCCCCCTGAGCTCACTCCTGTGTGTGTGCCCCCCTGAGCTCACTCCTGTGTGTGTGTGCCCCCCTGAGCTCACTCCTGTGTGTGTGTGCCCCCCTGAGCTCACTCCTGTGTGTGTGTGCCCCCTTGAGCTCACTCCTGCTGTGTGTGTGCCCCCCTGAGCTCACTCCTGCTGTGTGTGTGCCCCCCTGAGCTCACTCCTGTGTGTGTGTGCCCCCCTGAGCTCACTCCTGCTGTGTGTGTGCCCCCCTGAGCTCACTCCTGTGTGTGTGTGCCCCCTTGAGCTCACTCCTGCTGTGTGTGTGCCCCCTTGAGCTCACTCCTGTGTGTGTGTGCCCCCTTGAGCTCACTCCTGCTGTGTGTGTGCCCCCTTGAGCTCACTCCTGTGTGTGTGTGCCCCCTTGAGCTCACTCCTGTGTGTGTGCCCCCCTGAGCTCACTCCTGCTGTGTGTGTGCCCCCCTGAGCTCACTCCTGTGTGTGTGTGCGCCCCTGAGCTCACTCCTGTGTGTGTGTGCCCCCCTGAGCTCACTCCTGTGTGTGTGTGCCCCCCTGAGCTCACTCCTGCTGTGTGTGTGCCCCCCTGAGCTCACTCCTGTGTGTGTGTGCCCCCCTGAGCTCACTCCTGTGTGTGTGTGCCCCCCTGAGCTCACTCCTGTGTGTGTGTGCCCCCCTGAGCTCACTCCTGCTGTGTGTGTGCCCCCCTGAGCTCACTCCTCTGTGTGTGTGCCCCCTTGAGCTCACTCCTCTGTGTGTGTGCCCCCCTGAGCTCACTCCTGTGTGTGTGTGCCCCCCTGAGCTCACTCCTGTGTGTGTGTGCCCCCCTGAGCTCACTCCTGTGTGTGTGTGCCCCCCTGAGCTCACTCCTGTGTGTGTGTGCCCCCCTGAGCTCACTCCTCTGTGTGTGTGCCCCCCTGAGCTCACTCCTGTGTGTGTGTGCCCCTCAGGAACGAGCGATACGAGGATAACTGGAGGTACGACCCCCGTTTCACCGGGAGCTTTGACGACGAGGCGGAGCCGGCGCGGGATCCCTACGGGGACGAGTTTGAGCGGCGCAGCGTGCACAGCGAGCACTCGGGCCACAGCCTGCGCAGCTCCCGCAGCGTGCACAGCCACCACAGCAGCTTCAGCTCCCGCTCCCAGCAGGTGAGCCCCAGCTGCACGCACAGCCTGCCTCCTGCTCTGCTGGCCCTCGAAAAGGCAGGGTTTATTCCAAGCCTGTGATGCTGCAGGGAAGGGTCGTGGATCTGTAATCCCACTGGCCCAAGTCTCATTCCGCATCCAGTTTGAGTCTCTTGTTAAGCTGTGCTGGGGAGACCAAACCTCTCTTGGTCCTTCTCTCCCTAGGCTCTCCCTCTCTCCCCCTTCTCCCTCAGAAACCAAACACCTAATAGAGTTTCAAAACTCCAAAATTTCATAATATTGAGATACTTGATGGTGCTGGGAGATCGATTAGGGCGTTGTTGATGATTTTCAGGATTTGGTGGTTTTCACAGAGGTTGAGGGCCATTGGTTGTTTCTGTATATGGATATGAGGATGATGAGCACCCCCAATAAACCCTCATCTAATCAGCACCCCCAGATTCCATGTGGAGTCTCCTTGGTTGCCTGCTGCTACCAGTGAACACACAGGGCTTAGCACGGGGAATGAATTTTTTTTTTTAACTTTCATAAGCTAAGGCTGTTTGTGATATACTTTTGAACTTAATGCTCTTGTAAGGAGAACTTTAAGCAAAATCAGCACTCAGCTGTGCAACTTGCTATACACACAGAAATGGAAAATTTCCTCTACTTGAATCCATTTGCTGTTTGTGAGAACATTGCCTTCCCTGTGCTTGGCTGTAGTGTGCCTGGCTTTGAATCATGTCATTTTTCTCATCACAAGCTTGGCTGTGTTACTGAACTTAGTTAAAGGACTAACTCTGTATTTGTATGATGTTATTGTGACTTTAAAAGCAAAAACCAAAGCTAACTGATTGCTCATCCACTTACACCACAAATACAGATACATGAAAAGCTCAGAGAATATTTGGCTAATTTTGAGGTACAATATTTGCTCATGTAATGGGTCATTTTACCTATAGTTGCTTCATTGTGTTTCTTGGAAGTTTAGGTACTTTTCCAGTCCAAAGTCCAATTCAGTAATGTTTGAAGCAGTATTGGAAATCATTTAGGCATTAATCTTTAGGCACCTGCTGTCATTTGACATTTGTTGGACTTTTTCAGTTGGGATTTTCCGTCTGTTACAGCAGAGGTGAACATTCATTCTGACCCACAGTTGTTGGTAACAGAACTGGTGCTATAATCTTAACTTTTCACACAAGCACATAGAAATCCTGTTGTGAGAAAACTGAATATGCTTGGATGTGAACAGATCAAACGATGGTAAAAACACTGGGGGAGAAGACAAAATGATTAATTACCACAGAAGGGTCTCACAGGGGGGGCTTTCTGCAAGGCTGTGAGTGCAGTGCTGCTTGCTGAGTGTAACCCCAGCTAACCTGGCTGCTGTGCCCTGCCTAGAGCCAGCTGTACAGGAGCAATCACGATCTCACTGCCTACGACCCCCCTGCGCAGGCAGTGCACGCAGATTATCCCTACGGAGGCTATGAGCCCAGCTTTGATGGACAGCAGCCCTTCCCAGACTATGGCTACCCTGCTGAAACAGCCTGGTCAGCTGTGGAACAAGGTATGGACACGCTGGGGAATGAGGGAAAACATTGTGCTGTAGATACAAAACGTTTTCTCTGGAAAAGCTTTGCCAAGGTGGCGATGTCAGTTTAGCTCTTTGAAGATGTGTTATATGTTTGTACAGAGATGGCAGGAATGTGTCTGATACTATCAAAACCCCTGCATTGAAAAAAATAACTGGATTTTAAAGTTCTGGAGTTTAGTTATTGCAGATCTTCAGGTTTGGGACTTTGGGATTATAAAGGAACTGATTGTTTCTTACCAAGTTCAGCCAAATTCAGTAACAGGGTGTTTTTCACTAAAACCCACAGCATTATTGAATTGGGTAAATGCATCAGCAAGTTTGCTTAGCTGCACAGCAGGTTATCTGTTCTTATTTTATCTTTTCTCCCCATTTCAGCACCTTTAAGGCCCTCAACACCTGAGAAATTTTCAGTGCCTCATATCTGTGCCAGGTTTGGGCCTGGGGGCTTTCTCATAAAAGCACTGCCAAACCTGCCTTCTGAGGGTCAGCCAGCTCTGGTTGAAATCCACAGCATGGAGGTAAAGTTTAGAAGGAAAAATGGGAAGTAATGGAATAAAGGTCTTTCTTTTGGAAGGGAAATGGGGAACTTGAATCTGTAGCTTCCTGATTTCTCTTTTTTTATGTCAGTGCATGTATTTTTTTCTGTTTGGGCTGTAATCATGAGTAAAACAGTAAATTTAAAAGTTCCTTTCCTCTGAGAGATGACTTAGTCATGATGAGATCATCCAGCTCCTTATAATTTTGTTCAGGAAGATATACAGAGTAATTGCATGTAAAGTAGCTTTCATAATTTATCATCCTTATGCAGGTTGTGACAAAATCACCCTTTAAATTTTGCTTAAGAGGCTTGATTACATGACAGGTCATGTTCAGCTCTGGGGGTTTTATCAGTAAAAAGCAAAATTTAGAGTTACAAGAATTTCTTATGGATTATATTTGTGTTTCAGACAATGTTACAACATTCTCCAGAGCAAGAAGAGATGAGAGCCTTTCCTGGTCCTCTTGCTAAGTACGTTCCTACAGTTTTCAGAAATAATTTTCATACTTTCAGAAATTACTTCTTCATTGCAAATTACAGGATTTAAACTGACTTAAAATATTTGTGGCTTTTGACCTGCTTAAATAATACATGAGCTTTAAATTTATTCCTCAGAGTAATTACAGATAATGACCTGAATGTTTACATTTGTCTCATTAAAAACGTCTTTCTTTTTTTTTTTTCTCAGGGATGAGACCCATAAAGTGGATGTTATTAATTTTGCACAAAGTAAAGCTGCACAGTGCTTTAAGAATGAAAATTTAATTGACAAAGAATCTGCAAGTCTTCTTTGGGACTTCATTGTACTGTTGTGCAGGCAGAATGGGGTATGTCTCACTGCTGGAGTTTTTATTTATCCTTGAGTGTTTTGTACACAAATAGTTTTTGTGCAAAGATCTGGAATTTGTGTTCTAGTCGCTGATCTTGGAATATGGCAAAGACTGAAGGAATGTGTAAACTGGGCACTCACCCTCAGAGGTGCTGATATTCACATATTGCTGTTGAAATGCTGAATAAAATGCAGGCAGTGTTGAAATAAGAAAATTTTCAATTTTTGTTTCCTCTCCACACACACAGACTGTTGTGGGAACAGACCTGGCTGAACTTCTGCTCCGAGATCACAAAACAGTGTGGCTTCCTGGGAAGTCCCCTAATGAGGCAAATTTGATTGATTTCAATAATGAGGCTTTGGAACAAGTGGAAGAGGAATCTGGTGAAGCCCAGCTCTCATTTCTCACTGATAATCTTGTAACCATGGTTGACAGTTTTGAGAAGGAGACTGAGAGATTCAGGGAGCTGCTGCTTTATGGACGTAAGAAAGTGAGTGCCTGTGCTGCTACTTATTTTTGTAGTGCATGCAATATATTGTGACTCTGATACAGAAATTTATACCCTACAGCTCATAATCTAAAACAAAATTACAGTGTGTTAGCTTTTATCTAAACATTTTTTGATTTGATCACAAATCACTACTGTAAAACTGGTTTTTGTGTGTAATATGTGAAGCTATTCCCAGGAAACTAATTTGTGTGTTTGTTAGGATGCTTTGGAGTCTGCCATGAAGCATGGCTTGTGGGGTCATGCTTTGCTCCTTGCCAGCAAAATGGACAGCAGGACACATGCAAGAGTGATGACCAGGTACTGGGTTGCTTTTTGATTAGTGGAATTTGGCTGCCTGTTCTGCTAATGAGGTGGAGAATGTCAAAATCATGGGTTATCCGTAGTAGTTCGTGCAAGATTTATGCTTTAATTTTACCTGTGTATTTTTTTGTTAATTATTACTTTTTATTCTGGGGTCTTCTGGGTATAAATTTAGACCTGAGAAGTTGTTCTCTGCCACCTGATCCATTTAAGGAGTATTTGAACAATGTCATCTGTGACCTTGCTTGGAAAAAAACTGCAAAAACTTAACTGTCAATTGTCTTAATATTTTACTGGTAATATTTTACTTTTGAACATCACCCACTGGGTAATTTCCTGTTCAGTGTAGTATTTTCACACAGCACTTCCTTCTCTTGAGCTAGGTTAGATTAATTGCCACTGAGAGCTGAAGTACATTTTAACTGCTTACCCCACGTCTGTGTTTTGTTTTTCTCTGCAATGTCTCTGTAGGTTTGCCAACAGTCTCCCAATTAATGACCCTCTGCAGACTGTTTACCAGCTCATGTCTGGGAGGATGCCAGCTGCATCCACGGTAAGATTCACTGGGAGCTGCAGGGAGGAGTGGAGTTCCCGACAGAAATCCTTCCCAGAATGTCAGAGAAGTTGTTCTGATCCTTTTAACCATGCAGAGCTCCAGTCACTGATTTGACCTAGTAATTCTTCTCATTTTAGTGCTGTGGAGATGAGAAATGGGGAGACTGGAGGCCTCATCTAGCAATGGTGTTATCCAACTTGACCAATAACGTGGACTTGGAATCCAGGACCATTGCAACCATGGGAGACACTCTTGGTAACACTTGGGGAAATGAAGGGTGGTGACTGAGGGAAAAGCTTTGATTGCTCAGCTTATTTTTTTTGAAAACAGGCAATTTCTTCATAAAATATAAAGTGGAGCAGTTCTGTATGGGCTTGTCTCTATTGTGAAGGCATTTGAATGCAGAGCCAAACAAAACAGGACACTGAATGTGCCACTGGAATATCCTGAGCTCTGTCCTTTGTTTCTCTACAGCCTCTAAAGGCCTGCTGGATGCTGCTCATTTTTGTTACCTTATGGCCCAAGTTGGGTTTGGAGTTTACACAAGGAAGACAACAAAGCTTGTCCTAATTGGATCAAATCACAGGTTTGACTTTCTTTTTTTTTAAACCCAACTTTCTCAATGCAAAAATGAAAGTTTGAAAGACTGAATTGCACTGTTCCTCTTATCCTCACTAGCTGGTTTTGAGATAACTTATTGGTATCCTGTCTTGTAGAATGTGTTTGATATTTTGTGTCTGACAGTGACAGTTCTGTGTTTCTCAGCTCAAACAATACTTTTCTTCTCCTGTTTGAAACAGTTTGCCATTTTTGAAGTTTGCCACCAATGAAGCCATTCAAAGAACAGAAGCCTATGAGTATGCACAGTCACTGGGAAGTCAGCCTGGCTGCTTGCCCAATTTCCAGGTGAGGAGCTGTTCCTGTTTTAGTTTGGTTTCTGTTTTGGCAGATGTCATGCTTTTGATCTCTCAAGTGCTGTAGTCAGTGGGGCAAATATTTTCTCTGTTATAACATGAAATGTTAATGGATAGTAATGCCATATAGCTGTTTTCCTGTAGTCATTTCATTTTCATTTTTTCATCTCTACATCCTGAACTTCTGAATTTTAACTTTATAAATTGTAATTCTGTATTCAAGAAGAAAAATCCAGCAGAATTTGCTGGCACTAGCTGTAGGTAAATAGACAACTTCTGCTGGATGCATTAGGTGGAGGAAATTAATTGAATGCTTTTTCCCTTAATTTTGGATGTGATAATGAAATATCTGAGCTTTCAGCTGAAATGTCAGACTGCCTTTTATTTGTTGCCACCCAGAGTGTTGTGATCACTGATTTTATTTGTCCTTTGCCTCCCCAGGTTTTCAAGTTCATCTATGCCTGTCGGCTGGCTGAGATGGGCCTTGCTGCCCAGGCTTTCCACTACTGTGAAGTCATTTCCAGAACTGTCCTCAAAGATCCACATTACTATTCCCCTGTGCTGATTGGCCAGCTAATCCAGGTAACATGAGGAAGAATGAAGTGTTTGTGGCTGGAAGTTGTAGCTGGGAAGCTGTGGCTGATGAACTCACACTTTGCAATGGTTCCTTTCCACAGATGTCCTCCCAGCTGCGCCTGTTTGACCCTCAGATCAAAGAAAAACCAGAACAGGAATCTTTTATTGAACCCCCCTGGTTAGTGACACTTCGACATGTGGATGGACAGATCAAGGTATGGCGTGTGCTTTTCAGCATGAATTATTCCCTGGAAAGGATTAGTGTAAATCCAGTTTTTAAAATGGCTTTGTTTACACTGCTAATCACACAGAAACACGAGAAGTGACCTTATATATTCATATCCTAAATGGCAAATGTTATGGTGTAAACCAAGTGAATTTACCACACTTCAGTGCCCTGAGATTCAATACAGAATAATTAAAATTATGAGAGACAGGCTTTTTTTAATACCATAATGCAAGGAGAACTGCAGGACTCATTAGGTTGCAGTAGTCAGGGGATCTGCTTGCCATAAAAATATCTCATGCATGGATTGGTGTTGCTGGATTATAACAGTGGAAATAATGATTGTCTATTTAAAGAGATGTGTTAGAAATTGGAACCCTGAGCTAATTAACTGTGTCTCAATTTAAAAACAAATAAACCCTTCAAATTATTGGTTGATCTTGGCTTATAAATGGCTGACAACCCGTTTTTCTTTGACTGAACACTAAAAAACCTTTTCACACCTAAGATTTCCTTTGCTCTGTGTTCCCTTGGTTATGAAGAATGTCTGGTAGAGATGAGTTAATAATTTCTTGTTTTTCCCTGCAGGAGGGTGCAATAGCCTATAACACAGACAGATCCACCCCCCCTCCCTATGAGTGCAGCACTCCCAGCTCTGAGCTGGACCGTGCCAGTCAGTGTGAGGGGGGAGGAGGCCGTGATGTGGGGCCAGGTGCTGAAAATCCCTTGCTGGCATCCTTGTTACCCAATATGGCTCAACAGATGCAGAGCGTGCAGCTGATGCCTTCAGGTTGGTGTTTCATGTCCTTTATGACAGAGAGAACACAAAGGGTTTGGGTTTCTGATACAAGAAACCACTTAAGGGGCTGGTTGGAACAGGGAGATTTCACTTCTGCATTGTATCATTCATAGGGTAAAAGGTTCACACTGGAATTTCTGCTTCATTTTAATTCTGGTTTTTTTTTTTTTTTCTTTCTTCATGCTGCAGTACCTCAGGCTGTCCTTGATGGCTCAGCTGCCATGATTCCTCCTGGTGACCAGGGAAGTGTCCCCTTCTACCCAGTGGCTCCTCAGCCTCTTGGCCCAGGACCTGGCTTTGCACCTCAAGGATTTTCAAATCCATATGGAACTGAACCATCCCCACTATATGTAGGGACAGCACTACCCCCAGGAGGGCCACCACAAGAAATAGAACCACAGCCAGAAGAGCAGACAAACTTGGAAACAGGTCTGGGATCTTAATAAACAGCTTTCCTTCCTTAGAAAGGGAATGAAGTGTTTCAGGGAATAATTCAAAATATCTCAGTATTTAAAAAAATAGTGATGTTTTGGGTAATGAAATTTAAAAACACCATGTAATGGCACAGAAACATCTGTAGAAAGTTGTAGTATTCATCCTGCTTTTTTGGCTTACTTTAAAAGAGAGGTCAGGCTCAGCAGGTCATGATTTAGACCTTGATAGGTAATCCCTGAGTGCAGTGAGATTGGCAGTTCTGGTTCCAAGGGATGTCAGGGATTTCTGCCTCTGGACATGAGTTTCTAGGACCCTGATAAGTTTTAAATCTGTGACAGCAGAGCCTGACACATGTGGAGAGAAGGAAACTCAAGTTTGGTTAGAGTTTGAGATGTGAGGAACCTTTAACTCCTCCATCCTGATGGTTGAGTTGGATCAGCCTGCTCTGGCCTGTGTTTAGAGCAAACACAAACCCAGACAGCAGAAGAAAAAAATCACAGCAATTGCAGCTCTCATTCTTTAAAAGACCAGGTTCTCTCTAGAAGAAAACTCTTGCCTTAAAACTATTGTGGGGCTTAGGGGCTTTGGTGTTTATTGTTGGATTTTTTGTTGGTGTGTCCCTGCTAACATAATCTATTTTTTTTTTTTTAAGGGATGCAGAGAATTGCCCCAGAGTCTCCTTCACAAAACTCCTTCCCTGAGCAGAGAGAGGATGATTTCTATGGCAGGATGGCCAACATGGTATTGTTATTTCACACATTTCTTCAGCTGCATTGCAGCACAATGCAAACATGAGGATTTGGAGGTTCTGTATTGCTCTTCTGCAAGACTTGAAGCTTGGTTTTCAGAAGTCCCCAAAGAACCAGATTAAATGTCTTTGTGTAGAAAATCTTGATAAAAAATTAATGCTGTGTCAGATATTTATCTGCTTGTTTATTATGCATTGATGTCCTGGCTTTATATCTAACCAGGCAGCAGGACCAAGATCCATCTTAAGGTTTATTTTGTATGAACTTTTAGATCTGTTCTATTTATGGATTTTTCAGAGAAGGGTTGTTTTTAGCAGGGTGGGATGTGATCCATCACTGCAGCAGTGACAACTTTTGCTTTCCTGTGTTTTTGTCACCCAGGGCTATGGGAGAAGGTCCCGCACAACCTCAGAGTCCTCTGCTCATTCTGTGGGACGAGAGAGATCCAGCTCTGCAGCCAAGCAACCCTCTCCTCCTCCCTCTGCTCCTGCAGGGAAAGACACTAAAAAAGAAACAAAAAAGGAGGCAGCACCCAGAAAGGTAAACTTTCTTAGAAAGGTCCCTGCAGCTGGAGGAGACTTGTCAGTAAATGTGGTAACTGCTGGTTCACTGTAGTTAAGAAATCCTGACTAAACTGTAACTACTTAATAGTTGCAACTCTGGGCTCAGAGTTGAAGTCCCTGACAGAAAATGTGTTGTTGCATGAAAGTTTGTTTTAAGTTGCCTGTAAAGTGAGACAAGAATTAACTGAGAGGGAGAGAATTAACTGAGATTTGATTTGTTTTTAGACTGGTGGAACCTGGTTTCGCTGGCTGATGGGAAAAGGAAAGAATGAGGCTCACCTGCCAGATGACAAGAATAAATCAGTAAGCCCCTAAGAATCACAAAAACCTTTATATACTTGAATTTGTTCCTAATGTTCTCCTGGATGACAGATGAACATTGTTTTGATGAGTAACAGATGATTGTAAAACTTTGAAGATGATTCTTATTCTAAGACTAGTTAAAAAAAAAGTTATGGTTATTTTAGACTTTTTTAGCAGCTTTCTTTGAGCTCTGTGTTTTTGACTGTGATTTTCTTTTAGATTGTTTGGGATGAGCAAAAACAACGTTGGGTTAATCTGGATGAACCAGAAGAGGAGGTAAAAATCTGAGTTTTCATTATTTCTCCAAGTGGAAAAGAAAAATCTGTACTTGGCACACAATTTTTTTTAGTCTATGACTGTCTCTTAAGAGCTGCATTTTACTGAATTTGGATTAAAATGTGCTACATCAGACAATTATGTGATTGGATTTTTTTTGTCTCCTTGCAGAGTAAACCTCCTCCACCCCCTCCAACAGGATTTCCTAAAGCTGCTCAGGCTGCTCCCCCTGGGCCTGGAGGCCCACCTGGTGCCTCTGTCAACGTGTTCTCCAGGAGAGCAGGTAACAGCCAGCACTGATATTTGAGGACTTCCTCCTGCATAAAACATGAAGGCAGAAGTTCTGACTTTCCCTGCCTTGTTTGGGAACATTGGCAGCTCACTGGAGCTGTGGCTCTTGCTGGCATTGCTCGTGCCCAGCCCCTGCTCTGCTGTCACAGTACCATGGCTTGGGTGTTACTGTTTGTATCCCTGGGGTGTTATTTCCTGATCCTAAAGGATGCTTTAACCAGCCAGCTGTTCAAAGTAGACACAGGCATGATAAACACAAGGGTTCTTTTCTGTTTTTCTGTTTTTAGCTGGAAGCAGAGCCCGTTATGTGGATGTCCTGAATCCAGGAGGAACCAAGGCAAGTGGGGCTGTTCCTGCACCATCAGACCTGTTTGCCCCCCTGGCACCCATGCCCATTCCTGCCAACGTGTTTGTTCCAAACTCAGGTGTGTGCATACAGTTGTGGGGAGGTTTTATGGCTGTTTGTGGGGTGTGTTTGGCTAAATCCCATTTTCTCTGTAGTTCCAGGGGAATCCCAGCCCATGGAGGGGAGTGGAGCAGCAGAGCACACAGCAGCTGCAAACCAAACCAACACAGACCCTGCTGCAGCTGTGGAACCAGAGGTGGGTTCCAAGGAATGTCTTATGGGCAGAACCCAAATTTTCTGATTCAAACCCCTCAGGATTCTGAGCAGCAGTTTGACAGCCACAGTCCATAAAGCATGATGTTTGTGGGGTTTGTGGTTTAACGTTTTACTTAAAGAGCAGAAGAGAAATACAAGTGAAAATGGAGGTGGGAGGTTGCATTTCCTAATTTGTCAGGGCTGCAGCTTCCGTGGGTGCAGCAAAGGGACTGAGGACATGGGAAGAACATGAGTACCTACATTGCAGGTTACAAATCCCTGATGTGCTGTAACATTGTTCTGCCCCTGTGGGATCTCTAAGGGAAATGTGGAATAGCCTCACAGTAATGATGATAAACAGAAGTGCTTTGTTTTCCTTCAGTACTTAAACCCTGCAGCCCTTCCTCCTGGATCTGGACTTCCTGTTCCTAACCCTGATGGCTCCCAGTCAGGCGAGGTAAGGCTTGATGCAATTTAATTAATGACTTTTTACAGTTAATTGTAATGGTCTTACAATGGGCCATTTAAAACAACCAGTAACTGATTCAGTTGGTGATAAGTAGGCAAGATGTGATATGACTGCCTCCAGAATTGTACAGAAAAGACCTCTAAGCCCATTTGAGAAGTTCAGCCTCCATGCCCTGCATTCTGTGATCTCCTTTTCCTATAGAAGTACTTTTAAAAGCCTTTTTCAGAGTAAAATGTCAGTAGCAGTTGAAGGGTCTCTTCTTGCCTCCATGCATGCATATAATGTCACTAATATTAAATGCAAGACAAGGAGAGCAAGTGCTGTGTGCCAGGCAGAGTAACATGACCTTTGTTCCTACTAAATGTTTTCTATACCTACATAATTTTGTGCTTTAAGAAGTCCTTTTGATTTAAACTAACTTCTGGCTTTACGTTTGTTTTTTGTTTTTTTAACTTGAAGTTGGTTTAACCTTTGGCAGTGAGACTTTGACAATGAAATAAAACAACTGAAAGCTTGGGGCAGTGACATGCATGACGACTTTTTTTATTTGTGTTTTTTTGTATTTGTGTGTTCTTGCTGTTTTGTAGCTTTCGCGCTCTAGTTCAATGAGTTCATTATCACGTGAAGTAAGCCAGCATTTTAATCAGGTACATGTGGCTGGCCATTCTCATTTATGTTAACTTATTTACTTTCCCCTCTCCCTTCTTTATTTTGCATTTGCTCAAATACTAATGCTACTTTTAGTCATTTCCCCCTCATTTCACAGAGTTGTCATTAAAAGTAGATCATGATGTAGTGTTCCTTTTCACACTCAAACAGGGTCTTCAGTTTTGTGTATTTATGGGAGTGCATGTAATCCAGGCATGCTTTTTATTTATGTTCCTAAGAGAGTCACATAATTTCATCATCTTATTTCTGGGATACTAAAGAAATCAGTTGATTTTAAACAAAAAAAAAACCAAAACATCCTCCAACAAAACCAAACCAACCTCCTAAAAAGTCTCAATACAAGCAAAACTTGGTCATTCTGCTGCTGCCAGTCTCAAATTGGTATAAACCCACTTGCAAAAGTCCCTGTAGGAATTAAAGGAATGCTTCATCTCTGCTGGAAGTTCCAGAGCAAACACAAACCTTTCTGGTATTTCTTAATAAAGCACAACCTGACGTAGAGTGTTTATTTTGGGGCAAGTCCTGAGGTGTGTACTAACAAAGGCAGAAGGTACTAATTGAGTGGAGTTGCACTGGTGTCTTGTGTTGGTTTTGCATGCTTTGGACCTGCAGAGCTATTTGCAGTTGATGCATGTGCCACTGTTTGGCCAATTCCTACATTAAGCCAGCCATGTTGTAGATCTGGATGCAAACTGTACCAGCACTCTGGAGTTGTTCAATAGGCTGTGCTCTCCATGTTGTTGGCATTATTCCTGTGAATATTTGCTCTGTATAACTTAGCAGACCACATTTGAGAGGCACTGGAGTTCCTCTCAGCCCTTGTCTAATTTCAGTGCTTTCTTTTCCCAGCCTGCTGCTGTTCCACCCTCGGGGGCACCTTCAGCAGGGGCGGTACCGTTCTACAACCCCTCTCAATTTGCACAAGTGAGTGAAGGCCCCATCTTTCCTTTTCCTTATCCTTCTTATCCAACATTTCCCAGAGCAGCTGTGGCTGCCCCTGGATCCCTGGAAGGGTCCAAGGCCAGGCTGGGCAGGGTTTGGAACAGTCTAGGACAGCAGAAGTTGTCCCTGCCCATGGCAGGGTGTGGAATGTGATGGGCTTTAAAGGCCCTTCTGACCCAGACCAGTCTGATTCTATGCTTTGAACAAAACATGATTTTGTGCTTTATCAGCTTAATCTGGGTTGTTGCACACAGAGTGTTAAATGTGCACAAAGATCAGTCTGGCACCAGTTCAATTTAACAAGTTCCCATTCCAAACTTTATTCCAGATTTCTTGAATTTTTGTCTCCAGCATGACCCTTTTACAGAGCACTTTGTTTATCCCTGTTCTTTTTTCAGTCTCCTGCAGCCACTGGAAGTTCAAGACTGGGAAGAATTGGACAGAGGAAGTATCCAACATTGAAGTAGAATACAATGGCTTTGTATTTGGAGTCTTTACTCACATTCTGAGTATGCACAGAACTCTTCAGCCTTATGGCACATGCTATCAGCTGCAGTTGACAGGACAGAAATATGATGATGGGTGATCTTTTTCATGCTTGCACCTCATCTACGCAAACCATTACCAAACATGAAATATATGTAACTTTTCCTTTTCAAAACCTGGCTAGAAATAGCTTTGCTGTGATAAAGAATAGGCACAAGAGAGGAAATAGTTGCTGTCTGTTACAAAACCTGTTTGTAAATTGCATAGGCAATTTATTCCTTAAATTTATTTTAAACCTTACTAGCGTGACCTTCCGAGACATAGTTTCAGGGATTCCTTAATTTCTGAAGGATGCTTCCCTCCCAGCAGGGGTAAAAAACAAACATGTCCACATTGTAAGATAACACTGTGGCCTTAAGAGGACCATGCACAATCAGCCAGAGTGTGGAACCAGAGGTGTTCCCCTGGGAGAGGCTCACCCAGGAGCTGCCTCCTGCTGCTTTGGCTTTTGGGAGGAGGGAGGGGGCCACAGCTCATCCAAATAAATCGACTTCTATTGAATGAAAACTGTGACTGTAATCTAATCCTGATTTGATTTGGATCTTTCCTAGTCTGTATGTAGTTTGTGGTTTAGACTACCTGTAAAGCCAAGTGTATAGTGGGAAGGAGCTCTGTATCATAGCCAACGCTGTTCTCTTGACGAGTGAGTGTTTGTTTAAGTGCAATACGGTTACTTTGCTTTCTCTCAAACTGCTGGCACTCTGCAGCTGGGGGGTAACAGCTTGAAAGTTGTTTTTTTTTTCCTTTTGGGAGTGCCAGAATCAGTGTAATAATCCGTTCTTGAATCTCCCTTACTAAAATAACCAAGGTCTTAAATAGCTAACTGCTAAATTTCATACTAAAAGTAGATGGATTAGACCTCTACAGATGGACTTCAAAATCTTTAGGTTTAATATAGGAAATCTTGAAAACCATGGTATGCAGCATTTATATTCACTGAAGAATCTGAATTATCTGCAAAGAGAGAAATAAACTTTAAATATTTATTAAATCATTAGGCCATATTTTATTTAGAACTTGCCACCAAACTATTTGATTTTACTTGAATTTCTGCCCGGAGTAGAAGTAATACAAATGTGAAATTGCCAGTATTTGTCCCCAGTTGTTTTTTGGTTGGTTTTTTTTTTTTTTTTTTGTTGTTGTTGTTTTGGGGGGGTTTTTTTGTTTGTTTGTTTTTGGGGTTTTTTTTTTTTCTTTTCCTGAATAACACCACTTTTCTAAGATCGTGCTAGCCTTATCTATGTCCCAAAAAGTTTGTATGCAGCCCAAGTAAAACACTATTTGGGGGGATTAGAAACCTTTGTGTGCTGGTCCATTCTCAATTCCCACCGTGGACAGCAGCAGTCGGTGTGGTTTACTTTTCTATAATTGAAACCTAATCAGACACTTGGCTTTCCTCTAGTCCAGCCAGGCTGCTGATTATTTTCTCCTTTCAGTAGAGACTGCCAAACAACTTCATTCAAGGAGGCTCCCCCTGAGCTGGGAGCAGCTGTCTTTCCTAAGTGTAAGATTTGACACTGTAAATTCTTAAATAAAATATTTTGCGCTCTGGAGCACTTTCACATTTCACTTTCTTCTTGTGGTTATTGCTTTAATGAGGTGGGTGAAGGAACCTTTCCTGTTTTTCTGGGCATGATCTGTGTGAGGAAAGTGAAGTTTTTGGTGTTTGAAACAGCTTAATCAGAGCAGGTTTAGGTGCAATATTAGGAAGAAATCCTTCCCCATGAAGGTGAAGAGGCTGTGGCACAGTTGCTGAGGGAAGCTGTGGCTGTCCCATCCCTGGAAGTGTCCAGGAGGGTCAGGCTGAACAGGGCTCGGAGCCTATGGAAGGTGTCTGTATCCATGGCAGAGGCTGCAAACTGAGTGATCCTCAATGTTCCTTACCACCCCCGGTGATCAGTGTTTGTACTGAAACGTGCAAAATTGAAGCTTTAGGCAGCTTTGAAATTTCTTCCAGTGTACCACATTTATTTTTAAGCTGCTTTTTAAACGCCTCCTCCCTCCCGTGTCGCGACAGCCTCGACTCCCCGCGGGCGCTGCCGGGCGCTCCTCCGGCCGCCGGGGGGCGCTGCGGGCGGGGCGGGCCCGGCGCTACCCGCGTTGCCACGGCCGGGCCGGGGCGGCCGCCGCGGGACCGACACCGACACCGGCGCCGAAACGGGCACCGGCAGCGACGCTGCGACCACGCATACCGGCGGGGAGCCTGAGGAACCGGTAAGGCCCGGCCTGCAGCGGCGGGGAAGGGGCGGCCCCGGCGGGCGGGGGGCGCGGCCGTTGTGAGGGTGAGGGCCGGGGCCGTGGCCCTCCCGCCCGGCCGGCCGGGGGATGCGGGCGGCGGCCCCTCGGTGCCAAACCGCAGCTCGGGGCTGCGGTCACCGCGTGTTGCCCTCCCGGGGCCGGGGGAGGCTGGTCAGCGGGAGCCGCAGAATGACGAGGGGCTTCCCCCGTGGAGAAATGTGCTCAGAGCCCAGTCCCGTACCCCAAAGTCACCCCCGGGGCATTTTCTTGTTGAGCGGGGTTGGTGCAAGGCAGGGAAAGGCGGCGGCGATTTCCCCGTGCCTGTGGGATCGCTGGAAATTTCCTGGCCTCGGGCTGCGGGCTGGTCGTGCTGGTGACGCCTGTGTACAGCAAGGACAACGAGCTGTGGTTTCCGTGCAGCTTAAATTCCCTCCCGTGCTAACAGAGCACGCTGCCTTTCCTTAAAGTAGGATGTACACAGCCGTACAGGAGGTCTCTACTCTGCTTTTGGGGTAAAAACCGGGAAAGAACAGTGATTTTCTAACAAGGTCACGTTAAGGTGCGAGTTGTGCTAGAGGGAGGTGCTGTAAGGAGATGCTTTCAGATCGGGGAGTAATTTGCGGCTCAATAACTTTTCATTCTTTCATCTTTCTCCTGGGGGAATCCAGGTACCCCACGTCTTGGAATTTTGCAGACAATGCCTCTGCCTGCACATTCACCTGCCCTTCATTCCCAGCTAAAGGCTGAGCTATCTGCCATTCCCATGCCTTGCTGGCTGAGTAAAGCCCTGTGAAACACACAGGGTGATAAAGGGAAGGAAACTATGCTTTGAGAAACTTTCCATCTGGAGCAGCATCCACAGCTGGTACCTGGGGCACAATGAGTACCCCAAATGGGTTTCCGCAGCACTCAAGGGTGTGTCTTACCCGGAGCATGGAGGGTGGAGCGGTACAAGACCTGCAGGCAAAAAAAGCTGGAAAAGCGGCCAGAAAGGAGGCTGGGGGTGATGGGGCACCTCCGAAACTAGGCACGCCCATAAGTGAGACCTTTAAACTGCCAGAAGACCTCAAAGCTAATATCAAAATTAAATCGATCACTCCAAGGCCCCCTCGGAAGCCGCGGCTGGAACGTGCTGCATCCCTGGATGAGAAGAGCTGGAGGAAGTGGAGACGCTTTAGGACAAGCCAGGAAAGTCTGACCGATCCCAACGAGACGAGCTCCTCGAACGGCTCCCTGCAGGAAGCGTCGCCCAGCCCTCCCAGCAGGGGCAGGGCCAGCCCCTGCAATCCCTGCGGCCAGCAGGAATCCTTGCACAGCTCACCAGACGCCTTGGAAGCCAGCCCCGGGGGCAAGAGCAGGGGAGGCGCCTCGGACCTGGGCAAACGCGCCTCCGAGATCTCCAGTGCCTTTGGGGGGCTCCTGCGGGGCAAGGGGTTCGCGGCGGGCAAACCCCGGCTCTCCCAAATCATGCCGGCCCGCCCCCTGCCCCCCATGGAGCTCAACGTGGCCTCGCACTCGCTGAGGACGGCTAATAGGATCGACTCGGATTGCCTGGATTACCGGCATTATTCTCAGCACAAGTTCGGCAGGGTGAGCAGCAGCCTCAGCGACTCCCGGCTGCAGGGCAATGGGACTCTCTGTGACAGCTGCTCCACGGACTCCATGAAATCCACCTTCAGCGTGCTCGCCCCCATCCGAGCCAAGGATGTGCGCAGCAGGTAGGGCTCCCCCACGTTCCTCCTGCTTTTGGGGTGGCAGCAGGGAGGAGAATCCCTCTGGGCAGGGAGCTTGTGAGCTCAAAAGCCACTCTGTGTTATTTAACCTGCTGTGGAGAGAGCTGGAAAATGAAGAGATCAGTAAAAATGCTCTTTTGTTTGCTGCTTTTAGCTGAGTATTTTCATAAATACATATGAGTATTTTCATAGATTTTATATAAATATATGTGAATATATAAATATACTTAAATATATAAAAATAAAACTATAAATATTTATATATCATTATCATAGATATATAATATAATATTCTAATAAATATATAAATATAATATATATTTATATTATATAAAATATATTTTAAATAATTTATTTTATATAAACATATATTTAATATTATAGATAAATATATACTTATTATATGTTTGTATATTTATTCTCCTAAATGCATATGGATCTGGTTTGCTGTCAGTTTGCTTGTAATATTAACATAATCTGGTTTGAGAATTAAGAAGTGGTGGCTGTGCATTCCAGCAGTCAGGAAAACTGTTTTTCAGAAAAATCTAAAAGTACATTGGCTTGGACCAAAATGATAAATAACAGAAAAAAATAGCACAAGATATTTTAAACTGAGATTGTCATGCAGTATTATCACAGTCCTGTGAGATGCTGAGCAGAGGTTGCACTTGTTTGGTTTCTGGCAGGAACAAATTTATGTGCTGGGAACTACTCCAGTATCCCACAGGAGCTCCTCTGCAGGAGGGAAAAACCCAATCATTGATCAGAGCGTGGGAGTCTGTAGTAGAGGGGAAAAAATTCTGAGATAAATTAAAGTGTTACTAGCTGGTAAAAAAGGCCCAAAGATAGATTGTTACTTGTTTGCCATGAGGGTTTTCTTTCCCATTCCTCCTTAAAGCACCTGGAGCCAGCTGGGTTGCCCAGAACTCCCTGACATTATTCTCTCACCATTATTTGCAGAGCTTAAGCAAGGTTAAAAATGCTTATTGAACATGCAGTCCCTGTGCCAGCATCCCTCACCTCTGTCCTTCAGAGAGGCAGGTGCTGTGGATGCATCTGTCCTTCCCAAAGGGGATATTTTGGGACCTCAGGCTCAATAAATTATTTTCTGGAAGCTGATTTGATGAGCTGAATTGAAGGATGTGAGTTTGAGGTTTTGGTTAAGAGAAACTTGATGCCAGAACACTGGGAATGGTGGAGCTGTTTTTATGTTTGAAGTAAACTGAGCTGCTTCAGGGTACTCTAATTTAATGGAATCACAGAATGGTTTGGGTGGAAGGGACCTCAAAGCTCATCCAGTGCCACCCCTGCCATGGCAGGGACACCTTCCACTGTCCCAGGGTGCTCCAAGCCCTGTCCAGCCTGGCCTTGGACATTTCCAGGGGTCCAGGGGCAGCCACAGCTGCTCTGGGCACCCTGAGGTTGTCAAACCAATTTCTTTGTTCTGTGTCTGGATGAGTTTAGTGGGGCTGAAGACTTTGGATGGCTTCAGCCTTCTCATCACACACCATGAGCAGCATCAGCCTCACCATCACCCTCATGTCCTGGCTTTGGAAGGAACTTCACACAAGTAGAACATTTTATAAATATTAAATTCATTCTTCTTAAAGTTATATTCTTGATAACATCAAGATTCAAACATTCCACATCAATATCCCAGCTGCCCTGCCCTTTCCTTAGATGCTCATTTTTGGGTCTTCTGTCCACAGGAGCTATTTGGAAGGCAGCCTTCTGGCAAGTGGTGCCTTAATGGGAGCAGAAGAACTCAGCAGATATTTCCCTAACCGGAGTATGGGACTCTTTGTGGCCACCTGGAACATGCAGGGCCAGAAGGTAAATGAACAGGTCCTTTAGCAGTAAAGTTACTCCAGCTCTACTGGGAGGACTGGGGTGATGTTTTTCTGTTCAGGAATATGTTCCTTGTCAATCATCTTTGTCAAATTACAAGGTACTTTTCTAGTAAATCTTTGCATAACTAATACTGATTTTCTTTTCTTTCTTTTTATTTTAAATTTCTTGTGTAATAGGAACTTCCAGTGAATCTGGATGACTTCTTATTGCCAACAGATCCAGACTTTGCCCAGGACATGTATGTCATTGGGGTTCAAGAAGGCTGTCCAGACAGGTAGCAAAAACAATGTAATGAACCATCTTCTTTTATTGTTAACTAATCATTTTGCTTTGATATAGACTAGAAATAGTCTCTGTTGTATTCCTAATATTTTCAATAATCAATCTGTTTAACAAGACTGAATTCTATTGCATGAGCACCAGTAGAAATGGGATTTGGAGGAGATCTGTAAATCATAAAATCCCAGAAGGGTTTGGATTGGAAGGGACATTAAAGCCCATCCAGTGCCAGCCCCTGCCATGGGCAGGGACACTTTCCACTAGACCAGGGTGCTCCAAGCCCTGTCCAGCCTGGTCCTAGACACACCCAGGGATGGAGTAACTTCTCTGTGCATACAGAATTTCATCCTGATGGCAGAGCGGTGCCGCTTTCTGTGGCACCTCAGTTGAGTGCAGGGAGGTTTAGCTCGTGCCTTGATGCTGTGTGTGAGAGGGGTTGCTGTGTGATCACCAGGCTGACCTGCTCTCCTGGCTGTTGTGTCCTGTGCTGGCTGTGTGGTGCAGCTGTAGTTCTGTCCTGCAGGAGGGAGTGGGAGATCCGGCTGCAGGAGACGCTGGGCCCGCACTACGTCCTGCTGCACTCGGCCGCGCACGGCGTGCTCTACATGTCTGTCTTCATCCGCAGGGACCTCATCTGGTTCTGCTCAGGTGTGTGTGCCAGCCTGTGCCCTGCCCTTTCTCCCTCTCCTAACCTCCCTGCTCACTGTCAGAAGTGTTTCAGTAACACCATCTTCTTTTCCTCCTTGCAGAAGTGGAGTATGCCACGGTGACAACTCGAATCGTGTCTCAGATCAAAACCAAGGGGGCTCTGGGAATCAGCTTCACCTTTTTTGGGACCTCCTTTCTCTTCATCACCTCCCACTTCACATGTGAGACATTTGCAATCTTGCTACAAGTGTCCTGGTTGAGGGAGGAGGGGAGGGAGCTGTACAGAGGTGAAAAAGCAGCTCAGGCTGGAGCCAAAGCTCAGGATTGCTAAGCTGAGAAGGATAAGGGAGGAGGTCTGTTTGGTAACAAACTTACAAAAGAACTGTGTTTATGGAAACAGAAATGAACTCTGCACCATTGTGTCCCCTTTCCCACAATTTCTGTCATCATTATTCAGTGCAGACACTCCCAGAGTGTCACATATGTTATATGTGGAAAATGTCTGATGCCCTTTGGAAGCTCCTGGTATAACCAGAAATTATCATTGAATGAAAATTATTCACTGTTGGCAGTAATGGGGTTTCTGTCTTGCAGCTGGGGACAGTAAAGTGAATGAGAGGAAACTGGACTACAATAAAACCATTCAAGCCCTTACACTTCCCAAGAATGTTCCAGACACAAATCCATATCGATCCAGCTCCAGTAAGTGTGAAACCATGAGCAGGGGGGAGCCCAGCTCAGCAGAGTCTGGGCATTGTCTCTCAGTCTGCACTGGGAAAGAGAAAAGAAGAGTGATCATTTGAGACTGTGTGAAAAGAAACTACAGGTCTTTTTGTCTGAGGATGGTTATTACTCCCATTATTTTTTTTCTTGAAATAGGGAATTTGAGAAAAACATTGAAATTGAAGAGAGAAAATTCAAAAGGGAATTTTTACATAATGTATTTTTTTAGCAATTCTTTTGGTTTAATTATTATTAATATTACGGATATGTTTTCACTTTCCAGAACAATTAGGAATTATTTTATTTCAAATTTAAGAGAATAAAGCTTATGTCACTTTGCATGTACACAGGTCAGAGCATTGTCTGCCAAAGTCCATTATTGTTTCCTAGTACTGTGCTGACAACTTGATACCTAGATAGATAATTAGGTCCTTCTACTAGGAAATTTAATATGCTCTTTATCTGCAGTGTAGCATTAGCTTTTTGTGTTCCCTCTGGTGTTAGGTTCTATAGATAGTTTGGTCCCTTTTCAGCTTTTTCTATGTTTTTTAACATTTCTGTTCTGTTTTCTCTTGAGTTGTTAATTCCCATATTCAGTGGTGATCACAGGTAGAAAACATACTCACTATCACATCTCCAGGTAGTGAAAAGAAATAATTTCTTCCTCAAACACATTCAGCAGCATCCCTTGAACCCTGTGCTGTGAATTTGCAGGTGATGTCACAACTCGGTTCGATGAAGTTTTCTGGTTTGGGGACTTCAACTTCCGACTCAACAAGGATCGGGAGACGGTGGATTCCATCCTGAACCAGAACCCCAACACAGACGTGTCCAAGCTCCTGGTGTATGACCAGCTGACCAGCGAGATGAGTCGGGGTAAGGGACAGCAGCTGTTATCTCCCTCCTCTCCAGAAACAAAGATATCTGCACACAGGAGTAATGGCAGCCCAGTCCCCAATTCCTGGAGACTTTTTTTGCAGTGGCAGTGTGTCAAGGGACCTGTTGCTGTAGCAGTTTGTTCTGTTTAATGTAACCTCCCAAGCCATTTGCTGCTGTTTCATCTGACTCCTCCATAACCTGGGCATCTTTCTGTCCCAGTGTCCAGGGAATTTAGATTTGAACAGCATTTGCAAAGCAGCACGAGCTTTCAGTGGAAGGGGAATTCTTTGTTTAATTGACCACTGACTAAACAGCCACTGGCTATTTTTTATCCTCTCCATGTCAGGACTGGAGCTTGCTCCCTTTCTGGAGCCCAAGCCCAGGTTTTTCTGGGATGTACCTGGTTGTTGTTTCTAGCCAGCATTAGTAGACACAGTTCTAAGGAGGGAGGAATTTGTTCATGCCATTCTCCTCTTCCCTTACAGGGTCTATTTTCAAAGGATTCCAAGAGGCTGATATCCATTTCCGTCCTTCCTACAAGTTTGACATAGGAAAGGACAGCTATGACACCACCTCCAAGCAAAGGACTCCCTCTTACACGGTAAGGGATTATTTCAGGAGTCAAAGGGGATCCAATTGTGCTGAGATTTGTTGCTTAAGGGCAGCTGGGACTTGTGGAAGAAAGGATTGTAGAATCTACGAGCACAGGGAGATTTTGGCACAGGCTGTTAACCTTATTTTCCCTGTCTGAGTGGGTTCTCCCCTGTGCTCAGAGCTGGCACAGAACTGTTGGGATCAGGCAATGAATGGATCCCCATCCAAGGCCACGTTAATTTAACCAAGTGGAGGGTGATGAATGAATGGATTTGTCTCTTGTGCAGCAGTGCTGCTCTCCAGGGTGGGTGATGTGCAGTCACCCTCCCTGTCCCCTCTGCCCGCCTCCAGGACCGGGTCGTGTTCCGCAGCCGCTACAAGGACGACATCCAGGCTGTCAAATACTCCTCTTGTCCTGTCATCAAAACCTCAGACCACCGACCTGTGTTTGCTTTGTTTCGTGTCAAAGTGAGGCCTGGCAGAGACAAGTGAGTACCTCCTGCAGCTCCCCATGCCTGATTGCTCCAGTGACCCTGAGGAGATCCTCCTGTGTCTATCCCTGCAGCCTGGTTGGGTTTTAGCCAGTACATGCTGGTGGCCAGAGCAGTAAGAGCTTAAACCTTGCCCTGACAGCTGAAATCCCTGCTGCCAGGTCTCTTAATCCTTCTGAGGGGGATAAACAGAGCCCACTGCAATTGAATGTAAATCTGTGTTTTATCTGAGATGCAGCTCTTTGTTTTCCCTATCAGCATGGGCAGCTTTCCTCTTCTCTTCCTCTTTCCCTGTTTAGGCTCAGTTCTGTTTTCCTTCCCCAGTGGTATCTGCAGTTCAGCACAGCTGGATGTCAGTGGAGTATTTTGAGATCCTCCAACTTCCTAATGTCCTATATAGGCTGTTGTAGGCTGTTGTATGAGTAGAACTCCTTAGGAAATTTCATTTGGAATGATTCTTTTTTTTGTGAATAACATGGTCAGGGATTTCAAGACCTGAATATCTAAAAAAGTGATTTCACAAAGTATTTGATCAGCAGTGCAATTACAATGGGAATTTTTGTTTCTGGGTATTAAATACCCATTAAATAGCAGTGTGTGATGGGCTGCTCAAGTTTCCTTTCTAAAAGATACCAAGGTAAGAATTGTTGAGATGAACCACACCAGTGAGTACACCAAGTTAGCTGTAACCTGGTGTAGCTTTTCAAATGAGTGGGTTTTAATTCAGAATCATTAATAAAGTCCTCTATATATAAAAGCAGGTGAGTTCATGCTAAAATTTAAAGTACATTTCCCTTTTACAACCAGCATTTAAAGTATTGTGAAAAACCTTAACTTGTTGCTGTGGAAGAACAACACTTGTTTCTCCCACAGCAGTTGCTGAATGCCTTAAGAAAGTAAAAATCAGATTTGTGGCCTTTGTTGTATGAAGTAGTAGGGAAATGCTGGGCAAACAAGAACGTATTTCTGCCCTGACCTGCTGGCTTGTGTTCCTGTTGCAGCATCCCCCTGGCTGCAGGGCTGTTTGACAGAGATCTGTATTTAATTGGAATAAGGAGGCGGGCCACAAGGGAGCTTCTGAGACTCCGGGAGCAAAAGGACCAAAGATCCAGCAGCATATGTAGCATTTCTTGAGCTGAAAGCTCTGCAGTGCTTGTGGTAGAGGTGCCCCAAAAGAGGATTTCAGACCATGGCAAACTCTGTAGGGAATTGTCTGCATAAGCACCTCTGGCAGTTGCTGTGGCTTGTGAAGAATGTCTTAAACCTCATCCTGGATTCATTTGCATGAGCTAATCCATGTAGCTCAAGTGCTTCTGCCTAAGAAAAGGAGGAGTCAGTTCTTTAAGACATCCATCCCAACTGGTGTAATTGGTTTATTTTTAACCAGACTATCTTAGGAAGCCACTGGGTGCAGCCCCTTGGTTCCCCTCCATGCAGGGGCACAGCTGCTGGAACTGCATCACCCAGAGGGGCCCTAAGAGAAGCCTGCAGAAGAGTGAATTCTTCGTTTGTCTCTTTGGTTTGGTCAGGTTAACTTCCATCCAGTGTGGGGTTGGGTTTGCTCCTTCTCTGTAGCCAAGTGTTGGTATTGTGTGCAGGCAGTAACAGGGACCAGTTCATGGCAGTTGTGTGTGTGGATGGTGCTCCTGTGTTGGGCTTTTTGGGTCCTCTACAGCAAATTGTTTGTGAATGTACTCCTGTACATTGAAGTGTAGAAACATTGCCTTTCAATAATTGTTCTATAGGCCTTCTGTTACTAAGGGGGTAAATACCAAACTCTCAGGCCATATATTTGTCTGCTGAGACTGCTTGAAGCCATCCCTTCCTGAACTCACTTGTCCTGCCCAGGGCTGATAAAGCACTACCTGCCTTCAGCAGCAGGAGCTGGAATTTATCTGAGAACAGGCACTGTGTGATGCTTCACCAAAGTGATGCAAGTGAGTGCACCAGGGAGGTTTGCAGAGCAACTGCAGCCACTCAGCTCCACACAGCTCCATTACCTCCAATCACAGTCAATTCCTTTTGGCTTTATTTTTCCAGATCAGTAAACTGTGAATAACTTGCTATTTCTGAGGTAGTGTTGTCTTAAGGCTATATATACTACAAGGACCAGTATGGCACTGGTAAAATGTTAAGTACAGCTAATAATTAAGAACTCATGGGCACAGATGGGATCATTAATCACTTTGGGACCTAAAACATCATGCAAACACCTTGGAGGAAGTGCTGCTGACTATGCAACCTGTCCAAGACAGGCTCCTGTTCTGCGGTACATTTATGGCACTGACCTGTCTGTAGCCATCAGGTATTTGGATTTCCTTTCTTTTTAAAGGAATAAAAATAAATTAATGCAATACCTTAAGTGAGAACCAGCTTTTATTGTTGTCAGAACCAGAGTTCTTTGTGTGGTGTGTGTTTGGGTGACCTGGGCCATGTCTCCAGCTGGAGGGGTGGGACAGATTTCTCTGTAATTGTTTGCATTGAACAGAGCATGAACCACTGGCCAGCTCAGGAAACCCTTGGCAGATGAATTTCAGAACTCTTACTACTTGCTCAGTTGTTCAGAGGTCTCTTTATTTCCTCACAAACATACACAACAACTGAACAGGACTTGCACACTGTGGGCTCTGCAGGAAGCAATGCAACGTTGGAGTTGCATGAGGAAAGGATGGGGTAAAGCAGGTACCAGCAGCCTCACAGTGCTCTGCTCCCAGCTGCATTGCTCCTTAGCAAACACATCTAGCACTGAAGAGCTGCAGGGCAGCTGTCTTGTGTTTTTGAACCCATGTATTAAGGGGTTATATAAATCCAGTGTTTTTTCCCCTTTTGAGTCTCCATTTCTTTAGCATGTCACACATGTGGCACTTGGTTTCTGTGATGTGGTGTCAGTCAAGACTGTGTTCCTAAATGTTGTGATTTTGTTATCTTGACTTGCAGCTGAGCCACATCTCTGCTGTGAGACTGATTGTGTCTTCTTTTTGCAAGGCCTTAAGTCCATCTGGGTGACACTGAGGAAATGAGGCACGAGTTTAAGGTGCAGCAGCAGCAACTCCTTTAATAACTGTTTGTAAAGCAACTCTGGAGGAAAAGAACTTTTATTCTTTAGCACAGTTCATGTTCAAGTGAAAAACCTAAAGAACAGGATCAACCTCACTCTCAAGTAAGTGTCCATTATGTAGAGTACCTCTGCAGAGGAACTCCACAGAAAATTGGTTCTGTCATGGGGCTGCTTTCCTTGGAACTCTGGCAAGATGATGAAGTTATTCCCAGGTGGGCGATTCCTTGTCAGATGGTGAATGGATCTGTGATTTGTAACAAAATCTGGATTGCAGGAAACTTTCTGGCTAACTTCACAGGGACAGTAACTATTATTTTCCTAATTCAGTTTGACCAAGTCTTAGTTAACCTTGGTAACAGTTATAAATATTCTCTGAATTGAGACATGGAAGCCAAGCTGTTTAAGGTGCCACACATTCCTCAGGAAGGGCACAGTGGGGCCTCATGTGACAGCCCCACTTCCACTGCTGGGTGATGAAGAGGCAGTGACTGCTCAGAGATGTGCTTTCACTGTAGTGATGAACATTTTGGCTTGCTCTGTTCTCCCCAAAGCCAAGAGAAGGGTGTCAACAGCCATCTTCCCTTGTAACCTACTCAGAGGGTCAGACTCCTCCTCCAGGGGCAGCGCTGGCTCCTTACTCGAGCTCTTCACACTCCAGTGCTCCAAAGCAGCTTTGCTCAGCTCCACGCTTGCACAGAATGCCTGGGAGCATTGGGGGCAGGGAGGGTGGTACAGCAACATGAGAATGAAAAAAAAAAAACATTAAAAAAGGAGGGATTTGAGGGCAGGCAGGAGGTGCTGCTCTATCGGAAGAGGCGGTAGAGCCGCGGGAGCCGCCCGTCCTTGCTGGAGAGCGCGGCCTGGATGTGCTCGTACGTGGGCAGGTCTGTCAGGTCACCCAGGGCAGCCACTGCTGGCTTCTTGTGCAGCATCTTAGTCACCACCCTCTTGATATCGTTGGGTTTCACCTGACCTGCAAGCAGAAGAAAGGCAGAGCTGTGACACTTCCATTGTGAACAGCACAAAGCAGCTTTGGGCCCACGCTCAGAAAACCAACTCTGTATCTTCTCTACCATGATTTGTTTTCCCTTCCTTCTGACCAAAATAAGCCCTGTGCTGTAATTGTGAAAGCAGTTAAGCTCAGTTTGAAATGTATTTCTGTAGTACTTTCAGAGGTAATTCATCAGTGCTACAAGAGTATTTTAACTGTACCCACAGTTCCCTTGAGGCAAGGCAAAGCATTGGCTACTCACTGATGAGGTCACAGAGCTCATGAGGTAGCTTCCTTGTGTTTGTTGCCAAAACCTGCCTCCCCACATCTTCAAAGATCACTGGCCGAGACTCCAGGTTCATCATGAGCATGGACTTGAGCTGTGTCTTTGCTCTTTCAAGTTCTACCTGTGAATGAGCAGGAAATTAAAAAAAAATAGTAATTAATTGCTGCTCTGTAGTACAAGGTAACATGGAGGAGTTCTGCAGAAACCTCTCTCTTTGTGAATGCATTGCTAAAGTTGCTGTATTTTACAGAAATATATAACAAAATTATCTATAAAAATCCATTCTAGCACAGTCAATGCTATGCATTCACAGAATCCCAGACTGGTTTGGGTTGGAAGGGACCTTAAAGCCCATCCAGTGCCACCCCCTGCCATGGGCAGGGACACCTTCCACTGTCCCAGGGTGCTCCAAGCCCTGTCCAGCCTGGCCTTGGGCACTTCCAGGGATTATTTCAGCTCAAAGACCATCTGCAAACTCAAATGTGCTGCTGACCTCTCCCACTGCTCCTGCCATGAGGATGAATTCCCTGGTGATGATTTCCACCATCTCCCGAACCTGGGGAAAGCAGATGATGGAGAGAAGATCAGAACAATGCTCCTTGTGTCCACAGAACCCTGGGACTGATGTGGGTACTGGTTAAGGACTCCTGTCTCTGAGCACAGGACTCTGTACCTGTTTTGGATCTGCACTGGCGTGGATGCACAGCAGACCCGTGTCCTCATAGCTGTGGTGATAAGAGGTGGCATTGTACATCCAGTGGTGCCTGTGAGTATAAAACGCTATTTTAAAATTTAAAACCCACAATTTTCAATGTAAAAATTAAACATGGACGGTGAGCACCCTCCCAGTGCATTCTCAGGATTCTCAGCAGTGCAGTGAGAATTGTCAATCCCTGCCTCTGACGATTTATGCATGTGGCATCTACTCCCTTCTCTCCACTTGAATCCAGGAAAATACAGAGCCAATCCTGTTAATATTCCATGATTAAAGCACGGATAGGGCTAGCAGAAGAAAACACAACTCCTGGTCATTTCTGCCCTTTACTTTAACCCTCTCAAAATGCCAACTGACACGCCAGTCCCATGTTCCAAGCAGAATGAACTGATATAAAAAATCTTGGTGGGATTTGCTTTTTTCCATGTAAAACTGCTACAGGACTGTTCCTGGCACCCCTTAAGCAGCAAGACAAACCCACCTGTTGAGCACGTTGAGGTAGAGCCGGGTGAACATGCCCTTGCCAGGCCCTCCAGCTGAAAAAGAGCCACCACCTCCCATCATCATGTTCAGCACAGCAAAAGGAATGAAATCGTCCTCCTGCATTGCAACAACAAACCCAGGTCATGGCAGAGCTCTCGAGGGTCTGGGGTGAGTAAAGGGGAGGGAAAAACACAGCACAAGAGCAGTGGGAGGGGTAAAACCTTCAGCAAAGTGTTGTGGGAAATGCTGCTTGTTTTCATGTGCAGCAGCAAAAATGTCAGTATTTGTGGGGTGAGTCAGTGTTCCTGGGATTTTCCAAGGAACAGGTTTATGTACTGCAAGTATAGGGCATGCAAAAAGGGATTTTAGGTTAATACTTACTAAAAACGAGCAGCTTTCTAAGCCAATCATGATGTGGGTGAGCTCTGGGATGGGAGTAGGGCCCAGGCTCACATCTGACATGTCTTTTTCAACCTGTGGCAAGGGCAGACAGATCATTAACACCAATTTTCACAGCTCTTGTACCCAGTTTGATATATTCCCAATAATCACCACACCGACCCAATTTACAGCTGTCATGGCCAGCTTGGGGCTCATACTCATGAAATGTAACTTAAAAAAAGCAAAAGCCTGCAGAGAAATCAGCAAAGCCCAGCAAGCTGCCACCTGCAGCATGTACCTTGATGATGCCTCCGGTGTACTGAGCCACAGACCTGTCCACAGCCCTGCCCTGCCCCGGGCCCCACACGGGCTCCACGCCCAGCAGGTGTTTCCTGGCACACTCCACCAGGTGCTCGTGCTCAATGCCCACCCCAGCCAGCACCATCCTGTCTGGGGTGTAGTAGCTGCTCAGGTAGGAGTGCAGCACGGCACGGTCGATTTTGTCCGTGTTCTCCACGGGGCAGAACCTGTTCAGCCCCACTGTGTTGTCTCTGAAGGCTGCCTAAAAGGAAGCACACACATTAAAGTCACAAACACTTTTCTCTAAACCTCTTTTTGCTTTGGAATTAAGCCCACATCTGAGAGAGGAAAAGCTGAGAGTATTTCAACTCAGTAATATTTTGTCACCCACACCAACAAAGGGAAATTACAAATAGAATTATTTTTCAGTTTGGGTTAGAATCTTCCACATGTGGAGAATGCTGGATTTCAAAGTGAAGGACGGCCAAATTCTCCTATCACAGAAATCAAATAACAGAAAATCTGGTTTTAGAACAGTCTAAAATAAACCCTGAAGCTGCTAAAATCCATGAGGAATGCAGCAGGGTGGAATTGCCAGTGTGTTACCGCGTGGATCATTTCTGTCAGCAGAGGCTCTGGGTCAGGTCTCATGTTCAGATCCTCCAGCTCAAACCTGATGGCCATTCGGGTCATCTCAATTTCTTCATCTGCAAGGAGACAAAGCAAGGCATGGCAACCCCTACAGGAAACCCCCAGCTGCTGCAAGTTCACTTCAGAGAGAATTCTGAGCTCTCAGGAGCAAGCCATGAGGTGGAAATGGGTATTTTGAGATAGAGGATTGTGCTGCCAGACCTGATAACCTGGGCTGCAGGGTTACATCAGCCAGCAAGTTGACCACGGTGTCCAGGCCCCTGGCATCAGCAGACACTGCATACATTATGGTGTCCCTGCAACACACAACAGGTTCTGCACTGAGACATCACCTCTGGGGCTATCAGTGTCATCTCAGCATCAGGAAATCACAGATGAAGCTGTTCTAATCATTAAATGCTTCTTAAATGAAAGAGATCTGAGTTTTATCATCCTTTCAGGCTCACTTTTGTAGCTTCCCAGCAGCCCAAACAAATGGATTTCTGCTGCCTGGGAACAAAAAGTGGCTTTTCTTGGCCCACACCAGGAAAAGAGATTCAAAGTGCTGTCAGTGCTACAACACCAGGTAAGAGCAGAAGGAGCAGCCCACCTCGATGCCTGGCAGTCACAAATGCCTCCATGCTTCTCCAAGGTGAGGAGAATTTCATCTTTGCTGCCAAACTGAGCTGTGGACTAAGGAAGAAGATACCAGTGTTATTAATTAGTAAAGCAATAACTGTTTATAACCCTTCAGAGTAACCCAGAGCATCTCTGACATTCTTTCAGTCCTAGAGTTTGATCACTACATGTCAGCCTTGGAGGTGAAACCACAAAGACTATTAAAATGTAATTACAGTCATGCTAATTAATAAGCAATTAGGATTCTGTGACTTTATCGATGCTGTCACCACTAGGAGCTAGGAGCTCTGTGCAGATTTGGGGAGCCAGGGCAGCACTCACAGAGAACGCCAGCTTCTCCAAGAAGTGCGAGATACCACTGAGATATTTCGCTTCGTGTCTGGATCCCGAGTTCACCAGAACTGCAGCAAAGAGAAGAACAAACCAGAGTGACTTTGACACCCGCACTCCTCACAACCGGGTGACCCCGGCTGCCCCCAGCCCCGCCGGTACTCACGGCCCCCGGTACTCACCGCCCACGGTGCAGAACTGCCCGAACTTGTTCTGGGAGGCGACGCGGAGCCCGTTCTCCAGCACCGTCACCCGCGTCTCGAAGCGCTCCCGGCTCTCGGCCGCCGCGAACACGGCCTTGGGCACGCCGGGCAGCGGGCACGTCAGCGACACGCTGGGGTAGGCGCCGCCGCCGCTGTAGCTCCGGCCGGCCGCCAGCCCGCACCTGCGGCACACCGGGCACACCGTCAGGGCTGCGGGCGCGCCGCTCCGCCGAGGCCGGTACCGAGCGCTGATCCCCTCCCAGAGCGGCTGCCGCCCGTCCCCCCGCTGTCCCAGCACTGTCCCCGCGCTGTCCCCGCGCTGTCCCCGGCTCCGTGCCCTCCCCGCGCGGTGCCGGGCCCCGCTCACCGCCGGGCCGGGCCGCAGGCGCCGCGCCGCAGCCACGCCATGGCCGCCGCCATCTTGCCGCCACCGGGAGCGTGGGGTCAGGGGGCGGGACCGCGGCAAGGGGGCGGGGCCGAGGGTGGGCGCGGCGGCGGAGCCCGCGCGCTCATTGGTCCGCTCCCAGTGGGAGGCCCCGCCCCGCCCTCAGGCGGCCATGGCGGCGCCGGCGCTGCCGGTGGCGGAGCCGCTGCCGGGGACCCCGGCCGAGCCCAACCCCTTCTCCTTCCGCGAGTTCGTCCGCTCCAAGGCCCGCGGCGGGGACGGCGCGGGCGCTGACACGCAGGTAAGGCCGTGCGCGGCAGCGCGGCCGGGATCCGCCCCGTCACGCCGCCCACCTCAGCCCGCTGTCCCCTCCGCAGGCGGCTTGGGCTGTGCCCCCGCTGCCCGCAGTGCCCGCAGAGTCGGGGGACGAGCAGGAGGACGAGGAGGAGGAGGAATGGAGCGAGAGCTACCGCCCGCTGGCCGTGGAGCAGGAACACCTGGGCAGCGCCGGAGCCGCGCCGGGGCCGGGCCGGGTTCCCCCCGGGCAGCCGAGCTACGAACAGGTGAGCGCCGCCCGACCCCGGTACCGCTCCGGGAGAGCGGCCCCGAGCCCGGCCTGGCACCGCCTGCCCCACCGAGAGCCGCTGGGGAACGGAATGAGCTCTGCAAATGCGCGCTCAGCAGGGCCAGGGCCGGCTCTTTCCCTGTCCTGCTGCCCCGCACATGACCCGGGGGATTTCCTCGTGCTCCTGCCCCTCGGGGCCGTGGTCATTTAGGATCGGGACATTAATTAGTCACCTTTACACTGTGGTTCAGTGCCACGTTCCTGTGCCCCGCAGTGGTTTCCTGATGGGTAAACTGAAGGTAAAATTCAGCTTGAATGTATTAGAAAGCACAGGGATTTCCAGTATTAAAGCTGAACATTCTGCTATTGATCTTGGATTGTTTTGTTGTGAAAATGCACCTCAGTCCTAATAAGATTTTTTTTTTTTTTTAGCTAAAAGAAGAGAATGCTTTCTTGAGAAGCAAGATCAAGAAGCTTCAGATTCTGTCTGAAACTCAAGCAGACAAGTATGTGAGAAGAAATCATTTTCCACAAAACCATGAGATTCTTGATCCCTTCCCAGAATTTCCCTCCTCAAGTATTTAATGATACAAGTGCTTACTGTGCCACCTCTTATTTTTTTAAGGATGAGGAAGCTTGAGAAGAAGCTAGAGGAAAACAAAATCAAAGAAGAGAAGGAAGCACAGGATTTGGAAGCAATGGTGCAGCACGTGGAGCAGAATCTGCAGCTGATGACTGTAAGTGTTGGCTTCAGGCTGAGCTCAGAAGTCAGGAAGAAATTCTGCCCTGTGAGGGTGGGGAGGTTCTGCAGATCCCAGAAAGGAGCAGTGAGGAGGGAGCTGTTCCTACATCCTAAAACATTCAGAACACAGTGTGGTGTAACACAAACCTATCCCTCCAAGTTCTGTGCTGGAATCACTCATTCCCCTGTGGCTCAAGCTGCCAGGGTTACTATTATTATTATTATTATTATTATTATTATTATTATTATTATTATTATTACTATTTTATTATTATTATTATTAATAATAATAATATATCTTTACTGTTATTTAATATTAATTTTAATAATAATTTTGATTATTATTATTAGCATAATCATATAATAATTTATTATATATAACAGCATTATATTTTATTATATATAATAATATACAATAGTATTAGGGCATTATTATTATTATTATTACTATTATTATTGTTGTTGTTGTTGTTGTTGTTATTATTTCAATAATCTCTGTTCTGTTGCAGAAAAGGGCTGCCAAGGCTGAGAACAGTGCTGCCAAACTGAGGCAGGAGAATGCACAGCTGCAGGTACACAGCAGCACTGCTGGGGCTGCAGGGACACCTCTCAGAGCTGAGCCAGTGCAAAGGATTTTGCAGGCTCTGAGGAAAATGCTGGGTGTGTTTTTAGGCTTGGGAGTTGTGTCCTGGCAGGGGCTGGGAGGGCCTGGATGGTGCAGTGGTGAGGAGCAATGGCCAGAAACTGAAATGAGGAAGAATTTCCTTCCATGGAGGGTGGCAGAGCCCTGGAGCAAACTGCCCAGGGAATTTGGGGAGTCTCCTTCTCTGGAGACATCCAAACCCACCTGGAAATGTTCCTGCCACCTGCTCCAGGTGACACTGCCTTGGCAGGGCTAGAGCTGGACACATCCAGAGCTCTTTCCAACCCTGATGATTCTGGGCAGACACTCCCTGCAGGCAGCTGGCGCTGGACTCCAGCCCTGTTTATTGCACTGTTTATTGCATTGTTTATTGCATTATTTATTGTATTCCCTCGTGTCAGTCAATGATTACATCCCAGCCCATCAGCTGCTGTGGGAATGCACCATTAGCTGCAGAGTATCTGCCGCGGTTCCGGGCTTGTTCCTCACGGATTCTGCCTCACGCAGGCGGAGCTGAGCAATTCCCGGCTGGAGCAGGAGGAGCTGCGGGCGGGGTTGGCCGCGGCCAAGCAGAACGCGGAGGCGGCGCTGCAGCAGCTGCTGCGGGTGACAGCCAGCTCCAGGGCATCCATCAGGTCAGCTGCGCTGGGACAGCCCCACCGACACACAGATAAACCTCCTCAGGGGTTTTTTGGGTTCAAATTCAGGGGTTTGTGTTCTGTGCCGCAGGAGCTGCTCTGTGTTCTTACCCACGATGTGTTTCCTCCAAGTGTAAACTTAAGTGGGAAGTGGGAGTTTCCAGTCCTGATAAAATGCTGCCTGATAAATCACAGAATGTGGGGAAACTCCCCCAAAGCTGCCTGGTTGCCTGTCCCCCACATGTAACCCTGCATCTCTCCCCCTCAGGCAGCTGCTGTCTGGAGCAGAATCCCTGCAGCTCGTGGCTGATCTCCTGAAATCCATAGACAGAATCTCGGAGGTGTCAGAGGATGGACACTGAGTGACTCACACAGCACGGAGCACTTTGTTTTCATACGGAAACCATTACTAAAAAATGATTTTTTTAATACTTGGCCTCATTTTGATGTGTCAAACTGCAGACCTGGCATCTCCATCCCCTCTTAAGAGATCCCTGAACCGGGAAGGGAGCAGCTCCCGCAAATCCCCGGGCGGCTTTGGCTGCGGCTCTCGCTGCCCTTCGGTGCTCGGAGGGCGAAAGCCCGGTGTCCGGTGCCATTGATGGCCGTGTCCCGGTGCTATTGAAGGCTGTGTAGCGGTGTCCCTGTGCTATTGAAGACCATGTCCCGGTACCGCTGAAGGCCGTGTCCCGGTACCATTGAAGGCCGTGCCGCAGTGTCCCGGTGTCATTAAAGGCCGTGTCTCGGTGCCATTGAAGGCCGTGCCGCGGTGTCCCGGTGTCATTAAAGGCCATGTCCCGGTACCATTAAAGGCCGTGCCATTGATGGCCATGTCCCGGTACCATTAAAGGGCGTGTCCCGGTGTTATTAAAGGCCGTGCCGCGGTGTCCCGGTGCCATTGATGGCCACGTCCCGGTACCATTTGAAGGCCGTGTCCCGGTACCATTTGAAGGCCGTGTCCCGGTGTTATTAAAGGCCGTGCCGCGGTGTCCCGGTGCCATTGATGGCCATGTCCCGGTACCATTTGAAGGCCGTGTCCCGGTCCCGTCCCGGGCCGATCTCTGCGGGTCCCGGGACCGCCCCCCGGCCGTGCACGTGCGCCAATCCCCGCCCCGATTGGCTGCGCCCCGTCACGTGCCGGGTCAGCTGACCCGCGCTCGCAGTAGCGATTGGCGGAGCGGGGGGCGGGCCGGGAGCGGCGCTGCCGCCATGTCCCGCGGGCCGGGCCCGGCCGGGCCCCTGCGCTCCCCTCAGGGCCTGGAGCTGGATGCGGAGCGGGAGAGGATCCGCCGCGAGATCGAGCAGCTGGAGCGCAGCCTGCAGCCCGGCGGGACCGGCATCCAGCTGGCCCTGTGCGACACCGCCCTCAGCTCCGGTACGGCTCCGGGGGTTCGGGGCGCTCCCCGCCGCTTTGCGCGTTCCCTCTGCAGCCAGAACCGGCGGCGGTGAAACGGCGGGGCCCAGGCGGCCTCACATAACGTTGTGAGCCGCGGCGTGCCCGGCGTGCCCAGCTCGCTGTGCAGAGCCCGAGCGGTCGGTGCCCGAGCGGCTGCACCCCCGGTCCTGCGGCTCCTGCGGCTCCGGGACCTCGCCCGCAGCCTGTACCACCCCCGGTGCTGCGGCTCCGGGACTCCTGTACCACCCCCGGTGCTGCGGCTCCGGGACTCCTGTGCCACCCCCGGTCCTGCCGAGCGCTGCCGGTACTAAGGCTGCGCTCTCTTGCCTCGGAGCTGTCCCTGGGCTCTCACCCGGTGCCTCTCATGTGCAGCGCCACCGTTCAGCTTTGCTGTGCTTACCGAGCTGTGTTTTTAGCTTCTCCAGAACAACAACAAACAAAAAAACCCCATAAATAGACTATAACTTGTGGCACTTGCTGCCATGATCTAGTTGAACAGTTAGAACATCGACTGGACTTGATGATCTTATAGGTCTCTTCCAGTCTTGAACTTCTGTGATTCTGTGATAACAACACACTTTTTACACCACAGCGTTGTCAGTAGCCAAACCCACTGATGGTCATGTCTGAGCTCTCTCTGCTGTTTTTTCCTCTGTGTTTTAATTGCAAAGATTTGGGTTTAAAACTTTTCTTTTATCCCACTGCAGTCAGCATTTTTGTGTTTTGTTTGTCTAACAGATGGTGATGATGAAGATGATGATGATGAAGATTCTTGTGCTGAAATGGTAATTGTTTTTTCTTTAAGTATGTATTTCCAGTTTTGAAGGGAAACCTCACCCTGCTCCGGGGAAATCCAGGCAGTGCCTTGTGCTCAGTAAAACCTGGATTTGGGTATTCCTGCCCAGGATTTGTTATCCAGGCTCAGAGGCCTCCCTGCAAACCCCTCAGGTGTGGGCACACAGCACTGAGGAAGGGCTGAGTTACAGCACTGCTTGTTACAGACCTGCTTTTGTGTCTTCTCTCCCTAAATGCCTTCTCTGCCTCCAGGAAGTGGAAGTGGAAGAAGACAGCAGTGATGATGATGATGATGATATTGAAAGCCTGCCCCAGGATCCAGAAACCTGCCTGCAGATGAACCATGTGTACCAGGATGTTATCAAGGAAAAGATTGAGGAGGTGGAGCTGCTCATTGCACAGAACAGAGCACAGCAGGTGAGCACAGCAGCAGGGAAATGCTCATTCCTGTGCTTTTCTGGGTTCCCATTTGCCTTCCTTCCTTCCCCTCAAGCCCAGGGCTGAGGTGGTTTATTTAACTGATGATTCCATGCTTTCTTACAATTAAAAAATGGGTATTTTACATGTTATATTTTAGCATGCTGGGGCAAGTTAGTATTTTATTAAGCTTGTAATCATCTGCACAGTGCAAACTGAGGAAGTTCCAAATGCTGCCTTTGACTCCTGCAGTGATTTTGAATCTGGTGCTGCTGGTTTGAGCCCTGGGGTGTTTGTGAGGGCTCAGCTCTCTGAAATCAGCACTTTGGGGGAGACACTGATGCTGTTCAATTCATTCTTGTGTTGCAGAAGGAAATCATGGATGAACGTGATGGTTCAAAAACAACCAAGGCAGGAGATGGCAGAAATCTCCCAGCAAATGTGTTTTTGGGTCATTTTATGAAGCCATACTTTAAGGATAAAACAACAGGAATTGTAAGTAAATAAAAGCAGCTTGCAGACTGGTGTGTGTTCAGTGATGGTTGTGCACTGGAATGTGTTTGAGCTGTTCTCATTTCAGGTGTGTGACTGACTGTCACTCCTCAGCCTGAAACCTTTCCCCTCTCACTTGTCACTCTCCCTCCTCTGGAAATGTTTGTTCAGCCCTGTGAGGTCTGAGGAGTGGAATTGCAGCCCCCAGGGGCTTGAATCTTGAATGTTCTTGGGTTTAACTTAACTTTATTGTCTTCATTTCCATGACCCAATTCCATGCTGCTCTTTAAAACCCTCACTGAAATCTGATCTGTTTGTCTGTGAAACTGCTCAGTTCCTGAGATTTTCTGTATTTTTTTATATTTCCTGGAACAATCAGTAGTACATTTTCATGTGTTTTTAAAAGGCCATCAGCAAAAGGAGATCTTGGCTTTTTATGGTAGCCAAGGTGTCAGCTATCATCATCCATATGTTAAGATATTCAAGCAATTACTGGTAATATTTCTGTTTAATTAAATGAAACCTCTGCAAAGGTAACTAAGCAGTGTGAGTGTGACAGTTTGCACAAGTCTGAGTTTCCAGTTATTGTTGTAGCAGTTCATGCTGGAGTTTTAAGAAGAAACAGTCATTTTGTCTGACTCTGAGTGTATCTAACCCTTCTAATCCTCCTCAGGGCCCTCCTCCCAATGAAGAGGCCAAGGAGAAGGCAGCTCAGGGCATCAAATCCTTTGAACAGCTGCATTCATCCAAGTGTAAGTAAGTCTGGCTGCTGTTCAGTGCTCTAGAAGAGCTGTAATATGTTTATATTTATGTAACAAATGTATATATTCATATTGTTTGTGTGTTCCTGTTTGCAGTTAAACATCAACACCTCTGCCTGACTCACAAAAAGTTGTTAGAAGGGAGTGGGGTACTCTGTAAATTATTTCAGTGAGTCATTAATGACTCCTTTTCCATTTGTTGTGCTGATCAGCTCCTGTGAGCACTCCTAAAGCAAGTAAGGTGCTGCAGGGTGCCCAGATGAGGGCAGTTCAGGGGACACCTGCACCTCCTGATGCTCACAGAGTGATTCCTTTCTTGGGGTCCCTTTGGGGGTCCCAGTAACACCGAGCCAGAGGCTGTGCCTGGCCCAGGTCTGGCACCACGTGGGTGATTTGTGCAGGGAGCTCTCACTGCAGAGCTGCAGGAATTCCCTGGAGCACTGGGTGTCTCCTGGCAGTGTTCTGCACTGATTCTGGCTGCTCTCTGTCTGCTTTAGGGAAAGCTGTAGAGAAGACTCTGCTGCAGAAATCCGTGGTGAGCGACCGCCTGCAGCACCTGCTCCAGCCAAAGCTGCTCAAGTGAGTTCTGCCCCAAATCCCCTCTGCTCCTGCTCAGAACACTGCAGGGCAAAGGAGAAGGGACATGTGCAGATTTCCCCTTCCTCCAGCAATTTCCTGTGTTAATTGCTTGTGTTTGTGGGATTTTACCATCTATTCTTCCTATTGGCACTGTGGTGTAACTTAAAATACTTTGTAGGGCTTGAAGCTGAAATTGTGATGTGAGACATAAAGATGTGGATTTCTGTGCTGGAACTGGCACAGTCTGTGTGGCTGTTGCAGCAACCATTGGTTCTCTGTGTAAACACCAAAATGATTTATCTGAAATCTGCTGTGGGTCAAGGTTTGCATTGAAGGGGCCGAAATATGGCAATGAGTGTGCCTTGTGGGAAACCCTGGGAGAACAGTTTGGTGTGGAAATAAACCTGAAGGGAGGAATGGAACTGATGGGGAAGGTGTCTCTGCTGTACATCTTCTGATGCCATTGACCCCATTCCCATCTGTCCTCTTAAGTAGTGATAAAAATGTCTTTGAACAGGTTGAGTTATTGGAATCAGAAACTGGAGAAAATCAAGACTGAAACGGAAAAAGAGACCTTGGAAAAGCAAATCAAAGACTTGGAGCAAGAAATAGAGGCAATTAAGTAAGAAGTCTTTCTATGTTCTTGGTGAAAAATGAAATGTCTTAGAGTTTAGCTCTCAAAGTTCCCTCCTTCTACTTCTGGATGCTCATTGGTGTTGGGTTGTAAAAAATCAGGTGCTGTTGTGGCTCTGCAGCTCTCTCATCTCCACTGTTCTTTACTAAGAAATGTGTTTGGGTCTTGATACACAAAGTGCCTGCACCCAGTGTAGAGGTGCTGCTTTAAATTGTTGTTCAGCAACAAAGGAGCAGAGCTCTGATTTTTCCATAGTTTTGAACTTTTTCTCATGAACTAGTATCAAGCAACATGTTTGGATATGGCATTAATTGTTTCTCCTGCTAACCTGAGTATTCTGTTTTTGTGGAAGTCAGGAACAGGTGGGAGGAAAGCGATGAGGCAGGATCAAGAAGACAAAGTGTTTCATTCACCATTTAATAAGATTTTTTCTTCCTTTTTGTACCTTCTCCTGTAGCCAACTCCCAGAAAGTGACTTAATAGGAAACAGATTTGATGAGCATGACTGGGACAAGATTTCAAACATCCATGTGAGTTGGGGGCTCAGCTGCTTTATTGCTTCTGATATCTGGGTCCTTCCTCTTGAGAATCCCTGATCTGGTTTGCATCCAGTGTTTCCATCTTGCATTTCTCCAAGCTGACTGTTAAATGATCTCAACTTGTTAAATTTGGTGATTTAATTCTGGAAAACTTGGCAGTAAGAAATACTTGGAATGCAAAATACTGATTTTCCTTTTGTCCAGGTGTCTTAATCCCAGCTATGAGACTAAACATATTTTTGTTGGTTTTTAGTTTGATGGACAACGCAGCTCAGAGGAACTGAGGAAGTTTTGGCAAAACTGGGAACATCCAAGCATCAACAAAGAGGAGTGGACTGAGGAGGAGCTGGACAGGCTGAAGCAGATTGCTGCTGAGCACAACTGCCTGGACTGGCAGAGCATTGCCCAGGAGCTGGGGGTAAGGTCTGAGCTGGCTACTGGGTTCACTCTGGCTTTACTTTGCCTCTTGTCAGATTTAAAAAACAATGTTAATACTAATTCAGTGTTAATTAATGCTTTGTGATGAGTGTCCAAGAACAGTACCAAAAAGGATTGGTGCTTTAGCTTTTCCCTCTTGCTTTTTGTTCTCATAAATAACTAATTGCTTGTTTCTCTCTGTTTTCCCTGTGTTAAGACAAACAGGACACCTTTCCAGTGCTTGCAGAAATACCAACTCTATAACAAAGATTTAAAAAGGAAAGAATGGACCAAGGAGGAGGATCAGATGCTTTTAGAGCTTGTTCAGGAGATGAGAGTGGGAAGCCATATCCCATACAAGAAAAGTAAGTGGCCCACAAGTGACAAACCCTTCATTCTCCCATTCTCTTTTCCTTGGTGATCTCTGCCTTTCCTGTTTCATTATATCAGCAAGAACTTCATATCTCTTGGAACCTTTATCCATACTGGAAATTTGGCTGAAACTGGCAGAGCACCATTTCTTAAGAGATTAAAGTGCTGCTTATGGCAATCACTACTTGCAACTGTTGTCCAGATAAAGGAAGAAGCATTAATTACAACAGATTTAAATAAACCTTTTAATTTCCAGTTGCATATTACATGGAAGGAAGAGATTCTGCTCAGCTGATTTACCGCTGGACAAAGAGTGTGGACCCCAGCTTGAAGAAGGGACCCTGGACACCAGAGGAAGATGCTGTAAGCAACATTCTCTGGGCCTGGAATTGCAGGGTGGGAATGTTGGAGTGCTGAGGTGTGGCATGGCTGTAAATCTGAGTTTGAGGAGTGTGAACCAGACCAAGGTGGGCACTCCACAGCTCAGGAGCGCTTAGAAGCTCCTAAACAGTTTTGTCCAGAGATTTGCACAGGAAACAAACAGAACTGCTGCTGTCTCAGGCCTGTTAGGGTTGATCCTGGTGAGGATTTCAGCTCTTGCTCTGCCTGCACACAGATGCTGATGGCTGCAGTTAAGAAGTACAAGGAGAAGGACTGGTACAAAATCCGGAGGGAAGTGCCGGGCAGGAGCGACGCCCAGTGCCGGGACCGGTGAGTTCAGGCCAGGGAACATTTTCCCTAAACAAGGGAAATGCTGGGTTTGTTCAGCCTTGGAGGGCAGGGAAAGTCTGATTTTTGCAAGCAGGATTGAATGATCCTGACTGTAATGTTTTCATTTGCAAGGTATTTAAAAGTATTGCACTGGGATGTAAAGAAAGGCAAGTGGAGCTTGGAGGAAGAGGAGCAGCTGATTGAACTGGTTCAAAAGCATGGCCTGGGTAGGTGTTTCTGTGGCTTAATCTTTAGAGGTGTCATTGAGGTTTTCTCTTCTTTCATTGTAAGCCCTGCAGGCTCTGCTTTGTACTGATGATTGCAACTTCTCTCTATTGTGTGCTGTGGGTATGAGATCCACTCATGCAGTAGCTCTGTCTCTTATTCAGAGAAATGTATAAAAGTGTGTAATGGCTGCATTGAAAGGCCTGTTGCTCAGTTTGTGGCACAAATAAAATGTTCTGCATCCTCTGCCTCCTTTTCAGGTCGCTGGAGTAAAATAGCCTCAGAGCTGCCCCATCGGACTGGTGCCCAGTGCCAGAGCAAGTGGACAGTCATGATTGGCTCTAAGGTATTGTGGGAGTCCTGCTGTCACAGCCCCATCTCTTCAATTAAGTTTCTCTAAACTAAAAGTGGAATCCTAAAAGTGAAATCAATAAAAAAATTGACATTGATTTCACACAATCAAGGGGTTTTTTTTGTGGATTTCACAGTTTAACTTTTCGGTGGGTAAAGCAGTGTTTGTTCTGAAGGGCTGAAGTTAATTTGCTGTATATTTATGTATTATCCAGAATTCCTCCCTGCCTTGAAATGCCTGTAAGAATGGGATATATGTAGGTTTTCATGTCTGTACCTCATAACTTGCCAGTTTTGATCCCAGGCACTCAAGAAATTCTGGCTGCTTAAAACCATATTAAAGATGGTTTTGTTTCCTTTGGAAAAGGAAATTTCCTGATTTGAGAGAGTTGCAAGCCAGGGGTGAACACTGACTAAAACTTGTGTGTGCTTGTTTTGATCAAGAGGAAAAGATCTGGGGCAACCAAACGGCGCCACGCTGAGGAGAGCTCCAGCCCCTCAGAGAGCAGCAGTGAGGAGGAGCTGGAGCTGGAGCACAGCTCAGAGGAGGAGAACGTGACCACAAGAAAGGAGAAGTTTGCAGTGCCCAGCATTGACCTGTGGATACCAACAGGGACAGACAAACAGGAGACAAGCAGAGAGAGAAACCAGATCCAATCCCTCCTCTCTGCTGCCAGGGCTGGCACAGGGAGCAGCTGCAGTGACGTTCCAAGGGCAGGGTGTGATGGAGACAGAGCTGCTGATAAATCATCTGAGCTGAACACTGTGCTCATGGGCATTGCAAATGCCTGCTCCACAGATGTGCTGGTGAGGAATCCAGCAGAAGTGATGGCCAAGGTGAGCTGGGATGGGGGCTTGGATCAGAAGTTGGAAGGGACGTGCAGCTGCTGCAGTAAGGGCAGGATGTGATGAGCAGATAACATCTTGCTGTTCATTCCCTTGTGGTGTAAAGTCAAAAAACGTGAAGATAATTACCCAGTAAATTCTGGTTTTTGGGTTTTTGGTAGATCCCTCACACAAAAGCTTCTGTGAAATAGGCATTTCACAGAAATGATGTTGTGATGATGCACACGGATTAAAAGGGAAGGTCTCCAGAGTTGATTTCATTTAGTAAGATACCTTCAACAGCAGCAATGTTGAGAACTTGTACCTGCTGTGCAGTGCCAATAATTTCCTTTGACTTTCCCTTCTGTACTTTCTTGTGTTCTTTCATCTTTAGGCTTCCCAATGTGGGAAACACGTGCTGCGGGTTAGCCTGGAGGAGGTGAGGACAATACTGAGGAACAACACGAGCTTCCAGAGGAAACTGGTGAGTGCCTCTTGTGTCTTGTCTGCTCTTGTGACCTGAGCACTTCCAGGCTGTGCTTAGTAGGAAATAATTTTTATATAATCACAGATATTGCACTGTAATTCCAAGAGGAAAAGCTCACAGTTTTTTGTCCTGACTGCCCTGTGAATTGTTTGCCCTGGGACTAATGGCAGAACCTTCCTAACGGGAACTCTTAATTGTGTATTTTTCATGCATGGCAATTAAAGATGCTGAGACCTGCCAGGCTTTTGGCCATGCCCCCTGGAGTGGGTGCAGCTGCGGGCCAGGATGCCCAGGAGCTGCCCAGGAGAGCCTGGCGCTGGAACAGGGAGCACTGGAGGAGGCTGAACCTGGACAGGAAGCTGCTGATGGCAGTGACCCCGTGGATGGGCAATGTGCTGCTGCCCCGCAGCCTGAGGGCTGGCACGATGGGTTTCTACCACACAAAAGGTACTGGGGGCCCATCCTACCTCTGTCCCTATTTTCTGATGTCTTCTGAGTGATTTCCCAGCTGATTTTGTTGTTGGATTTCTTCCCAGCTGCTGCTATTCATGACAAGGTTAAGTCAGTGAGTCTCAGCAGCACTCCCCTGTTTGCACTGCTCATTCAGGTAAGTTTTACTGTCTTAATAGCTTTACCTGCTTTCAAACAGAGGGAGTCTTTATTTTTCAGTATTTGAAGCTTAAATAGGTTTATCTTTGAGGTTTATCTTTGCTTCTTAAACAAATAATCTAATTTTTGGACTAATCTGCCCTCATGGTTTGCACATGAAGTTTCTTAAATAAGTCCTGCATCCAAAGTCTGGTCCTGCCAGGGCTTTTTCTGCAAGTGTAAAATATCCCCAGAATCTTGCATGTGGAGCATGTCCCATCTGTCTTGCTTTGTCACTGACCCCAGCAGTACATTTTTGTTCTCATTTGAATGTTAATGAAGCTCTCACCTTGCAGCTCCTCCAGATTGATACCAAGGGCTGTATGAGGATTATTAAGGAGAGGAACCTGAGGCACTTGGAGCTGCTTAAGGCTAATGCAAAGAGCCCTCAGCAGGTATTGTGGTTTTTAAGCTTTCCCCAATGAAATCTTGACTAAAATAAGCACTTTAATTGTGTGGCCACACAGTTTGTATGTGTGTTAGCAGTTTTGGTTCAGAGGCAGAATCAAATGCTGGCTCTATTTGTTCAGGAGGTGGCAGATGTGGGTTTGATTCACATCTGTGCTGTTTTAATCATCTTTAAATCTATCAGAAGTATAATTTAATATACTTTTTTTTACAGGCTTCCCAAAATACAGAGACTTCTTCAGGTATCTACCAGAACATTTATTTTTGTGATGTGCAAGAACTTTCCCATAATTCATCACTGTTACATTAATAACAAGTTTAACTGAAGGAGAGCTTTGGGGGACAAGCCTGCATTGTCATGCTCATTTTTGCTAGATCTTGGATCTTTAAGCATGTTCCCCTTTGGTAAGGACTGGAAAAAACCCTGGAGGGCTGGGGAACCATTGGCTCTGGACCAGTTCAGTGGGGTGTTAGGGTGCATTCCTGGCCCATCTCTGATTTCTGGGGGGCAGTTACCCCTTGTTCAGTTGTTGGGATGTGGCTTGATTAAATCAGGACTGTAATGTTGTAGGAATTCTCACAAACAGGAATTCTGCCACATTCCTTGATGTTTAATGAGAAATGGCTTTTAGAAATGCTGTTCATTCATTGTCATTTTATCCTCTGCAGGCAACTCATCCCAGGCTTGTTCTCAGAGGAATTCCCAACAGGGCATCCCCAAGAGTGCTGTCAGGAGATCTGCCCTGAGAGCACGGGCCAGCCCCACTGGAGCCTTGGAGAGCTGGGCCCCGGCTGTGCTGGGAGCTCCCCCAGCCCTGGGCCAAAGGCACAGGGTGAAAACTGTCTCAGAACTGCTGCAGGAGAAGCGTTGGAGGAGGCTCCAGGCCACGGCAGCCCTGCAGAGGACAGTGCTGGTTGCCCCACAGGTGCTGGTTTCAGGGCCTTTGATCATCCAGCACCCAGCACAGCAAATCATTCCCTGTGCACCTGCAGGGAGCTCACCTGCAGCTGCTGCTGGGACAGACAGCCAAGTACAGGGTTCAGCAGTGCCCACAAGGACTTCTGCTGCAGGTTCTGCTCCTGTGCCTCAAAACCATTCCTCTGCAGTGCCAGAAACTGGGGAGAGCCCTGGCTGCTCACAGGGCACAGATCTACAGTCAAGTAAGGAACTTCACAAAAAGGAAGCTCTGGGAAGCAGCCCTGAGGGAAGGGTTTCTCCAGCTGTGAGCCCAGCTGCAGCAGAGAAGGCCCCAGACCAGGGAGGGTGCAATGGTCAGGGCACAGCCAGCAGCTCAGCTTCAGCAGTGCTGCACAACCAGGCTTTTGTGCCTCACCAGATCACAGTGGTGGCTCTTGGCCTGGAGTCTGGCACCAGTAAATTGTCCCTTTCCACACCAGTCACCAGTGAGCTGGAGAGGAACAGGCCACAGCAGAGGCCAGTCAGCCTGCTGCCTGCTCTGGTCACTCCACAAGCTGCTTCTCCTGTGATTCCCAGCAGCATCCTGCCCTTCAAGTGGGTTGTGACCCCCCAGGGTCTGCTCCCCAGCACTGTGCAGACTGTGCTGGGTGTTCCCCAGGGAATGCCAGCTGCTCCTGGGGGAAGCCAGGCTCAGACAGCTGTGACTTCCAATGGCAGTGTCTCTGCTTTGGGAGGGACTCCTGTACCAGCTGAAGCAAATCCACCTCACCCCAGCAGTGCAGAGACAAAAGGACCAAGTTCCCAGCTGGCAGGAGTTCCTTTGGGAAAGGCAGCTGGCCAGTGCACACATCTCTTACCTGTGGCCCCAGTGAGTGCTGGATGCACCACAGACAGCGTTTCTGCTGTAACCCCTGCGTGTCCAGATGGCTCCTCCATGGCTCCAGACTCCTGTGCAGCTCCAGCTGCCAGCCCAGCCCTGTGGGCCATGCTGCTGCCCCAGCCACAGCCCCCTGCCAGCACTCAGGGCTCTGACTGCCAGCCCGTGCCCAGTCTCACCAGCTTAGGAAGGAGCAGTGGCTCCATCACACCAAACAGATCATTCTCCAAGGCAGGCAGCAGCAGGAGAAGGGCTGTGCACTGGCCAGGAGCTGCAGCTCCTCACAGCAGTGTCCCAGGGAGCTCTGCCTGCTCTGGTGCCCAGGCCCTGAGGAACAGACCCATTGCCTCCAAACCACCAAGCACTGACGTCCCCCCACAGCCAAGCACCTCCCATGCACAGAAGAATCTCCTTGACTTCAGCCTGATCTCCCTGGAGGACCAGGGGCTGGTGAAGGAGTGGCTGAGTGGGAAGCAAGGGGTTCAGGTGCCACCACTGCAGACCAGGCTGCCTTATCTGCCCCCTTTCCTCTGCAGCATAAAAACCCTCTCAAGGCTCCTGCTGCAGAAAGCAGCTCTGGAGGTGCAGGCAGCCTCTCTGCTGGCCTCTGAGGCCAGTGGGGATGGGGGCACTGGGGATCTCTTCCATGCTATTGGAGAACTGGTGCAGCAGAAACTGGGTGATAACCCTGCTTACCTCCTGCTGAAAGCCAGATTCCTGGCAGCCTTCACCCTCCCGGCTGTCCTGGCAACTCTGTCTCCTCCCAGAGTGACAACGACTGTGTCAGCTGGGAATCAGCTTGAGGAGAGTGATGAGGAGGAGTTGGAGAGTGAGAACCAAGTGTTGAAGGAAGAGAGCTGTGGGAAGGAATTAACAGGAGTACAGGAGGACTGGAGACTTGGGGATGAGCCTGGAGATGAAGATGCTGATTTACTAAATCAGGTAAAACAGATTCCAGGGGCAAAAAGCAGAAAATTACTGCCAGATGAACATTGCACTGGAATCCAGGGGGAAGCCCCCACTGTTATTAAGTGTAGCAGAAATTTGGTCTTTTTGAATAAACACAGTTCTGCAGCTGCTGAAAGGAAAAGCTCGGCAGCTCAGCTGAGAGGGTGAAATCCCATGGTTTATGTAGCACCTTACACTTGCCATGACAGTTCCCAGAAAAGTATCAAAGCTCCCTTCCCCTTTCTGTTTATAATCTGCTCTTGCCTTTTTGAAGTCAGGCCTTTGTTTTCACTCTGTGAACTGATGTTTTGTGCCTTCTCTGACACTGGCAATGGAATGTTGTCCCATGCATCATGAAAAATTGTTTTAGAAATGTTGCTGAGCTCCCTAAATCAGGAAGGTGTTTGTAATTCTCGTGGTGTTGATCATCTCCTGCTTCTCTTGCAGGACATGGGGGCTGAGGAGAGCCCTGCTCAGTCTGCCTTGGGTTCCTGCACTGCTGGGGCTGATGCCAGAGCTCCCCAGAGCAGAAGTGCTCGCTTCAAGAAGAGGAGGAGGACATGAGAAGGAGATGTGTCAGTAGCTCCTCAGTGGTTTGTACATCTTGCTGAGAAGCTGAACCACGTTTGTCTGTGGTTCAGCTCAGACAGTGACTCATGACCCCAGGAAAGGACTGAAATGATCTCTGCTCTTGTTCCCCAAGGACACAGAGGTCTGCAGTCACCACCAAGCACAGCCTAAGGCTGATAATATTTTGGGGAGAGGGAAAGTTGATGTCTCTACAATAAAATTATATATAAACTCATGAAATTCAAATATTTGGCAACCTTTTAGTTCATGCCCTGAACCCTACTTAGTATGCACCTAGTTGGTAGCACTCTACAGGCTTGACAGTGGAGTTTTTCCTTTATACTTCATTTTTGAGCAGCCTGGTGGGGTTTGGGGTTTATTTCCCCCATTTGGCTTCATTTCTGTGCAGTTATAACAGATTACCTTCTGCAGGGTACAAATGGGTGATGTCCTGATACCTGCTGAGGCTTTTGGTGCACTGGATGGAATGAACATGAGCAGTGTTTGATTCACATGGGTGTCAGATGAGACTGGTTGGAGATTTTTTTTTTCCTTGAAAATTCATTTTAGGAACTGCAAAAGGGCAAGTTCCCTGTAAAAATGTGTGACTGATAGGAGCTGTTTGTGCTTTGTTACAGGGGTCATGGAATAATCTTTGCACTGTTCACCTTTTCCACTTCCAGTGATGACTGGATGGACCTGGGGAAGAGGAAAATGCTGGATTGATTTTCCCATCCCTCAACAAAATCTGCATCTGTAGGCAAGGTTTAAAAATGATGGAAACTGGCTGGAGGGAAATCTTTCAGGCACAGACTCCTGCTCTTTCAAACTCCCACCTGCCATAGATTCTGAAGGGGAATATTGCAGGAAATGTGGGGAAACAAGCAGTGGTGGTTATTTATTTCCTTCTTGTGTTGTTTATGTGAATGCTTATCCATGTTCAGAATATGTTAATTGGGTGGTTTTTAGTGCTGTGACAGTGGCTTTGCTTGGTAACTGACTGAATACTGTGGAATAAGCAGCAGATTAATTTTGTATCAAAATGACTCTTAAGTATTTGTTGAAATACAGATGTTTTATTTTTCGCACTTAAAAATTACTGATGTATTCTGTCTGGTTTTTTTTTCCTGGTAAATAGTGCTTTTAATAATGTGTGTATGAGAGTGATTGCTAATGAGAAAATGAAGTTTTCAGGCTGCATGAAAACCAGGGAAAATAGGGGAGATGAATATTCATGTGCCTAAAACTGCAGGATTGAATTAGGATTCTTCCTTGATTCTTCCACAGCCTGCCCTGTACAGACATCACAAATCACTTTAAAAAAACTTGTTTCTTCATTTATAACCCAACAATTTCTGTCTCACAGAGAGGTGCAAGGTTAGCTGAGGCAAAGCTGATAAAGTCTAGAGGGAAAGTGCTGTGAAAGCTTCATTGCAGTGCACTGACTGAACTCCCCTGAGTCTGGTGGGGAGTTGGGATTTGAGCTTTTCCACGAGGGGCAGAGGGGCACTGGGTGCCAGTGTTGCTGTAATTTGGTGCCAAGACTTTATGGAGCACAAGGAATGATTGTGGAAGGCTTTCCTCTTGCAGTGTGCTCTGTTTTCCATAAGCCACTCTAGATAGCAGTTTTCCAGGAAATTCAGCTGTGGCAGAGTTGTGGGTGCTGTGCCCAGGCTGTTACAGTGAGGCACTGGTGGGAAAGGTGAGCTGTGCTCTAAATGATTGCTGGCCTTTGCAAATGCTGCTGAAAAGATGCCCTTGTCATTTATTTGTGGGGGAAATGCGTAAGCAGCAGCTGGCTTTGTCCTTTTCAGGATTAAATTGATTTGTCACTGGAATAACTCATCCCCAGGCTAAACTGGTCAATTAACAGACACACTGATTACCTCCAGCAAGGGCACAGCTGACACAGGTACTGCATCTTTTTTAGTGTAAAGCTAATTTAATGATAAGAAACACAGGCTGGAAGAATCTGAGCATCTCTGCCCTACTCCTGATGATAAGATGGAAAAACTCTCCATAAACTTAGAAAGCAGAACAAAGAGGGGAGTGGGAAGCTAACGGGAACATGTGTCATGCTGCCATGGCATCAGAGCCTGTGTGCTCTCCAGGCTTTTTTTAAAAAACACTGAGTGAGTTCTGAGTTCAGCTCCAGGGCTGAGGGAAGGGGGGAGGCAGGCTCAGGTCTTCTGGTGATGCTCAGCATCATCACAGTGGAATTATCAGCATTATCACATAACCCAGCTGCTTGCTGGGCTGCTCCTTTACTGCTGCCATGGCCACAGGCTGTCATTTGGGAATCAGGGGTGATGCTCCTTGTTCTGCCAGGACTTGATTCCCTTCCCCTTTCTTGTTATAATTATGCTGGAAGCTATCCAAAATTAGAGGCAGCAATATAGAAATCACCCTTTTCAACTGAAGAGACTTCTGTCTAAATGAAGGGTGAGTTCTTGCTGCCACCTGTTTTCCTGGAGAAGATGTTAACAGCTGGAAAGCCTTTCAAGAGCCTCTTCCTTCTTATTTTGTGGCTTGTTTTGTCCCCTGCAATCAGCTGCACACACCTATGGCTGTGGCTTTCATTCTTTTTAGCCTTTCTGACCACTGCACAAGGAAACTTTCTGGAGCCCAGCAGGTCCTTCAGTGGGACATATTAGAAAACAAAACCAGAATTAATCTAAAATCACTGCTTATGTGTTGCTGCTGATTCACAATGCCACTACCATCTTTCTCCTCCCCCCTCACCCATTCTGGCTTCTGCTTTTCTTATTTATCTCTCTTTTTCTTTTCCTTCCCTTTCCTGTCTCAGGGTATAGCTGAGTAGTTTCCCCTTTTTTTCTCAACCCAGTTTTGTTCCTGGAGTTATCTTTTCTCTAGTCAGAGTACAGAGGGAGGCTGCATCCCAGACAGGTTTCCTCAGAGCCAGGACACAGGAGGAGAATCAAGGAAGCTTTTGTGACTGCAGAGGTGAAGGTTGGTGATACAGAATGGCTGATATTAACAGGGAATTAAAGTTTATTTCACAGCTCTGTGGGTGTTAGATTTGGTGTCTGTGTGGTCAGACAGAACACCGGGATGTCACATGCTGGGAGGTGGAGAAGGAAGAGTGAGCTGCTCGTAAAGCAGAGGCAACAGCTCATGAGGACACTTCTGCATTCTCAGTGTTGAAGTCCTTGGTTTCAGCACCACTGCCACACTGCTCCGAGAGCCTCGGGGGCTGCTTGGTTGGGTTTTGGTGGTTTTTTCCAGACAGGACAACGCTGCTCACCGATTCCCCTCACTGCTGACATGCTGGAAGAGGATAATGATGAGATCTGCTGGAATAACCTGGAGAACTTCCGTGTGAAGCTGATCTCGGTGATCGAGCCGTCGCGGATCACGCCGTACCTGCGGCAGTGCAAAGTGCTCAGCCCTGACGATGAGGAGCAGGTGCTCAACGACCCCAGCCTGGTCATGCGCAAGCGGAAGGCAGGTGGGAGCACTTCCAATCCTCCTGGGGAGTTTCCAGGCCATTGGTTTGGGATTGTCTGGGGACTCGGACACTGGAGGGGCTGCCCAGGGAGGTGCTGGTGTCACCCACCCTGGAGGTGTTTAAACAAAGCCTGGATGTGGCACTTGGTGCCATGGTCTGGTTGCCAAGGGGTTTCAGTCATAGACTTCATGTTCCCAGAGGTCTTTTCCAACCTAATTTATTCTGTGAGTGGATCCCAGGGACTTTGGTATGTGGAGGAAGTGAAGCCATTTTTTCTTATGTTAAAGACAGGTGAAGAGAGAAATAACTGAATAGAATATCCTGTTGATTTTAGGTGTTCTCCTGGACATTCTTCAGCGAACAGGACACAAGGGCTTTGAGGCATTTATGGAGAGTCTTGAGCTTTATTATCCCCAGCTGTATAAAAAAATAACTGGCAAAGAGCCCAGCAGGGTTTTCTCCATGATTATAGGTAATGTTTGTGTTCCCAACAACAGCTTTTCCTTTGGTGCTGCTGAGCAGAGTCAAGAGCATTCCTTGCCTTGCTCCATGTGTGCTTTGGAAGGGTTCTGGGAAGAACAGCCCTGGTGTCATGGGCTGGACTGGGGAGGGGGAGGAGGAAGCAGGAGGATGAATTCTTCCCTCTGCCTGTTGTGTGGTGCAGGAAGGCACAGAGCAGAGAGGCACAGCGGGGATAATTTGCTCACACACCGTCAGGGTTGGCTGCAGTGACGTGCAGGGGAAGCCGAGCTCTGTGTGTGCCTTGGCAGCAGCCAGGAGAGCAGAGAGTGACCCTGTCCCCCACACAGACACGGCTGGCGAGTCTGGCCTGAGCCAGGTGCTGATGAACGAGATCGTGAAGCTGCAGAGCGCGGTGCAGGAGGAGCGGCGCAAGGCGCAGGAGCTGGCGGGGTGGCTGCACTCCAAGGAGGACACGCTCAGGGAGATGTGGGTCAGGGACAGCCTGCTCCGCAAGCACCAGGAGCGCGCCCAGAGGATGAAGGAGGAGAGGGACAGCCTGAGCAAGGAGCTGCGCAAGTGCAAGGACGAGAACTACAGCCTGGCCCTGAGCTACGCCAAGCAGAGCGAGGAGAAGAGCGCGGCCCTCATGAAGAACAGGGACCTGCTGCTAGAGGTCAGGCACAGCTCCTCCAGCTTCCCTCTCTCACCTGGGCTGAGCACCTCGTCTTTGCCAAGGATGCTCCAGTCCAGCACGAAGCACTGAGCATCTTTTCTAGAATGTGTCTTTGTGGTCCCCAGCTCAGCCCTGTAGGCGTGAATTTTACAATTTTTACAAGTTCTGTGAATGATGACCAGTCTTGCCCTCACTCAAGGCTGCTCTCACAAAGGCAGCACAGAAACATGTACCTGTTAGCACACGGGACTCTGGCCCCAGGGCACAAAACTTTGAGGAAAACAGCTGTGGAGAAACTTGCTCTGTATTCAGCTGGGGAACAGAGAACTGGTTTTGCAGGCCAGAGCTCTCTCCTTTCTCCTGCTGAGCTCTGAACCTTCTCGTAGATCGATCAGCTGAAGCACAGCCTCATGAAGGCTGAGGATGACTGCAAGCTGGAGAGGAAGCACACCATGAAGCTGAAACACGCCATAGAGCAGCGCCCCAGCCACGAGGTGGTGTGGGAGATCCAGCAGGAGAAGGAGCTGCTCTTGGCCAAGAACCAGGAGCTGGAAAACACTCTCCAGGTTGGTGGGGTGGTTGAGTATCGACTCAAGGGATTATTTGTAGCAGCCAGGGCAGCAATGCTGCCGTGAAGATTGTGGGGATCAGCTGTTGCCCAAGAGCCCTGAGAGGAGAGAATTGATATGGAGTTAGATGGTGGCCCTGTCTCACTTCTGCCTTTGTCCTGCAGGTTGCCAGGGAGCAGAACTTGGAGAAGAGCCTCTCCAAGGAAACTCTGGAGAATGACTGCAGCCAGACCGTGGAAGAGCGCCGGGAGCTGGTGAACACCATTTACAGCCTGCGCAAGGAGCTGCGCCGGGCCAAGGTGCTCCAGGAAAAAGTAGGTGCTGCTGTTCCCGTCCCTGCTGGGCTCTGGATCACACAGGCAGGTGAAGCCCCTGCAGTGTCCTGCCTGTGGAGCAGAGCAGCTGCTCAGGAGCAATCCCTGCTGCTCCTGCTATAGTACCGTTAGTTCAGCACTCCGTGTGGGGCAGCTGACAGCTCAGACACCCATGGAGCTCTGGCCAGAGCAATCTGTGGCACAGAGCAGGAGTGGGGACAGTCTGGCTCAGGCTCTCCCCACAGGCAGGCGCTTTTGACCTTGTCTCAGCAGTTTGCAGAGGAAAAAGAGGTGCTGGAGCTACAGTGCACATCTCTGAGGAAGGACTCCCAGATGTACAAAAAGCGGATTGATGCTGTCCTGCAGCAGATGGAGGAAGTGGCTTCGGAGAGAGACCAGGTGATAAAATATCCCTCACTGCTTTTTGGGCAGAAATGCCAGCCTGTGTGTGCTGTTGTGTGACTGCCCCATGTCCCCCTGCACAGGCTCTCCTGACCCGGGAGCAGTTCCACATGCAGTACTGCAAGAACCTGGTGGAGAGAGACGCCTACCGCAAGCAGATCCGCGAGCTGGGCGAGAGGTGTGACGAGATGCAGCTGCAGCTCTTCCAGAAGGAGAGCCAGCTCCTGGCCACGGAGGCCAAGCTGAAAAGGCTGCAGCTGGAGCTGCCCACTCTGGTATAGCTCTCCTCCCCTGGATGCATTGGGAAGCTGAGGATGGGGTCAGGCTGTGGCTGTTCCCAGGCCTTGTGCCTGAGCAGCTCCAGCTCATCAGGCAGTGAACACTTCCCTGAGCCACCACCAAAATTAGTTAAAACCATTGCCATGCAAATGCTGAGCTTAGGAAATGAAAGATGTGATGGTCTCTATCACCCCACCCTGGTTTTAGGCATGGAAAAGCTGGACAGATGCAAGCCCAGGCCACCTGTGTTTGTGTTTGGAGCATTTCCAGAGGTGGTGAGGCGTTCCTCAACCACCAAAGAGTAGCTCTATTTAGAGACTAGCTGTGAGCCATTTGGATGAAATGGGGAGCTAAGTTTTCTGGAGCTAAATTAGATATATTTTAATTAATATGTCATTGTGTGTACTTTCTTGAGTGTCCAGACAGGAGTGTAGGAGTTGTGTGTTTTGTGGAGCTCTAAGTCTCCTCCTTGCTCATGAGGAATGATCAATCTATACTGGTTTTGTTTCAGACCTCTGACCTGGATGACTTATCCTCCAGAGATTCCCAGGAAGTGAGTAGGGGTCCTTGTTTACCTTTCCCTTTCCTCTGGGATGGTTTCATTTTCCTCACCTGTGCTCAGCTCCCCAAGTATCAGCAGTTTTCAATGGCTCAGGCTCATTTCAGTCCATAGGCAGCAGGACAGTGACAGAACCTCCCTGTGTCCTGAAGTTCTAAGTGTAGGACACAGTTATGGCATTAGTCAGCAAGATTTGTTGAGTCTAAGCAAATCAAGGGAATTTAATTATTTTTTAATTGGCTCTCTTGTGTGAGAACAGGCAAAAATAAGTCTTACCCTGGAGCCACCTGTAGTAAAGAGTTTCACTTAGTTCATAACTTCAGTGAGGGAGTGAATGTCACATTGTCTGGAGGCCAAAAGTATAAATAAGGCCAAAGGGAGCTGGATCTATTCATGGAGGAGAAATCCATGAGCAAATCTGTAACTCCTGGCTGTCCGCTGTTTTCTGGCACCAACAGGGAGAGAGAGATTGGTTCTAGCATGTCCTGGGTTTTATATTCCTTTATCTAGGAACAGTTCTGATGTTCTTGCTCTGTTTTCTGCCCCACAGCTTGTTCTTCACAGTCATCTGGATGAAGATACAGAGACAGATAAAAGTAAGGGGAAAACATTGAGTAGAGCTCTGGAGAGGATGGTCCATTCTGTTTTGCTCTCCTGGAAGATCTAAATGATCTTTTCATTCATTGAGATGGGAGAATTTTCACTAAAACTAAACAGCACTGATCCAAAAAGGCTTTTATTATTATTCTACCTTGCTCAGTTCAAAAATATCTATTGTAACACCTGGTCACTACAGGAGTTTCACCAAAATAGGGTCTGGTGTGAAGTGCCATGATATTCACAACTTGGGGAGCAGGGACAAATGATGGATAAAATAATGATTAACACATTTCTCGTGGTGGCCTCAGAGGAGCTGCTTGGCAAAGGTTTGTTTTGCTCCTGCTGAAGCTGGAAGTGGAAAGCTCTGTCTCTTTCTGAGGGAGGTGGGGAACCCCACCATCCTGGGGAAGATTCAGGGCTCAGTTAAAATGAGAAGTGACTTGTGATTGATGACAGGATGGAGCTCTGAGTGCTTTGGGCTTGGTTTCAGTTCTGCTGGGGACTCTGTGCAGTTACATCACAGCTCTTCAGTTGGAAGAACTACTGGAGGGAGAAGTTACTTTGCAATGGCAACTCTGACTAAATCTGTGATTTTTTTATCTTTCAGAAGATTGCCTGGAAGTACAAAACCAGGAACTCAGCCCTCAAGAGAGCCATCTCCCCCCAAAATCACCAAGTGTAAGAGAATCTTTGTGGGCTCTTCTTTTCTATGACTGGGGTTTGTGATCTTTAATATTCTCCTTAATGATGGATTTACCAGCTTGGAGAAGCATGTTAGCAGCTCCTGCTTCTCCAAACTCTGAGCACTTTGTGCAGATCCACCCTCCAAAAAGGGCAAGCTCTGAACAGCAAAACATTTACAGTGGACATTTCTCCATCTGTGTATAAAAACTTATAATTAGTTTCTGCCCTTCATCTCTGGGTGGGGATGTTTTCCAGTGTAATTACTGTAGAATTACTGTTGCTGTAGAAAACAGACTCCCAGAATTACACATATTGGAGGAGTAAATGTAGTAAAACTGTGTGAAACAGCAGCATTACCACCCTGCACACACAGTAAAGAACCTGCTGGTACTTGACTCTGCAGATGCAGGAAGCAACCTGGTGTTAACACTGATCTGATCAAAAATAAATTCGTATGTTTTTAGTTTTTTTTTTTTTTTTTTCCTTTTCAAGGAGTGTGGCTTGGTCAACGAGGAACTGGCAGAAAAGGAGAGGAGGAGGATGAAGGACTGCTTTGAGCGTTACCGAAGGTCTGGGCTGCAGTAAGCAGGGCTGACCTGGAAATATCCATGATTTGTATTTGTATATCCATGTATTTGTATTTGTATTTCCCCTTTCCTGCCCCCAAGCTTGATCCATGAAGGGCTTAAAATGAGCCACAAAGGGGACTGATACATAGTAACAGCATGAAATACGGCTTGTTTGCAGAAAACACCTTCTGAAAGCTGTATGTCTGGTGTTGTTTGCGGAAAACACCTTCTGAAAGTTGTACATCTGGTGTTGCTTGCAGAAAAAGAGCAATGAGAAGGGCGCCCAAGGACCGGCACCATGAGGCGGACTGGGAGAACACCTCTGGCAGCGACAACACCGACACCGAGGGCTCCTGAGAGAGGGACAACACCAAAATCCCTTGGAAAGGGACACCAGGGACACCAGAGGCTCCTCAGGAGCCAATCTCTGAGGGAAACACCAACTTCTACAGGGTGCCTGTGCCTCTCCATTTCACTCACAACGGACTGTTTGGATTCTAAAACCATCCAAACACCCATTTATGAAAAGCGCTGCAGTGACACTATTGTATGGCTCTGACGGCCTCTCGGTCAATAAACAGGTTTAAATGCCAGCGTGTGACACAGGGCCGGGCTGAGCTGGTTAATTACAGGTTAATTAATGAAGGGCATTGCCCGACACCGCCATGGCGGCATTGCCCGCACCCAACATGGCCGCCGCTGCCTCAGGGAGCGCTAAGGGCGCATGCGCGGTGCTATGCAGCGTGCGCTGAGGGCGCTGCTCCGGGAGCCGCCGCCATGGCGGCCCCGCCGCCCCCCGCCCGGCCTGAGGGGCCCGGCCCGCTCCGCCCCGGGGCTTCTCTGCGGGCCTGCCCGCCCGCTCTGCACCGGCCAGGGACAGCGCTGGGGCCCGGCCCGCCCGCTCTGCACCGGCCAGGGGCCGCCGCCATCCACGCACTATCGCCTGGTGTACACCTGCAAGGTGGGCGTGCGCGCTCTGAGGGCATCGTCGCTGGGGTTCATGGTGTAGCTGTTTTCTTAGTTTTAAACTTGCAAAGACTAATTCAGAGTGGAAGAGCCCTCTGGAGGTTTCAAGTTCATGCTCATTGTGTTTGGGGTCTTGTGAGTGTCTCTGAAGGTGGAGATCGCACAGCCTCCATGGATCCTCCTCATTAGCCACAGAAAGCAGTGAAACCTCTCTCAGCCTTTGTGTCCCGGGCTGAACTCACGACATCCTAACATGATGGAGCCGACTTGGGATAGTTAGAGATGAAGGAGGGAAGACTCTTTTAATGTCAAAACTATTTTTGTCTTAAAAGCCCTAGGAGCTGCAGTTACCGTGCTCATAAAACCCACTTTGTTTTTCAGGTATGCCAGACCCGTTCAGCCAAATGCATCTCTAAGGCTGCCTACCACCAAGGAGTGGTGATCGTGACCTGTCCTGGCTGTGGGAACCACCACATCATCGCCGACAACCTGGGCTGGTTCTCTGATCTGGAGGGAAAGAGGTGAGTGTGCCACCAGCATCCTCCTCTCACCCTGCTCCCACCTGCAGCTTCCTGAAATGATGCCTTGTTTTGGTGATTTTTATCCAATGTGGTTCATACTAAAAACAAAGTTTCATCCAATTCATTAAAACACAAAGACTCTGTTTTCAGTCATTATAATTTGACTGTTGCTGTCTAGGATCCAAATAAATTGGTGTGAAGCTGCAGTAGAAACTTCACGGGGATCCTTAGTGGTGCCAGCGGGTGATTTGCTGTTCCCCTCAGGCTTTATCACTTCACTGCTGCCTTTCCTTGGATGTTTCAAGTGTGTAGATTGGTCTGTGGAGTTCCAGTGATTTCTAAATTCCCAAGATAACTTTAAAAGCTTCTGTTTAGCTGTAATTGCTAAATCATTGATCCCAGTGGATGAGAGCAGTCCCAGAAGGTTTGGGTGGTTTTCTGTGGTTAATTTTGGGTGGTTTTCTGTGGATAATTTTGGGTGGTTTTCCCGGTGATGTGATTCCCTGCCCGGTGTCAGTGCTGAGGGCAGAGTGCAGTCTGCCTTTGCCGTGGTGTCACTGCTGGTTCTCAACTCCCCGTGCAGGAATGTCGAGGAGATCCTGGCAGCCAGAGGGGAGCAGGTGAGACGTGTGGCTGGGGAGGAGGTGCTGGAGCTGCTGCTGGAGAGCCCTGCAGAGCCCCAGGGGCAGCTGGCACAGGGGGACAACGAGGAATCCCCCCCAGATCCTGGCAGCAAGGGACACACCTGACACGTGAGATGGTGGCCTGTTGGACAGACCTGCCACGTGGGATTTGGGACATTCTGCTTGGACTCTTCACCTTCATTCCCTGATTTCAGCTGTTTCTAAAATAAACTCGGGTGTTGGGTTTTCTCTGTGTTGTGTCTTTGCCTTGTGTAGTTTCACCTTTGATGTCTTTAGAGGTGTGTTGGTGTCTTTCCTGGTGCTTGTTTTGCTGATTTCAGGCAATTTTCAGTACCCCACCAATGTCCCTTGCCTGGCTTTGTTCCCTGCTCAGAAATTCTCTATATGTGTTTGACCTAGCGAGGTGCAGCTGGAGCTGGAGGTTTTAGGGATGCTCAGGTGTGGCAAATCAGGAGAGGGGACAATTGACACCACCTGAGGAGATGGGTCCCAGACTTCTAAAGCCAAAATAACCCTGCAGGAGGGTCAGACCACCTGCTCTTAATGCAGTCAAACACTGTTTTTATCTGTTCTTTTGACCCCTTCCAGAGTTTTGTTTCTGTGCCACTCATGTCAGGACTGAAAGTTTTGTATTTTGATCCCACTCGAGCTCCAGCACGGGGGTTTTACCACTCCTTGTTGGTGAGGGGGAGTGTGGGTGTGAAGGCAAAATTACTAGTGGTGGAGAAGAAGAGGACCCAGAAAGTTGTCTTGGCAGATATTGAGGGGCTTATTAGTGCTGCTGCAGTAGGTTAAGATTAGTTAGAAATTTAAAAAGAAATAAATGACAGATGTGGGAGTTTGTCAGCATGCAGCTCTGGGGTAGTGGTGGATCAGGCACTGAGATGATGATGCTGTGCTTTGTTAGGGTTTGTTCCCTCTGCACAGTTCCCACCTGCTTTCTTAATGTTTTGAGCTTGCAATCAAAAACTAATTCAGTTTGGAAGAGCCTTCTGGAGGATTCCAGTTCAATCTGCTTGTCAGAGGAGGATATTCAGGATCTTGAATCACAACCTCTGTGGATCCCCCTCATCACTGAGGCACAGAAAGCAGTAAAACCTCTCTCACCTTTGTGTCTTAGGCTGAGCAAGCCCAGTTCTCTCAGCCAGGCATCCCCAGCTGCTTGTGACGCTTCATCAGCCACAGATTCACTGAGGGCATTGCAGGCATTAATAAGTTCCCTTCATTTGGAGTGTTCATAACAATTTTATTTGTGTTGCATTGTAAGTGTTGGGTCAGAGTACCAGGAAAGTTGTCGTGTCCTGTGGGAGTGTCAGTGCAGAGTGATGAAACAGGGGCAGGAACTTCATCAGGCAGCTCGTGTGTGCTCAGGTCTGTAAGCTGCAGCTCTCCCTGACACAGCTGCTGGAGTGACCCAGGACTGACAAACAGGAATTTGCATTCTGAGCACTGCTGTGTTCTCCCCCTGAGCTGGGCTGCTGGCACCTATTAGCACTGCTGGAAAAGTGTTTGTTTTATTACCTTTAATCTGAAAATCAGCATTCTGCTTCCATGGTGCTGATGCCTTTGATGGGGTGGAACAGAGCAGCTGTTGCAGGATCCGTGTTGCCTTGGAAACAACTCATTTACAATCTGCCTTTTTAATACTGTTTTCCTTACCTTTCTTACCTGTTACTAGGTCCCAGGAAGGTGGTGCAAATTTTTGCTATGTTTTAGTAAAAAATGTAGTAAAATGTAGCAAAACCTGTGTTGGCTGCTCCTAGATTTTCGTGTTTCCTTGTGCCAGTGCCCTTTGTCACCTGGTGCTCTTTGGGGTAGGACAGAGACAGAAGCCCTCTGAGCATGGTGGGTGGCAGTTCTTGCTGCTTCTCTGAACATTCAGGTTAACATAAGGGGAGGGAATTTGCACATAATACAAAAAGATTTGCTGCTAAGAGATTGCAGCTAAAAACCAGAATTTTTTGCTCCCTTTTGAAGATGTTTTTTCTGAAAAATGTTGTGTCATAGGGCAGTGGGTTTGCTCTGGAAAGAGGACACAGGTAAGCACATGGGCTTGCTGTAGCCAAAGCAGGGAGTGAGGAGAAGCAGCTTTTCTCCTCAGTGCCTTTCTCCATCAGCCCTGTCCTGTGAGTCCCTTTGGTTCTTGTGTACAGCTGGGTAGGAGAGGGCAGGATCTCGTGTTTCTGCTGCATTTTTAGGGTTCTTCATGAAGAGGACGCTCACACTGCACAGCTGCAGCAGCAGCAGCGCTCAGGGCCGGCAGTCCCGCGGCTCTCCAGCGGATGTCACCATCAGAGAGCTCTTCCCGATGTGGGAGCGAGCCTGGCAGCGTGGGAGAGAGGAGGGTTCACACAGCAGGAGCTCAGAACGAGCCTGTGCTGCTCAGGATGGACAGACAGGAGGTGACACCATCACTCTGTCCCAGGGATCACCTGCTCCTGGCAGCCTGAGCCTCTGCACACACTCAGAGCTGCTGTGGCCAGGCACCCAGAGGTGTGAGAACACCTGATGGGAACAAGCTGGTGGCTCTTTATTAATCCTTGCTCAGGGCTGGCAGTGGCCAGCACACATGAGCCAGGCACAGGAAGCCCAGCTGTGACTTGGCTTTATCCTCACAGGGCCCAGGATCCAAACTGCTGCTCCCAGGCTGCCTTCCAGCCTGCTGTGCTGCAATGGGCTGGTGCTGCTGCTTTGTGTCTACTCCAGGGCTGTGCCCAGCACTCCCTGCCCCTGTCCCCTGGCTCTGGGGGACAGCCCAGCTTTGGGACAGGCGCCGGGGTGGCACCCAGACCGGGCAGGGCCTGAAAGGAGCAGCTCAGCCTCTCCTCAGCCTTTTCCAGTGGCCTTTTCTCTGCCATGCAGGGCTGCTCTGTCTGCCCTGTCGTCCTGGAAACTTCTGGGCAGGGAATTCTCAGGGCTTTGTGCCTTCCCTCCACAGCCACATCCATGCTGGCAGAACTGAGATGGTGGTGCTGCCATGAGCCCCATGTGCTCACAGAGTAAAGTGATAAGGAGGTAGGTGCACAACACTTTCCTTAGCACATGTGCTGGTGTCTGTTACCAGAGACCCCCCCCCGCTCCATTCACCCCCACCCTTATTCCAAAGGGCCAGGATTAGCCCTGCTCTGAGCCAGGAAATAATGGAAATGAGTATTTGCACTGAAGCTTAGACACAAATATTTATTAAGCACAATTCCCCCCACCCCTTCCCCTTGAGCTGTATTCATTTCTAATATATTAATCCATTTGGCAAATTATTTTTTAGAAAAAAAACAAGTACCTGTGGGTTGGAAATTCCCCATTAAAATGACATTAGCAAATGCACATGTAAAAAATAAATAAGCTCATACATTCAAGTATATGGCAAATAATACCTCAATAATACCTCTGAAAGCTTAATGGTCAGGTTCCAGTTCACCACCTGGCTGAGAGCTGCACAGGCCTGAGCCTGCAGCTGGTCAGGTCATCATCAATGTTTTTCTCTTTTACAAATGCCAGCCTGGCTGGTAGGTAGGGATGGGCAGCTCCTCCTCTCCCCTCTCCAGAGCTCTGCCAGCCCCAGGAAGGAGGCCCAGCCTTGGCCCAGCAGCAGGTGAGTGCTCCCAGGTAGCAGGTGAATGCAGCTACCACTCCACATGGTCAGTGCAGGCAGGGTAAATGCCCCATGAGCAGCATCACTGGTCTAAAAATACCTCCCTGCTGGCTGGGAATGTTTCCATCAAATGCATTTCCAGTCCAAAGTGCTGATTTGGTCTCTGCAGGAGCGGCGCTGCTTCGACTCAACGCTGGAGCTGCTCAAGTCCAGCACAGTCTCTGGTCAAGCACAGGGAAAATACTGCAGCTCCTCGAGTCACGGCCCTGCTCCCCTCCTCCAGCATTTCCAGCTGGTCCAAAAGGGGAAGGAATGGCAGTAAATGTGAGTTCCCAGCCAGCCCCCCCAGACTGGGGCTCTCCTGAGGCTCCAGGGGCTGCAGACAGGTGGGCAGAACAAGAGAGCCTCACTGGGAGCACCTCAGTGCTGGTTTGGGAGAAACACGAGGAGGGAAGGGCCATTGGCCTGAGCTGCTGTTGGACACAGAAAAAAGGAGGGGTGAGCCATGAAAGCTTTGCTGGCTGTTGAAGCAGGGCCCTGTCACACACAGGTTCTGTCTTGGGTGCCCTCACATTGGCTCAGTGGCACCAGGAGCTCTCCCTGATTGCTGTGGGCTGAACACTTGGGCAGAGACCTCTTTCTTTCCTCCTTCCCTCTGCCCAGGAATAGCCCCTGCCATGGGGCTGCAGAGGGCTCCAGAGGTAACAAATCCCACTAAAGCTTACAGTCAGAGAGGCTTTTCCCCAGCTCAGGAGGTCCTGCAGGGCTGCAGCTGGAAGCAGAGAAGGTCCAGGGCTCTCCAGAGAGTCCTCAGCAAACCTAAAATACACTCAGGTGTGTGGGACCACAATGCAGCTGGGGTGGATAAGGTTTAAAGGACTTGGGCTCTTTTTCTCCTGTAGAAGGAACAAAGCTGAACAAGATGTTCCAGAGAAGAATCCAGAACCATTTGTGTCAGGGAAGACAGGACGACTTCAAAATGGAAAAGGTGTTCTTCCCTTTCCCTGTTTAAATAAAAGTGTTGTGGAAATAAAAGAAATCAAGGATGGAGTTAGCTACCCCTTGTGGGCTCCTCCAAGTTCCTGGGGTTTTAGGTGATCAGCAAGGGGCTGCTAAAGTCTTCCAGGGACTGTGCCCAGAGTTACGGTGGTCGAGTGTCCTAAAAAAACCCCCCTTATTTAAAAACTGTCCCCATCCATTGGGCTCTCCCATAGGAACACGATGGAGGTGCAAGACTGGGAGCACAGGAGCACTCGGGCTTCAAACCACCTACTCTGTTCTTCCTTTTTAAAAAACAAAACAAAGCTGAAACAACCCCCCCAGCCCAAAGCCCAGTTCTTAGCTGGAACCAGGCCTTTGCTGCTCCTCCTCGGCCTCCTCCTGGGCTGAGGCCAAATCCACACGCTGCTCGTCCATGCGCTTGGCCTGCACACGCTGGATGAGGCTGAAAAAGTCTTCATCAGGCATGGTGGGGCCCCGGGGGATGGAGTCTGGGGGGGCACAGCGCTGGTCATCGATCCGGGAGGACTGCAGGGACACAGGGGCTCACGTTAGCACAGGGCAGGGAGAAGGGGCTGGAGCAGGGGTGCCAGAGCCCCCCAGCCCTGTGCCCGTACCTGACACTTCATGAGCATGTTGAAGAACTCGTCCCCGGGCTCCTGGGTGTCCCCCTCCACGCGCAGGTGGCCCAGGTTGTTGTGGGTGATCCTCAGGCCGGGCAGGTTGCCCACGTTGGCACGTTGGTCATCCAGGCGCCTGCTCTGCGAGCTGGCAATGAGGTCGAAGAACTCCTCTGTCTGTGGGGATGCCATCAGGGTGGACTGTGCTGGGGGAGAGGAGCACAGGGCAGGGTCACCGCTCTGCCTGCCCTGCCTGAGCTGCAGAGCCCAAATCCCCTCCCCAAACTCCTCTCCAACCCACACAAACCCAGCAGGCAGCAGCGGGGCAATCAGGGCCTTGATAAAGCAGAACCTCACACCCCCACCTTGCACGGCTGGGTCCCTTGTGGGGCTCCCTGCCTGTGCTTGGCCAGCTCCTGGAGGCCACCAAAGGTGCCACCTCAGCCCAGGAGATCCAGTGCCCCCAGGCTGACCCACAGCCTGCATGTGATCCCTGCACTGCCACTTCCACTCTGGCTTCCACCTGGACCACGAGGCACACGCAGAGCTGGCAATGGCAGGGGAGCACAGAGTTCCTGGTAGCCCCTGTGGCTGTGACAGGCACCCACACAGTCCCAACAGCTGGGAATAATTGCAAGCAGGCCATCAGCAAAGCTGCCTGGCTGAGCCTCTCACCTGGCAGCACCTTCCCAGACCCCCAGAAATCTGAGCTGTTTGCCCAAGGAGAGGCACTGCCGAGGTGAGTCTGGCTGTCACGGGCTGCAGGACCTGCCTCAGCACCAGCAAAAACTCCTGGGCTCCGCTGCTTCTCATCCCACGGAGCAGAGCCTGGGCTGTGCTGGTGCTGGGGGTCCCAGTCCAGAACCAGTCCATTCATCTATCCACCACTGACCCTTTGGAAAGAGCCCGTTGGCTCCTGCAGCTGCTGGGTAGGGAGAGGCTCCCAAACAACAAACCAGCAGGGCAAAACTCAGAAAAAACTCAGAAATCCAGCCCAAGTGGGGTTACACTCCCTGAGCACAAAGCACTGGAGCAGAGCTCTGAGCCTCCCGACACGAAGTCCTTAGAGCCCCAGCTCATGGAGCTGCAGAAACACAAGAAAATCTCAGTGCTGACGCAGGGATGAGTTTCCTCCCCTTCAGCTCACAAAGAATCCTCAAAAATAACACGTCCAAAAGGCTCAGAGCCCAAAAGAGCCGAACAGAATGTGGGGCCGCTCGTGCATTCTTTATAAAGCTCCACATTTTCAACCCCATCTCCTAAATTACACAGCTGTTACAGCCAAATGCACTTGTGTGTCAGAAATGCATCTCTTGACGAAACAATGCTCATTTCCACCTTTTTTTAGACAATAAATACCCTCTCACCTCAGAGCCAACCTGCCTTCCTACCACAGCCTGACCTCAGCTTCAGCCCCTGCCCTGGCACTCGCTGCTTGTGCTGCAGTGTCAGGGGGCTCCTCTCCTATCTGCACTTCATATTCATTTGGCAACTGATGATGAACAAATCCATCAGGTTAAATAACTGGTTTGAGCCCTCTGTGCTGGTGATTAAGCATGTGAGGGTGATCTGTGCATTTTAGAGCTTGGGTTAAACAAAGGCCCTGAACACTGAAAAAGCCACGGAACCCAAGTGCAAACACAGCCCTGCCTTTCCTGCCCTATTTGTCAGGCGCCTTCCTCAATTTATCCCTGTCCTTCCTAGGGCTGTTTGCCTGAGCAGTTCCCACTGTTTATCCATCCTCCTGGCTCCTCTGTCCTCACACAGCACCTATCACCACCGTATCCAAGAACAGTACAAAATCCAGAAGTTTTTCCTCCATGGCAACGCTATTACAAAAACTGGCAATATTTTAACTTGCCTGAGAAAGCCTGACCTGGCCCCTGCTCCTCCCAGACCCCAGTTTGTCACAAAGCTCCCTCAGCAATGACCATCATCATCTTCCTCCTGCAGATACTAGATGTGGCACAAGTCCTGTGCCAACCTCCTTGTTCAGAATCCAAGATCTAAAGACCCACACTGAAAAAAAATCCAAGCGCATTCTGCATTTCTCTCGCTAATTTACTCCCCAAACCTTAGCTCACATTCTCCAGCCTTTCCCTCGGCAACCATTTACATAAGAATGTTTTTTCCTTCCTTAAATAATGACTGAGATTGCCAAGGAACTGCTAAAAGTTCAGAGAGCTGAGTGAAAACATCACGGGATGCAGGGCAAACCACAGCAGCTGGGCACGCCGCGGGAGCAGCGCCGCTGCCACAGGAGCAGGGATTTTTGGGATTTGGGGTTTGGGTGCTCACATAGCCGCTCCCCCAGCGCAGGGACCCGCGTGGCCGCTCCCTCCGCAGCCTCGGCCGGGCACTCCTCCAGCGGGCAGCGCTGATCATCCATCCGGTTGCTCTGGAACTTGCTCAACAGGTCAAAGAAGCATTCCTCGTCCGAAGGGGTCCGGTTGATTTTCTGGGAAGAGAGAGGAGAGTCAGAGTCAGAGCACGCTGAACAAATCCCTGAGTCTCAGGAACAGCCGTGCCCTCTCCTGCTCCGTGCCAGGCTGGCTCCTGGCCGTGCCCTGTGCCAGGCCCCACAGTCTGGAGCCTGCTGGGGTCTCTGCTCCTTGGTCCCTCTGATCCCAGAGGCTCCAGGCACTGCCACAGCCCAAACCCGTGCATGGATGAGCCTCGTGCAGCCGCTGTCACTGCAGAGCAGCCACAGGAACCTGGGGGCTGAATGGCAAAGGGGAAAGGAGACAGAATTTACCCTGGCACTGCTCCAGGGGAGCTCCTGGGCTGGGTTCAGAGCAGGATTCTCAGAGCAGAACCATTTCAGCAGCCACCCCGGCTGAAATGCTGCCCTGTGCCCAGGGCTCAGCCCAAGCTCAGGGATTGCTTTTTCCACCAGCTAAATCCAACCTTTCCAGGCCACTGCCCCTCACACCCCAACACTCCCCTCGGTGCCTGTTTCCTCAGCACAGCACTTGTAGCAGTCACCCAGCTGAAAATGCCACAAAATTACAGATTTTCAGGACAACAGCTCTTGCACAAGAGCCCCAAATGAGCACCTTGCACTAGACAGGGATATATTTAAGTTGTGCTGCAGGAGGCTGGCATTGGAGGGAGCCTCTCCAAGCCACTTCCAGCAGGGAGAGGGGCTGTGTGTCCTGATCTGGAGCAGACAGAGCAGCAGGAACCACAGATCCTTCCAAGGAGTCACTTGGAATGGGAAATAAAACTAGCCAGTGATAAGAGGGGCATCTGCCAGGCTTGGGGATATTCCCTACACACCCAGCCGGTCCCACCAGTTGCTGGGAAAAAAGCTACAACAGAAAGCAACCAAAACCTCTTAGGATGGGTCTATCTGAGCTGTTTTCTAGCCAGAGGTCAATCAGAGGCACTGGGTCCCTCCTGAGGGGCTGCACATTCCACCAGAGAGATGCAGAGGGCACAGCCAGGCTTTCCATCAGAGCAGGGGATTCCCTGGGCTGCTGCTGAAGCAAAGTCCCTCTCCCAGCTCTGATGGTGGCCTGGGAGCCTCCCAATCCCACCACAAACAATGCTGCTCCCACCAGAGCTCCTCCCCATGGCAGGGGCAGGAAAAGCCCTTCAGGGGAGCTCTGCACTGGGGAGAGGCTTGTGCTGACAGGGTTAAAGCCACAAGTTGGATTGGGTAGATGAAGGAAAACAATTTTCCTGTATGCTAAGCGAAGCAGATGAGATGCACTCAGCTTCTATTTAGGGCAGCGTCAAAATTAGCAGCAGGCCAGAGAGGAACATTGGCAATGTGGGAGCTGATCAGGGAGGGGAAAAACCCCTCTCACCTCCTGCCTGCCACGTGCTGATCCACTAATGCAACCCCATGGACCCTCTGAGCCACCAACAGCTGCACCTCAGAAATCAAAGCTGGCTGGGGCTTGAACCGAGGGTGAACTTCATCTCTCACAGCTCTGCTGTGCTGGGTTGTGTGACCCAAAATTCAGGGTAGAGGAGGAAACCGGTTCATTCACACCGAGCCTCCCTCCCGCTGTTCCGCGGCTGCATGGAGTAAAGCAGAACAGCCCTGAGCCAGGGGGAGCTCCAGCTTGCAGGAGCAGCCTGGCAGGGCATGGCAGAGCATGGCAGGGCATGGCAGAGCCCCCAGCTCAGAGCTGCCCCCCACAGATCCCCCACAGCCCCTCCTGCAGAGACCCTGCAGTTTGGGGATCCTGCTCCCAATGCCCCTGCAGAGCAAAGGATGCTCTGAATGAGCAGCAAGAGCAGGCAGGGCATGGAGGTGTGGGGCAGGGCTGGCTGTGTGCCTGGCACCTCCAGTGGCACCCGAGGGGCAGCAGGTCAGTGCCCATGGGCCATGTTAGTGCTGGCAGGGCTGTGCCAGCCCATGGGCAGCCCCGGGGCACCAGGCTCCCTGCAGCCAAACCCTGCCCCAGGCCTGAACCTCTCTAATTAAAATGCCCAAATGTGACACGGCAGGGAGCTCTGAGCTCCCTCCCTGCCAGGCTGCTCCCAGCCCCGAGGCAGGAGCTGGGAGGGCAGATGGAGCTGTGATCCCACCCTGGGGCTCTCCATCTGCTCCGAGCCCAGGGCTGGGCACAGCCAGGGTCAGGAGGCCCTCGTGGGGCTGAGCAATGCCCTGCCACAACAGACACACAGCCACATCCCCAAATGCTCCTGGGCACCAGCCTCAGTGTCCAGCCCCAAAATCACTTCTCACCTCATGGCCGGTGTCCCTGTCTGGCCTCATCCCCCATCCTCTGCCTCCAGTGCTGCAACTGCCCAAATTCTGCCAGCTGTCACCTTCCTGTGGCAGCCAGACACTGTCACAAGGAGTGACAGAGGGACCCGGGGCTGCTGGCTCTGCAGAGATCACCCCAGGGCAGATCTGGCTGCAAACACGCTTGTCCTTGGCACGGGCACAGAGACACTCCCAGCTCTGCCCACACAGGGACAAGGACAAGTGTGGAACCCCTGCTCCTGCTCCCTGACCTTGGGCAGGACAGGGATGGCACCATCCCAGGCAGGTTGGGGTCCCACTCATGGGGGTCAGAGCTTTGTTCACATTTTCTGAGAGTGGAGGGGAGCAGGGCTCCCTCTCCTCACACAGGTCTCTGGAAGGCATCCAGGCTTTTGCACACATTCCCTTGCTGGAGGAGCAGGCTGTTTAACCTGCCTGGGTGGATTCAGGATGTGTAAAACCACAGCCGAGGTGTTGGAAAGGCAGCAAAAAGCAGCTGCAGAGTGTGACGGGAGCCTGCTCTGCCACTGTCCCCTCTCCCTGCAGGCTGGGACCGACCACCAGCTCCCTCAGGAGCCCCAAGCCAAGGTCATTACACCCCGTGGAGAAGCACAAACACACACATTTTCCTTTCTGATAAACTCTCACACCACATAACACCAGTCACAGTTTTGGGATGAGAGGGTCCTGGGCTGCCCAGCTCTGCCCCAGAGGTGCAGGACATGGAGCAGCATCTCCTGTGGACATCCCTCAGTCTGACCACTCCACATGTGCAGCTCCAAGGCTGGAGCGATCCCAGGCGAGGCAAAACAAAGTCAGATCTGACTCCTGAGCCTCACCCCCCTTGGCCATTTTCACTGGGATTCAGGAAAGCCATCAAACAGAGGCAGAAAGCCTCATTGCAAGAACTAAACCACCTCCCAGCTCCCAACACCTGAAGGCACAGCCCACAAATGCCCTGCAGGGCTCCCACCTTGGACCCCGCAGAGAACAATTCCCACTGCCAATCCTGGGACCAGCACCCTGTCCCAATCTCTCTGTGGCATCTGAGCCCCCCAGCCAGCCCCAGCTGTGCCCAACCACACCAACATCTGCTGCAGAGATCCCTCACCCCAACGCTCTGGTGGTGGCAGCTTCTCCCACAGCTTCCTGCTGCCCCCACAGCAGCTCGGGATGCAGCTCTTCCCACAGCGCTGCTCAGCCCCATCAAAGCCTGTCAGATCCGCTCTGGGACAGCGCCCCAGAGGTCCCCAAGCACCACAAAAGTATTTCTGTGCTGGACAAGTCATGGCACATCCCTCAGTGATTCCATGGTCACACGGACATGTGGGATCCCCTTTGAAGGGAGTTTCGCCCACCAAACCAAACCACAGACACCCAAGAGCCACCCCAAGGGCCAAACCTTGTCCCTCTGTCAGAGCAGCTTCTCTCACAGCTGCTGTCCCCAGGGCACTGACCTGCCTTGGTTCCCCTCCTCTCCTCCAGGCTCAGCTCCTCGCAGCCCTGACCCAGTGCAGGACGGAGCTGTCAGGTTCCAGGGCTGCTCACTCCGGCTTTGTCCAGCCCTCCCAGGACAGCTGGTTGGGATTTGCAGATCCCAGGGGTGGATGGACCCTGGTGGGTCTGGTACAGCAGAGCCAGCTCAGGAGCTGCTGCCTGAAGGTGCCTGGTGAGTGCCCAGGTCAGGGACGAGCGAGGAGGGTTCAGCATTTGTCACTGTCACCCCTCAGAGCACTGCCTTGGCATTCAAACACATCCACCACAATTCCACCTTATCTCAGAAAGGACACAGCCTGGAGATGAAGTGACCTGACCCTGTTCCACAGTAACAGAGCCAGCAAACAGTCCCAGGACCAAGTTCTCCCCCATGGACAGCCCTTGGAGATCCGTGCCCTTGCCCAAGCAGGCGCTCACCTGCCCTGGCAGTTCTCCATTCCCAACCTCCATGCCCACATGCCCTGCCCTATCTGCCTCTCCCCTGTGAGCCACACATGTCACCGCTCCTTACCTCTGCTCTTTGCAAGGCAGCCGACCTCAAAATCTCCAGGCAGGAGCAGGGCTGGAGCTCCTGGTGACCACCAGCGCCAGTAGCAGCTCATCCAGGGCTGTCTGTCAGTCTGTCCGTCCCCTGCACGCAGCTTTGCTTTATCCTGCACCACCCCACACCTCACCCCGCAGAACTCACCGTGGGGGCTGCACCTCTGGCACAGCCACAGCCTCAAACCCCAAAACCACCAGGCACTGAACTTCCCAGCCTCACCTGCAGAAAGGCTCTGAGGGGGAGGCTTGCAGAGAGGCAAGCGGGGGCTGGAGGAGAGGAGTGGAAGGAAATCCCTGGCTGGAATCCACAGCCTGTTTTAAAAACCAGGAGCTGAAATGCCTGGAGAAGCGTCCCTGTGCTCCGAGGGGAGCGGGGCTGTCCCTGTCCTGGGCTGGAGTCCCCACTTCTCTCAGCTTCAGAGGCAGCAGAGCTGAAAATGCTCTCAGTCTGCTCAGGACAGGCAGCAGAGCTGTGAAACTCCCCGGTCTTTGCTCAGGACAGGCAGCAGAGCTGTGAAACTCCCCGGTCTTTGCTCAGGACAGCGCTTCCCTTTCCGTGCCAATCCCCCCGCGGGTGACAGACGGACAGACAGACGGACAGATAGACATCCCGTGTGTCCCCCGAGCACGGCCGGGCTCAGGGACCCTCCGCCCCCCTGTGCTGTGACACAGAGCGCACCGAGCAGCCTGAGCAGCAATATTAACAACAGAAAAGTTCACACCGGAGCTACCTGAAAAACTTCAAACCCCCGAGCGCACCCACGGCACATCCCGAGCGAGCCCTCCGTGTCTCCGCACCCACCTCCTCCTCGCGGGGCTCTCATTCCAGAGGAAGACGGACACACGGACAGACAAACCAACCCGCGTTTCCCTCACTGACCTCAGCAGGGCTCCGGCTCTCACATGTCCGCGGGCAGCAGCGCTGGATGCTCCGGGCTCTGCGGGGTTCGAGCTGAGCGGGGTTCGAGCTGAGCGGGCTTTCTGTGCCCAGCGGGGTTTGAGCTGAGCGGGGATTGAGCCCAGCCGGGTTTGTGTGCCCAGCCGGGTTTCTGTGCCCAGCGGGTTTCTGTGCCCAGCGATGTGAATGAAGAGCGTCGCCGGCTGCCGGGACCCGCAGGGTGCGAGCCGAGGTTTAAAGCGCCAGCCCCGCTGCCACCTCCCCCCGGAGCCCTGGCACGACTGGGGAGGCTCCAGAGATCGCTGCCGGCTCCCTCACCTCGCTGCCACGATCCTCCCGTTATTAGATGATGCTCTTAAACACACAGTGCAGCTACGTGAATATTTAGCTTCCCTTCCACCTCCTCACCTCCCACCCGCCACACTCACTTCACCTTAAAAATAGATCGCGATCGATTCTCCCAAACTACATCTGCAAACACGCTCGGCTCCGCGGGCACAGGCAGCACACGCTCTGTGCACACACAGACACACTCTGATCGCTTGGATTTAAAGCACCAAAATACTGAAGGATCATTTTTAGCTCCTGATAGTCCTCCTGCTCTTCATATTATTAGATATGTGTGGTTTTTTTGTCTTATTGCAAGAGCCTAGGCTGCTCAGCCATAAGCAGCTCTTGATTTAAATGTAACACTGCTCGACAGAGGGAAATTTCTAATTGCAACAGGGTTTTAAACAGGGGAAGATGGAAATGCCACGCAGCAGCCAAAGAGCTGCTCTCACGTTTGTGAGAAGACAATTACTGACAGTGAAATGGGGCACTGGGAAGAAAATCACATTTCCAAAGGGGCAAAATAGGGACAGAGCCCTACTGGCACACATGCCTCTCTGTCAACTCTTGTCCTTCAATTCTCATTTTTCACTACAAAAGTAGGAAATCACTTTAACCTGAACAGCTTTGGGGAACTGCCCATGCTGTTCCACAGCAGTAAATTCATTTCCAGGAGCCACCCAGTATTTTCCAGAGAAAGATGGAAACTGTGCAGGACCTGAGATCAGGATGCCCAGCTTGGTACCTGGCCCTGAATGAAGAGGAAGAGAAAGGTGAAGGAGGGCAGGGCACAGCCACAGCTCCTGTGAGCTCAGAGCTGGTGCTGCAGCCCTGTTCCCACTGGGACTGAGATCAGGGATCCATGGACAGAGAGGGCAACAGGAGAATGAACCAGGATGGGGATCCTGCCCCTGATCTGAAGAGCTGAGCCGCCTTTGGAGAGCTCTGAAAGAGGAATCTGCAGCTGGAACAGGGGGAAAGGCAGAAAATAGGGATAACAGAGGGGGAGAGGTGCTTGGAACAACATGAGGAAATGACATTTTCCCTGTGAGTTTAGGATGCAGCAAAGAATAACGAGCGAGACATCTGCAGAGACACCACCTACCACGGCAGGCTGCGGCTCAGGGGCCGAGCGTGCCCTGGGCACACGTGTGCCCTGCACCGAGCTGTGCCCAGCCCTGGCACAGCCCATCCACACCCTGCCCAGCCCCAGGACCTGCACACGCTTCCCTCGGAGCATGAAATTATCACCCTCACTTGGACACTTTTCAAAGATTTTTTTCCCTTTAAACAACTCGCCCACTCATCCCTATAAACGCCGGTGCTAAAAGCCGGTTCTGTTGTTAGAGGATTTCAAATAACTCGGGTTTTATTGTTCCAAACAAAATCAAAATAACTCACCCACGCTGCCTCCTTCCGAAATGCAGTCAGGGCTGACCTGTGGGGACCGTGCCCTGCTGCCACCCGGCTGGAGCACAGGGCTGTGCCTCCCTGCAGTGACAATGCCACTGCTGATTGCGTTTGCAGGGAGCCCCGGGCTGTCTGCCTCGGGTGTTACTGACACCTCTGCTCTGTCTGGGAGCCACCGGGACCAGATTGGGCCACTTTGTGCCACAGCCACACTCAAATGGGATTTACTCTTTTTCCTCAGCTACACAACAACCTGTTCTGAGATCACAGGTCAGTCCAGCCCTCACTGCTGAGACCAGGGGGAATTACTCCTGGTTTCTCTTCTGTCTATTCACACAACCCTCTGCAGTTAATGTAGCAACTTTTCCACATGGATTTTGACAGCATTTACACCAGGCTGGGTTTCCCTGGCACTATTTAACACCAACACACCAGCCTGGATTTACCATCTGGAGCTTGTTTTATTCACCAGGGACACCAGGTAGGAGCATTCTCACTCCAGGTCAGTCCCTGGAGAAGATGAGTGGCCAGAGAGATCAGAATGGCCCATCAGAAACCTGGGGGATCCCTTAAACACCCAAACTGGGAGTGAACCTGAGCTACTGCTTGGAACAGCTCAGGCTGGAGGTGGATGACAACAAGCAGAAAGTTTTTGGGGTGTAGCTCTCACCAGGGCTGTGGTACCTGGCTGTGCACACCAGCATACACCCAAAGCAGTAAAACACAGGGTTTGGGCTACAGCTCACTGCAGTGACTGACCCTGCACTGGAGAGGGGGGAACCAGGACCATGCTCAGCCAGGCAGTCTCAGCTGAGCAGCACTAATTTACTAAACTGAAATAACTCCATTGCTTGAAATGGTATAACCCATATTGCTGGTTAATTAGCACAAGGTTAATATATAGAGCACTTTCTCTATCCAGCTCCCCACTCCAAGCCCCACGGAGCAGGGCAGGTGAGCTCCTCTTTGGTGATGGAGACAATCCATGCTCCAGCTGCTCTCCCTGCACCTCACATTGGAACCTCTGACAGTTTGCTTTGAAAACGCTCTGCACTAAAAGCCTGCTCGTCTCTGGATTGCCAAAACCGTGCTGCTTCCTTGAATCAGACTTTTATTCAGACACCTACTTGCTCTGAGCACAGCGAGGTTTTCAGAGGGAGCTGAGCAGATGCAGCACCTTCCTTGGGCTGGTGGGGATGGGGGAAGTGGAGCTGTGCACACCCATAACACATCCAGCCTGCACATAAACAGCCCTGCTCAGCACACACCCAGATGTTAATTATTATTTACTCCCAGCCCTGAAACGCCTGCAGGCCGCGTTCCAGATCAAGGCTTTGTTGTGCAAGGCACCCCACAAAACACGAAATCCTGGCCCTGCTGGGGCTGCTGCCTGTGGGTTTGCCACTGCAGCCACGCTCTGTCTGACCCGCTCAGGAGAGTTGAAACAGGCAAGGCAAAATCACATGCAAAGGCAGGAGCAGCTTCTCCTATCAGGCAAAAGCATCTCCTGCTCTGGGACCTGCTGCTGCGAAGGGCAGGATGGAGCTGCACCCTGCTTGGGGTTTGCTCCAGGGAACACTGGGATTCAAGCTTTAGACACAGGCAAGAAATCCTGCTGGGACTTTCCTGCAGGTCCCAGGGAGTGGCACCTCCTGCAGCCAGCACAGAGCCTGGCTCTGCTGGCTCCCAGACAGGGCTGCACTGACTGCCCTGCACTGAGCGCTGCAGGGAGCTGGAACTTCCCCGGGGCACAAACAGCACCGTCCAGGCTGGAAAAGTTGGATCCAAGGGATGGTTTGGGGCCCTGCTCTCATGGCACATCTCCCCAGGGAGCCTCTCCAGCCAGCCCTGCACTCAGAGCCCTCTCTGGGCTCCTGGGGAAGGGGAAGGAGCCAGGGGCTCTGAAAAACCATTCTTTGGGCTTTTTTAGATTAATTGGTGTTAACCGCCTAGGGAGGCTTAAAAATAGCACAGCTAATGGAACATGTGGATGCTGAAGGTGAGGTGTGAGCAGAGGCCACGTTAACCTCACACAGGCTGTGCCCAGCCTGCAGCCAGAGCCCAAACCAGGGACAGCTTCTGTCCTGCTGTGCAGGGACACCTTCTGTCCAGGGACTGCTTCTGTCCAGGGACTGCTTCTGTCCAGCTGGGAATTGCTGCCTGCACCTCTAATTCTGCCCCCCTCACCTGGGGGCAGGGGAACCTCCCTGCTGTCACTGCAGGTTTTATCAGGAGAGCTCCAAGAAACAGCCCCATAACCCTCCTGTGATTTATGGATTCCCATCCTTCTCCTGCAGCCATGCAGCACCCTCAGCCTCAGTTTCCTGCACCCTGCCCAAGTACAGAGGCAAGGACAGCTCAGAGAGACCCCAAAGCCTCTGCTCACCCCAAAACCACCCTAAATCCAGAGGAGAGCATTGCATGGATGGGACAGGATCCTTCCTAAAACATTGATTTAAGGAACAGCCTGTCCCCTGAGGGGGTCACTGCCTCCTGGAGCCCTCCTGCCTGCCCACAGGCTGCAGGGATGGAGCTGCCTGTGCCAGGGAAGGCAGCAGGGTGGCTCTGGGCAGGATGCCCCACTGGCTGCTCCCTGGGGCTGATCTGCCCTCCCCAAAACTGGGCAATAACAGAAAAAACCCAAACCTGCCCCAAGGCTGTGCTGTGCTTGTGTCCTCTGGGGGAGCCTCCACTGCTCAGCAGCTGAAACAGCCACAGTCAAAGATAAGGCTCAGACAGAGCTGGTCTGGTTGTGCAGCTCAGTCCTCCAGTGAAACCCAGAAATGTAACAGCAGCAGCATTTCCTGGGTTTCAACCGAATTTACAGAAAGAGAAACACAAGTTGTTGGTACAAAAAGGATTCTTTAGGCAGCCCCAGCAAGCACAGCCAGACCAGGAGCCCTTCCAGCACAGGGACCTGCTGGATCCATCCATGCCAGACCCCCCAGGCACAGCTGGGAGCTCAGGGATGGCTGTGCAAGGAAATCAAACACAGCCCCGAGTCACCAGAGCCCCCCTTGTCATCTGCTGTCACCCCAGCTCCAGGGATTTAAGCCCAATTAGGCTGATTTGCATCCAAAGAGAACCTGGGCTATGATATTTTTTAAGCTCGTCTGCCACGTGAAGTTCAATAAATGCCAGAGGCCAGAAGTGTGAAGGTACAAGGTGCCCCAGGCACAGCAGAGACCCAAGAAAGGAATGAAAGGTTCCCAATTTTGAGGGAAATCAAACATTTGGAGGCTTATCTCTCTGGGTTTGGCTTCAATTCATCCTTTTTTCCCTGTGCTGTTCCCTTTAAAGTGACAGTTTCTAGGAAATGGTGAGTGTAACATCTCTGTTACTGTCTCATCCCACCTGATGGCTGACAGTTTGCCGGGAGAAAAGGCTGTGCAAGGAGGAAAGCAGACCTCAATTAGGGTTTCAAAGTGCCAATAACTGCAAACTCAGTTACAGTGAGTCAAGGATGGCTTTGGGGAGCTTGGCTTGTCACCTCCAGCCTGGCTCATCGACCTTCAGACCTCCAACACGAGTCTGCTGGGTGGCCCTGGACAGCCAGCTCAGCTTTCACCTCCTTCCTAGTACAGATTCCTTTTGTAAGATGCTTTTCCTCCCATTTTTCTAGCCCCAGAGCTGGCCTCACATGGAGCCAGTTAAGGATGGAATATGAAGTCCCTGATGCTCAACCAGAGAAATACCCAGACCCTCAGGAAGGGTCATTCCTCAATTCAAACCCTGGATCTGCCCCTCAGGAAGCGCCATTCCCAAATTCAATCCCTGGAATTCAAACCTTGGATCTGCCCCTCAGGAAGGGTCATTCCTCAATTCAAACCCTGGATCTGCCCCTCAGGAAGCACCATTCCCAAATTCAATCCCTGGAATTCAAACCCTGGATCTGCCCCTCAGGAAGGGTCATTCCTCAATTCAAACCCTGGATCTGCCCCTCAGGAAGGGTCATTCCTCAATTCAAACCCTGGATCTGCCCCTCAGGAAGGGTCATTCCTCAATTCAAACCCTGGATCTGCCCCTCAGGAAGGGCCATTCCCCAGCTCCATCCCCCAGGCACGACACTCGCCTGCAGCAGAGCCAGCTCTGCCCTGCCTCCCTCTCACTCACACAGGCTCATTGGATAATTACAGAGAAAACTAAGGCAAATCCCAATTTTAATGCCATTATAAAACAGAGAGGGGGAATTCATTACCTGGCAGCTGTTCATATTCAAGGAAGAAACTGATAATTTGCCTCTGAGGCAACGAATGCAGCAGAAGCCAGAAAACGCTGCTGCCTCCCCCCACCTTCTCCTGCAGCCACTTTTTGCAGAGCTTTTCCATTTATTTCCCTGCCTCCCATGACCAAAGTCCCACAGAAGAATGACTGTCAGGGCTCTGCAGAGCTCCTGAGAGCCTTGGCTGTGCTGCAGCTCCAGCTTTGGAGGAGCAGCTCTCACACCTCTCCTGGCTTGTGCAAGGAGCCCACCTGAGGCAGAGAACAGGAGATGAGAGAACCCCACAGCTCAACAGAGAGACTCAGAGAGAAGGACAGCTCAGACAATCTGAGCTGACTCTGGGGAGACGGCCCTGACTGCTTCTCCAGGAGCCCAAATCCCTGGCAGAGCCTCCCCATACCTGTCAGGCTGGAGCTCTCCAGGTTTTCCTGCACATCCAGGAACCAGCACAGCCTCCCTGCCCCGAGCGCTTTGGAAGGTCCCAGCACTGAGCAGGCAGATAAAGCCCTCTGAGAACAAGGCTCTGTGTTTACCTGCTCACTTCCAAGAGGACTGACACCAGCACAGCAGCCTCCAGGTGTCATAGGAACAGCCTTAAATTCAGCAGCAGCTGCCTCTCCTCTCTGCCTGGCTCTGGCTTCTCCCTTCCTCTCAGAGCACGTTCACAGCACAGAGCCTGACCAGCACTGATGGTGTAATTACAGCCCTGCAGCTGAGCAGAGTGAGGTGTGGGTGAGGGAGGGTGTGATCTGCACTGCCCCTGTGCTCTGGCATTCACACACAGAGATGGAGCAGGACCAGGCTGGTGTGCAAACAGGGAGGATGCAGTGGAAGCTGCAAACCCCACATCCCTGCTCCAGAGGGAATTGGGGAAGTGCCAATCTCCCCTCAAACAGCACAAGGCAACCAGGGAAAGGAGGGAAATGAGCAGCCCCCAAGGCTGACACATCCCTGCACACACCCAGCCCATTCTGCAGCTCCCAGGGAAGTCACAGGGAGGGATGGGGACACCTGACAGCCAAGAGCTGCCTGGACAGGCCCTGATTCAGCAGGGACAGGCAGAACCCTCCAGATCTGCTCCCTGCCACTGACCCTCAGAGGGTCAACCAGGAGCATCCTGCAACCAACATCCCCCCAATAAATCCTGGGACAGAAAACCACCAAGGCTGATCCTCAGCACATCAACCATGAGCACCCTGCAACCAACAATCCCCCAATAAATCCTGAGGCAGAAAACCACCAAAACAACTCTGGCAGCCTGCCTCTGGGGTGGGGATGCATGACCTACAAAAAATTCCTTTCTTTTATGGCTGCCTCTCACTGTCATCATAAAAAAGGCCTTATAAAAACATTTGTCCCAGGGAATGTTTGGAGATGCAGAGAGCTTGAAAATCGTTCAGTGTCTAAACACATCAGCAGCCATCCCTGCAAGTCATCACTGCAGGCACACACAGCTCCTCTTCCCCTGCCTATAAATGGGCCTGGCTGAGGACAGGCTGGGGACAGCTCTGCAGGGTGAGGAGTCACTCCCTGCAATGTCCTGAGGATCAGGGATTTCCAGAGCACAGATACAGGCAGGGGTGGGTTTGATCCTTACCTTGCTCCATGGCTTTTGCTGCAGCTGTTGGACCTTGGCACAATAAATTGGTTTAGTCCCATTGACTCGTCCCATTGACCTCAAACACAGGCCCAGAACTGGGGCAGGTCCCAGGAAGTCTTTTCCAGAACACACAGCCCCTTCTCTCCATGGGCCCTCTCATTCTGCACAGAGGAGGGTGAGGGACACAATCTCTGATATTTCTGAAGCGTTAGAAAAATCCCATCCTTCCAGCAACCTTCTAATAACCCCCCAAAACACATCTGCTACCGAGTCAAAGCCAAGCTGGAGCATCCTGACCTTCAGCACAGTGGAGAGAGGGGTTAAATTTATGAGCAAGCCTTTGATGTCTGCAAGTTTCATGTAGTACAAAACCCCTGCTTTGATGTTCCTTTTAAAAGAGAGGAAGCTCAGAAAGGTGTGCACTGCACGAGTGCCAGGGAGGGATTTGGATCTGGCTGCCCACAGCTGCAGGGACAGAGCTTTAATGCAGCCACTTCTGCTGCACCAGAGCAGAAATGTGACCAAAAGCACCTCACCCTCATCATCCTCTCCCACAGCAAATCCTCCTCAGGGCACTCAGAGCATCTCCAGGAGAGCTGCACACCTCCTGGTGAACAGGACCTGTCCTTGCTCATCCCCACACCCTGCAGAGCTGGTCCTTCTCCTGCAAGTGCCACCAGCCATGGCTGGGAAATCTCCACTCTGGGCAGGGTAAGAAAGGCCCTGCCTGCCCCAGCAGGGTGAGGAGCCTCCTGCACGGGCAGCACATTCACCAGCAGCTCCTGCAGAGGGTGGCAGGCAGGTGTGAGGCAGAGGGATGTCACAGACATCTTTTATGGAAAATCCTTTCCTCCTGAGAAGCTGAGAGGCCTCAGGAACAAAATGTAAACAATGGTTATCTGCTCCTGTGGAATGCAACAGGTGCATCTGTGATTGGCCCATGTTGGTTGTTTCTAATTAATGGCCAATCACAGTCAGCTGGCTCAGACAGAGAGCCGAGCCACAAACCTTTGTTATCATTCCTTCCTATTCTATTCTTAGCTAGCATTCTGATGAAATCCTTTCTTCTATTCTTTTAGTATAGTTTTAATATAATATATATCATAAAATAATAAATCAAGCCTTGTGAAACATGGAGTCAGATCCTCGTCTCTTCCCCAGTCCCCAGAGCCCCATGAACACGGTCACACAGGGGCCCTGCTCGCTCTCCTACCTTCCCCAGCAGCTGGGCCATGGCTGCTCCCATCCATGCCAGCATCCCCACGGCCTCTCCTGCAGGCTGAGCCCTCCTCAGGCCCCACGGAGCTGCCAGCAGGGACAGGCTCCTCTCCATGCCCTGTTCTGCCTCCCCTCCGCCTCCTCCCAAGGGGAGTTTCCCAGCACTCGGTAATTAGCAGCAGCATCATCACCAGCGCTAATGACAGCCACCAGGGCTCCTGCCATGCCAACTCCAACGACTGCACAGCCATCAGCACGGCCTGGAGCCTCCCCGGGGGAGGCAGGAGAGCAGCACCGCCCCAGCACACCAGGGGGAGGAGAGGGAGGCAAACCTCAGGCAGGGGATGGATGGGGGTGAGTGCAGGGGCTCTGAGTGAGGCACCTCATCCCCAGCACCTCCCCAGGCTGGATCTGCCCTGGGATGGAGCTCAGGGCTGGATCTGCCCCTGGGATGGAGCTGGATCTGCCCTTGGATAGAGCTCAGAGCTGGATGTGCCTTTGGATCTGCCCTGGGATGGAGCTCAGGGCTGGATCTGCCCTTGGATGGAGCTCAGGGCTGGGTTGGAGCTCAGGGCAGGGCTGGATGTGCCCTGGGATGGAGCTCAGGGCTGGATGTGCCCTGGGATGGAGCTCAGGGCTGGATCTGCCCCTGGGATGGAGCTCAGGGCTGGATCTGCCCCTGGGATGGAGCTGGATCTGCCCTTGGATGGAGCTCAGAGCTGGATGTGCCCTTGGATCTGCCCTGGGATGGAGCTCAGGGCTGGGCTGGATGTGCCCTGGGATGGAGCTCAGGGCTGGATCTGCCCCTTGGATGGAGCTCAGGGCTGACCCAGAGGTCACACTGCTGGACCTGGGTTAATTTTTTTCCCTGCTCACAGCTTTTCCTCTGCCATGGACAGCAGGGATTGTGGCACCCCAAAAAGCCTCAGATCAAGCTGCAGAGATCACCTCTAACTAAAGACTCACAGTTTACCAATGGATTAAAGAGAATTTTTGCTTTTTTCCTTGCAAAATGAGGCATTTGAGGGACTTGTTGTCTGACCAGGAAAAGCTTCTCTGCCTCTGGGGTAGGGTTTGCTCCCTCTGACTGCAAAGGCTCCCATGGATGGAACTGCAGCTTTCCAACAGTGACAGCAGAGCACAGAGGGGTTGCTTTGCTCATGGCAAACCCACAGGACAACGCTGGCTTTGAACACCCTGAGGTCTGGCCCGTGCTGCAGAGTCAGCCTGGCCAAGCTGGGAGCTCCAGCACAGCAAAGCTGCCCTGAAGTGACCCCAGAGCCACCCCAGAGCCCTCTGGCCTCTCCCAAACCCCACAAGTGCTGCCAAGGGGTCCCCAGAGGCTGGCAGAGCCCCACAGGGCCATTTCCAGCCCCAGCCCATGGAGCCCCAGCCCCACTCCTCAGGAATGCCCTCCCCAGCTCCTGATGGAGTGTGGCTCCTGTTTGGGCTCTGCCTGAATGTCTGAGTTAAAAATACAGGGCTATTTCTGGCAGAAGTGGTTTTTCTCTCTCTTTGTGTTGCCTTGTGTGCCCCCATGCTGCTGGCTCCTCTCTGGCTCAGATGAGCTTTGTTTTCCTTCTCACTGATCATGTTTGCACCTGTGAGCTGCAGGAAATGTTTATCCCAGCAGACCATTTCCATGAGCACTGTTGGGAACCAAGAATGAGCTCAGAGAAGTCTAAAAAAATTTTAAACACCCCAGTTAGTGTAAAAATTGGGTCTCCAGTGGCCAGAGAACTGAAAGTCAGGAATGTCTGTGGTAAAAAAAGGATGTGTCCACACACTCATGCACACAGTGCAGCAGGATGTGTTCTCCCCATGATCCACAGCTGAGGAACAAAGGACTCAGAGCCAGAATTTCCTTCAAGCATCCCCAAGCTCTGCAGCTCTGACTCTTTCTTAGCCAGCATTAAAATATTTAATTTCTCTTTTTCTTAAATGCCAAGGAAAAAAAAAAAAAAACCAACAAAACTAGGCCTATCTTTTCTGGCTTGGATTTCCTCCATCTGGAATCTCTGCATGATCACAGAACTGTGACAGTGTGTTAGAGACCCAGGGTAAAGCAAAAACCTGAATATTCCCAGCACCCATGAGATCACTGATCATTCATCGTTCATCTCTCCTGGCAACAAGCTGAGGGTGTGGGGCTTTCCCACCTGAGATCCCTGAGTTCAAACCCCTCCAAGCCCCAAGGAAGGTGCCACCTCTCACTGTGGGAGTGAGCTGTGCCTCCAGGGCTGGGACAAACCCAGCACAGCTGCAGGGAAGCTCCCTGGTATTTGTGTTTGCCATGTGTCACCACAAACATCAACCAAAGCCAGCAGAACTGTCAGGTTAAAACAGCACAAAGGCATCTGGGGAGCTGCCCAGGACATGGATCCTCCCCATGGGAGACAAGCACAGACTGATCAGAGCTCCCAACACAGGAGCAGAACACGGAAATCACCAGGGCAGCTCCTGAGGAAATGAGCTCCATCTGAGCTGCTCCCAAGGAAAAACTCCTGGATGATGATTTCTACCATTTCTGATGAATCCCAAGAGACCACTCTGCACATTGATCATCAGCGTGATCAGAACATGAGGTACAACTTCTACAGTCCAACATTTGGCAGAGGCAACCAGCAAAGCAGCACTTGTGGTTGTGTGCCAGAGATCTGGGAAGGGTTTTGCTTTTTGAAAGCATGAGCCCCAGGAGCTGATCAATTCATGCTCCACCAAGCACCCAAACTGCTGTGCTGTTCTGGAATTCAAGGCATCACATCCTGATAATCCTGAACTAAGCCAAGCTCCAGGCTCCTGTCCCTCCAGAGAAGGTTTAAATGTCACCACAGAGACTCAGCTTGTGATGGAGCCTGGTTCCACTGCTCTGCTAAAGGGACAGTGATGCTGAGGCTCAAAAACACAAAAGGATTTGCCCATAGGTGCCCCCAGAGCCAACAAACAGAGCACAGCTACAGAATCTCCTTTCCAGCCAGAAATCCCCCCTGCCACCCCCACACCCGGCTGGAAATGAGGTAAAACAAAGATGAGGAACTCCCAGATCAGCACTGGAGATTAAAACCATCCCACTGGAGATTAAAACCATCTTCCTACCGACTGTGGCACCTGGCCCCTGAGCTCCCCAGCATCCAGGGGGGGTCCCTGGGGTCTCCTCTCCGAGCTGGCCTGGTGCTCCCGGTGCCTCCTGGTCCTGGCAGGCAGCGACAGGAACTCCTGCCCTGAGATCTTCAGCTCTCCCACGTGGTGGCTGTCCCCATTCTGCTCCTTGGGAAAGCAAGAGACAGTCACTGCAGCAAGGCCTGCCTCAGGGTTTGGGGGAGATCTACCCACAGAGCAGGAGAGGAACAGGAGCACAGGTAACGTGGGGCTGGGGCTCAGGGTTCCCACTGACACTGAAACACAGCATGGAAACACAGCATGGAAATACAGGACTGAAATACAGGATTGAAATACAGAATGGAAACACAGGATTGGAATAGAAGATTGAAACACAGGATGGAAATACAGGATTGGGACACAGGACTGGAACACAGGATTGAAATACAGGATGGAAACACAGGATGGGAACACAGGATTGAAATACAGGATTGGAATAGAAGATCGAAACAGGATGGAAATACAGGATTGGAATAGAAGATCGAAACACAGGATGGAAATACAGAATTGGGACACAGGATGGAAACATAGGATTGAAACACAGGATGAAAACACAGGAATGAAGTACAGGACGAAGTACAGAAGTACAGGATTGGAACACAGTATTGAAATACAGGATGGAAACACAGGATTGAAGTACAGGATAGAAACACAGGATGGAAACACAGGATTGGAACACAGGATTGACACCCCAGGTGTGGGGAAACACAGGTGACACAGATCCCAAACAGGAACAGTGAGAAGGAAGGAGAGATTCACTGCCATGTTGATGGCACCAGCACAGCCAGGCCAGTGTCCATAACTTAAAAAGCAGCCACAGGAATAGAAATCAGAGCTGGAGAGTGCCTTGCAGTGCCTTGGCTGGAGCCCTCACAGTGCTCAGTGCATGACAGCAGGAGAGATGACTCAATTGCAGCACGTGGGCACCTCCAGGGTGAAACCCAGAGGGTGAGAAAGAGATTTTAGTCTGGTACACAAAGGAATAAACAAGAGGCTGGGAGACAAAACCAGAGGAGATGAAATGCAGGAGTGAGAGACACACTGGAGGGAGCAGGGTGAGCAGTGTCCTGCACCGTGCTGGAGCTCAGAACCAGGGCGGGTTCCTGTGCCCCAGCCCTGAGAGAGGCACTGGGCAGGGGCTCCTGGCAGTGGGGTACCAGGGGGCTCTGCTGGCTTTGAAGGCTCTGGCAGAGGAGAAAGAGAAGGCATTTCTGCAGAGACAACCCCCAGAGAATGCTGGAGAGCGCAGGGTTCAGTCCATGGGTTCACTCCTTGCTCCTCCTCACTCCCAGCACAGCACAAAGCCCAGGAGCTCTCCCAGGGCTGTACCCAGGGGCACAGAGCACAGGAACTGCACCCAGAGCCCTCTGAGGGAGAGGTGACCTCACAGCCTGCCCAGGACACTGCAGGGAGCAGGAGAGCTCACACTGACCCCACGGCTCCTGCTTGCTCCATCCTCCCACAGAACCCTGAAACCCCTGCCCCTGCCTGAGCCATTGAGTGTTATCCAGCATTTACAGCCTGTCACACACAGGCCAGCCCCTGGGCAGCCCTCAGGGCTCTGCTGCTCCATGGGGACACCAGCCAATGTCCCTGACCTTGGGCACTGCTGTCCCTGCCATCAGCACCCAGAGATGGAGTCACGCTGGTGAGAGCAGCAAAAGCCAAAATGGCCAAGGGGAGAATTGATCAAAACACATCAGGACATTTGGAATCTATTTTCCAAAGAGAGTTCATTCAGGGAGGAGCTTTTGCCTGGCCTTCCCAGTGTTTGCTGGGATTTTTAGGTACCTAAATGGTTTAGGTACCATTAGGTTTAGGTACCTAAATGATAAAGCCTGAGGTTTTATCCCATTGACTGTCTGCACCCACCTGCGGCTTGGGTGAGCTTTTCCTCTCTGTGACAGCTCTGAAAATGCTGTGCCTGGAAAGCACTGGGTGAATGGGGATGATTTGTGCCAGAAACATCCCAAAAAAGCAGCGTGGCTGCAGGCCTGGCCATCCCTCTGGAAGGGACAGGCTGAGCCCTGGGCAGCAGCAGCAGCATCTCCTGAGAGGCTGAAATGATCCCTGGGGCTGGAAGGGCTCAGAGCCTCCAGCTGCTGCAGGAGCAGCCCTGGGACACAGAGGAAACTCTGATCTGCTCAGATCTGACATTCCCAGGAGCAGAGCAACCCCTGGGACAAACCCTGGGACAAACCCTGTGCTCCTGCAGTGCTCCATGTCCTCTGTGTGCCCCCTGTGTCCCTCCATGGGGTGACAGGCACTGGCAGCCACTCAGGGCTAAGCTGCTCACCATGATCCTTCCAATCAAGGGCTGCTTTTGCAAAAAAACCCCAGAAGTGACTTTCCAGCTTTGAGTGTTAAGTGCCTTTTGAGTCAGACCAGCTGTTCCTCCCCTCCAAGCTCTCCAGAAACCCTCTTTGGTTAATCCCATTGACTCCAGTGATATCTGCTAATTGCATATTTCCCTGCAAATGAAGCCAGGCAACAACAAACCAATTGGAATCTGTGCACAGATTCCCAGTGACAATCTCTGAGGCCAGACATCTCTGCTTACCTTTTCAGAAGGGAACTTGAGGAAGTCTAGGCTGTCCATGCTGTTCCTCTGGAGTCTCTTTGGCCTGGCTCCTGCAAAACAACGCTCTCACATCAGGGCGGTGTCACCAACACACAAATGTCACACAGAAGGAACCCAAACCAGCTCTGGTTAGCTAAAAGTCAAAGGGGTGGGATGATGCAGCTGTGCTGGCCTTGAGAGTAAAATTTGGGGTTTTTTCCCTTTTGTTTTGGGTGTTTTAAAGCTCTGTCACAGGGCTGTGTGAGGCTTTGGCCACTGAGCTGCAGGCAGGTCACACCAGGACCCTGATCTCAGACAAGGTCTCTGCGATTCAGGAGTTACAAACCTCACCCTAAACCACAACAGCCATGGGACTGGCACTGAGAAAAATCATAACAAAGAGGCAATTTAATACATCTGTGGATTTTCTGCTTTATCATCATGTTTATAGCTGAAAGAATGTTTCTGGGACTCAACTTTGAGCTTTTCTCTGCAGTCACAGAGGCTGCAAAACTAAGTGAAGGAGCAAATGTGCTCTATCATAGGCCCAGCCTTAAGGGAAACAAAATCTTGCCTTGAACCTGAAAGAGGAATCAAAACTTGGCAGGATTTATGGTACTTATTTGAGATTTCATAAGATTTTGATGTTTGATTCCAACAACAACAGAGTGGGTGAAACACAGTTCACTACTCCTGGTTTCCAAACCCTCTTTACCTCCAGTTTCCCTTCAAGCTCCTTCCAGCTGCTCCTGCCCTGCTGACAAACAGCCAGGATGCACCAAATGGCCCCAGAGCTGCTCACTGGGCAAACATAACAGAGAAAAAGCACAAAATTCACCAATCAAGGCTGGCTGAAAGCACAGCATGGGAATTAAATGGAAAAAGGCTCCAGGGATTCCTCCACCAGCACACCCAGCTCAGCCAGGGCTCCAGCTGCCACCACAGCTGGATCCAAACTGCACCAACCCCAAGGACAGCTCTGCTTTGAGAGGCTCAGCTCACGAGGCACAAGCTCAGAATACCGGGGTCTTTTATTTGCAAATCACCCTTGGTTAGAGAAAAGCTGATGCACATTTGTGGGAAAACCGAAATCAAAGATGTGCCCAACACCACAGCAGTTACTCAAGAGTTGTAAGGCTGCAAATAAGATCCCCTTGTATTCCAAGACAGCAGCTTTCCTACCCTGAGTTTGCTCCTATTGGGGGAAATAAATAACAAATTTATTTATTATTTAAATAATCACTAAAGGGTCACAAACTCACATCACAGCTCGGCCAAAAGTGACCTGAAGTTGATGCCTGTGCCCTCACCACCCTGAAGGGATTTGCTGCTGGCAGCCATAATGATTCCAATAAGCAAAAACATTTCTGCACATTTCTGCCTCTCCTCCAAAAAGCACAGCAGCTCCAGCTTTGTTTTAAGGTGATTCATTAGCAGGCTTTGAGTTCAGGGGACTGACATCAGGGCTGGAGGTGGAGAACAGGCTCTGAACACACGTCACGAGGAGCAGGCAGTGCTCCCACCAAACTCATCCCAGCACACAAAGCCAGGGGCCCACCTGTCAGCAGCTCAGAACATTTGTGGTGGGAAAAGCCTCAAAGACCTCAAATCCAACCAATTCCCACCATGTCACCCAGATCTGAGCACTGAGTGCCACGTCCATCACTCCCTGAACACCTCCAGGGGTGGTGACTGCTTGGGCAGCCCAACAACTCCATCCCTGGAGAAAACTCCATTTGTTCCACCACCCTCAGCACGGAGGAGATGGCTGAAGGACCTTTGGGTGCTGCCAGTCCTGGCTGAAGGAGCTCTGGCTGCTGCCACGTGGCTCGGGCAGGAGGGGACAGCAGGGCTGGGCTGCTCCCAGTTATTCCCAGTTTCACCCTCTGGGCACTGCCACAGATGCTCGTGGCTTCCCAAAGAACAACCCACAGCAGCAAGGTGCATCTGGAGGAAAAGTCACCTCCAAACACCTGATCTGGGTTCCAAACACCACATCTGGGCTCCAGAGGTGAGCCCAGCCCTGGAAGTGAGTGTGCTCCTTTAACAGCCACTTCCAGGAAAGCAAGAAAGCAGCAAAGTGTGCCCAGTTAGATAAACAGACATCATTTCCAGCTGTCTAAAGAGTCATTAATTACACACCTCCATCCCCAGGTGCTTTTGTGTGCTCCCAGAGCACTGAACTGCTGGCCAGCAGCCATTAATCTCCAAGCAGAGAAAACCTGCCTGCTGTTAATTTAATAGACACAGGCAGCTGAGCCTACCCCAGCACAACAACTCTTCTTTTTCTCTTTCTCTGATGCTGGTGGCTGTCTGTGACTGTGTGGGGTTTGCACACACTGGAGGTGAGGCAGGAAGAAGTTCAGAATTATAAAAAAACTTCATCCAGCTCAGCAATCCCAGCCAGTGCTGGGGGCACTGTCTCCACTCACCACCACTAAAACCAGCAGCATTAGGAGGGTCCCTATCACCCAGGGCTACAAGAAACTGCATCCACACCAGCAGCAAATCCCACCAGACACGTGGGAGCTTTCCCCTCCTCATCCCACGCATCCTCATGCACCTTCCAGGAGAGCAGAGCTTTCCATACTCACAAGCATCCCACGGCAGGAGGAGTCCCTCTAACTTTCTGTCTCCATTCCCTCAGATGGCTCCAGATGTAACTTTCAGCCTCTCCCAAGTTATTTAGCCCAGAAATACCTGCAGCACCACTTAATGCTCAGCCAAAGCTGAGCTTTGCCTCCTCCTCCCCAGGGCTGCTCCACAGCAGCAGTGGGGATGTGAAGGATTGAGCAGCTCAAAATCCAGGTCTGCTCCTCTGCAAAGGTTTTATTCCCCTCTCTCTCTCTCTCCAGCATTTATTGGCATGTTTACCAAGCCTGCTGCAGAGAAATGGAAAACCTCAGGGGCCTTTCTAAATGCTCTCTCTGTCTTGGAGGTTTGCTGAGGTCTCAAAGAGAGCAAGTTGAAACCTTCTTGTGAACATCAGCTGAGCAGCGCTCCTGACTGCCTGCATTCATGCCCTGTTTTCCTGCAGCTCCTGGGATGTTGCTCTTTTCAGGGGTGTTGTTCCTTTTTTAAATATTTTTTTTCAAAATCTCTTCCTCCTCCCCATCTATGATCTCAACAGCACCATGAACCAAGGGGATTTAAAATTTTTTTTTTTCAGCTTTTTGCTTTTGCAATTTGGCTGCTGAGGCGACTTTAACGGTTTTCACATTCTTGTCTTTAATCTGCAGCCACAGAGAACACAAGGAAAGTTTATCAAGGATGGTGATGGGATCATCTCATGGAAAGGAGCACTAGGGCAAGCTGGGCAGACAGAGCTTTGTTGCTGCATGGACAGGCTCCATCTCCAAGAGACTGCCAAGATCACGCTGAACATGTGTAGAGAGTGCAGTTGATAAGATCAGGCTGAACATGTGTAGAGATTGCAGCTGATAAGATCAGGCTGAACATGTGTAGAGGTTGTAGTTGATAAGATCAGGCTGAACATGTGTAGGGACTGCAGTTGATAAAATCAAGCTGAACATGTGTAGAGATTGCAGTTGATAAGATCAGGCTGAACATGTGTAGAGGTTGTAGTTGATAAGATGAGACTGAACATGTGTAGAGATTACAGTTGATAAATCAGGCTGAACATGTGTAGAGGTTGTAGTTGATAAGATCAGGCTGAACATGTGTGGCAGGGACTCGGGGAGCCCTGCAGGAGCTCTCATCAGGCTGACAAGAGCTTTGATGAGCCCCAGCTCTGCCCCCTCTCCCACAGGAGCAGCAGAGCAGTTCCCCCCCCAGCCCCAGTTCTGTATTTACAAATGGAACAAGCTGGATCCCTCAGGGGGGCTGTGCCAGAGCTGGCAGAATTCAACCTGACAGGAGACTCCAAGGAAAAGCAGCAGGGAAAGGTCATGGAGCCAGAATCGGCCTCCACTGCCTGCCAGCATGGGCTGGGCACCCCAAACACAACAAACCCCACATCAGGACATGCTGTATTCTCATGAAAAGGTCATTTCCCCCTGTACCTGCACTGACCAAGAGAGTGACTTGGCTTTTGGGTGGACAGCACCTCCCCCCTCTGCACAGACCCAAACCTAGCAGATAACTCTAAATATTGTCCAGGATAATTACATCAGAGCAGCCAAGCCTGCTGTTTGGGGTGGAATGCTGCTCTGGAAACCCTCCCCAGCCCCCAGTGACAGTGGGGACAGGGTCCAGTGCTTCCAGAGCATCTCCAATCATCCTCTGCTGCCATCTCATCAGGGGAGCTCTGGCAGCCTCGTGCTCCTTTATTACAGCAAAGCTCTGACAGAGGCAAGGGGGAGGGGGAGAACAAGAACAGCAGCAGGAAAAGAAAGAAGGAAAAAAAAATAAAAAAGCATCCTCCAGTAGGACAAGCATCTCATTTAAGGCTTTAATTAGTCTTCAAACACATAATGGGTTCTGGCACTATAAATCCACTTGACCTCTATTATTGTCAGCACTCGCCTGATAAATGGTGGCATTTGTTTTCCCAGTTGCTACTGGGCTAGAACAATACTTTTCTCCAAATAGAGAAAGCAAATAATATCAGTTATTTACAATGGCTGGGCCATAAAATGCTGGTGCCAAGCTGCTGTGTGCCCATCCATGGAAGGGCCATCTGCTCACTGTGCTCCTGCAGGCAGGGAAGGACCAGGGAATCCCAGCAGCTCTGGCTGCTCCTGTGGCTGAGGACACAGAACCACAGGGACAGGACTGATCCTTGGGAGGATCATCCCTCCCTTTGCTGGGAGGCACTGATTGATGAGCTCTACCCAGAGCACAACAAATCTCAGCCTCCCAACAGGCCCTGAGCACAACAAAGCCCTGCTCCAGAACAAGAATCCTGCAGTTTTCTCCTCTGTGGCAAAACTGTTCCCTTACAAAAGCTGCACACAGTATTGTGGCGGTACAGAGAAATTCCCTTCGCATCGAGATGCTTGTCTGGCTGATCTGGGAGAAGATGCTCTGTGTTTGTGTCACCCCAGTTCTGCATCTCCACAATCCAGTCTGACAGCTGAGCAATGGGCTGAAAAGAACAGCAATAACAGAAATAACAGCAGTGCTGCACAGCCACACAGCACCCAGAGCCCTGGGGCATCTCCTGGCTGCACTCAGGGTGAGCAGCTGGCACAGAGCTCCTTGGATGGGGACAGGGAATGAGGAGATGCTCTGGATCACTGGCCAAGAGCCCTCACATTCAGACAGAAGAGCTAAAACCTGGAAAAAGAATCCTCCTTGCAGGTGGAAATGGCACAAGGGAGTTTCTTTCTTATTTGCTATTTATTTCCCCCAGTAGGAGCAAATTGAAGGTAGGAAAGCTGCAGTCTTGGAATACAAGGGGATCTTATTTGCAGCCTTACAACTCTTGAGTAACTGCTGTGGTGTTGGGCACATCTTTGATTCCAGTTTTCCCCCAAATGTGCAACAGGCATCAGCTTTTCTCTAACCAAGGGCGATTTGCAAATAAAACATTGGCAATTTGGGTCAAAGAATGAAATATTTAGGAGGAATATTTGCAGAAAACACTTGAGAAAGTCAAGCCTGGAGGCTGTGGAAGGCTGGGCCGTGTCAGGCAGTCTCCTGTAACCAAAGCCCCCAGGCCATCCCTGCTGCAGACAGGAACCCTTGTGGGGACAGAGGGATGTTCTGGGAGATCAGCTGAGCTGGGTGGAGCAGCTGGAGCAGGCTCAGAGCCCCAGGGCTCACCCAGCAGAGGTGAGATGGGCTTGGCAGCAGCACCTGGCTCCTTCTGAGGGCAGGATTTCCCCTCCAGGATGCAGCAGAGCCTCATGACCTCCCACCAGCCATTATCAGCTGGTGTTGAGCAAGCAGAGATCAAAAGCAGGGTTCAGCTAAAAGTGACACACAATAATTAACGGGGGCAGCATCTCCAGCAGCCAGACAAGCCCAAGGACACGATTCTGTCCTCCAGACTGACTCAGGGAGGGCAGGGAAGGAGCAGCCACGTGTCAGCTCAGCAGCCATCAAACACCCACAGGAAAATCCTGTAAAATAGAGGGGCATGGACCTGATCCTTCCCCCTGTGATCAGCCAGCAGAACACACTGCCCACGCTGGACTGGGCTCTGAGCTCTGCCAGGGCTTCTGCTAAGCCAAGGTTGGCTGTCCCAGGGCTTGTCCCTGCCAGGGAATGGTCCTGAGGTCACCCCAGGGATGACAGGGGCTCTGCTGAGCTCTGGCCTTGCCCTGCTCAGAGCAATGCTGAGGCACATCCATGCATACCATCCATTTCTGCGGCCATTCACACAGAAAGTTTTAAAAGAGAAAAAGAAATTCTAGCTGGGCAAGAAAGAGAAATTCCTTCTTCTCTGTTCTGTGCTGTGTAAAGGGCCCAGCAAGCAGAGGAATCCTGTTCCTCAGGGCAGTGCTGTGCTCATGGCCAGAGCAGCACCACAGCCAGGGCATTTCCTACCCAGCAGCTTCCAGGGAAAACTGTCTGGGAAGGAACCAGACAGCTCAGCAGGGCTGGGAGTGCGGCTGGAGCCGGAAACTGCAGCCAAAGGGAACTTCAGCCCTCCCAGAACCAAGGATTTCCAACAAGTTCTCCCTCCCCACAACAAGAGATTTAATCTGGATTGGATGCATGGCTTTGCCACAAGCCACGTTGTGCCTTCTCTGCCACAGGCTTCAAGAACTGGCCTGCTCCTCACCCTCTTTTCCAGCACTTGCCATTTCCCCTGGCATCAAGATAAAACAAATTTCAGTAGCACAACATCATCTTCTCCAGTCCTGGAGCATTTCCTCTGCTGTGAGCCAAGAACTCCTGCTGTATTTGACACTAGTGCTGGGAGGGAGGCTCATGCACACAGCAGGATCAGAGAGGAACCTTAAATACTCAGAAAGAGCATTTCAAAACTTCCTACAGCCAATACTGGGGCAGTCTGAAGTGAGTGCTAAATTACTGAGTTTAAAATCCAAATGACTCAGAGGTTCATCCCCCCACCAGTGCTGCTGGAATGACTTCACAGCTCTAACAGCAGAGGATTTAGAAAAAAACTCATTACAAAGAGGAGGCAACCTTGAGAAACCTGAATCTTCACTGCAGAACCCCTGTGGAGGCAGCTCTCCTGAAGGGCCACACTGACAGCTCTTTTGGGCACCCCAAAAGTGTTCAGAAACACTCCTGTTTCCAGATACTGTAGGAGGGGAAGGATGGAAGATTGGATGGATGGAAGATTGGATGGATGGATGGATGGATGGATGGATGGATGGATGGATGGATGGATGGATGGATGGATGGATGGATGGATGGCATTTTCTCCCTGAGAGCCCCTTCTGGAGCACAGCAAAGCCACCAGCCCACCAACCCTCCCTTCCCTTGGCCAAAATCCACTCTGCTCCTGCAGCATTTCATGCATCCATCACCCCTGCCTCAGCAGGTGCAATTACCCAGCACAGCCTCAGGCTTTGCTTTTCACCATGAAGAAAAGGCTGAGCTGCAGCCCAGCAGCTCCTGGGAAACATCAAATCCAGCTGAGGAGATTTAACATTGAGCATTTTGAATTGCTGCCCTTGCTCAGAGTGGCTGCAGGGCACTGGGCAGGTTCTGTGCTGGGGATGTGACCCCAACCCTGCCCCAGGGAAGGGAAATGCTTCCCAGACAGTGAAATCACAGCCTGAGGGAGCAGGGCTGGCCCACTGTCAGCAAGATGCTGCTCCCACACTGCCACAGCCCCCAGCTGACAGCTTTCTGCAGGAGCATTGAGCAAACGACAGGGGAGGAACATCCCTGAGGCTGGGCAGCATCACCTCCTCCCTGCTTGCATCAGCACAGGGATGGTCAATGCTGCCTGCTTTATCAGCCCTAAACACTTTCTAGGTACTTCAAAGATATTTAAAGCGAGCAAACAAACAAAAACAAACAGGCTGGGAAACATAAAAGCAGAATTTTTTTCTATTTCAGTCTGATTGATCCAAGGGTTCAAAGATTCCTGTGAAGAGATGAGCTCCAAACTGCACTGAGGATGCAGAGCCCCACAATCAAACCCCACAGAGCTGAGCAGTGCTCAGGAGTGATTGGGGTGCTGTGCCCACTGCAGAACACACAGGGATGAGCAATCCCAGCATGGAGCCCTGGAGCACCAGACATGCAGGGCAGCCTCATCCCTGCCCCTTCTCAGGAGAGAGGGGAGTCAGGCTCATTCTCATAGCCAAACTGACAAGATTTACCTGTAAATAATCCCTTATTTCCCCCAGGAAAGGGCAGCTCAGCGCTCCCAGTCCATGCTGGGCACAGGCAGCTCCTCACAGAGCAGATCTGCAGCTTCAACTCTTCTGCAAAAGGGCACCAGTGCAGTCTGTCTGTCTGTCTGCACCCCAGTGCTGGTTCTCACCCTGGTTGCCTTCACCCCTAAAAACAACCCCATGGAGCCACAGAAAGTGCTTCATCCTCTCCAAAGGCAAAGCCTACCAGTGCTCAACTCCCAGCCTGCAGTGTGTGAAAGAGAAGGAGATTTATTCAGGGCCACATTTTTGGTTGTTTGGAGAAGCAAACCCAGCCCCTGTTTATTTACTTGGTGCTCCAGCTCCTCTCCAGCCTCCCTCAGTTTGTTGCTTTAAGCTCCCTGTGTTTGCCTTTCCCAACAAGGTCGCTGCTTTCACAAGACTCCTGCAGCCCTGCCCCACTTCCCCAGCCTCCAGCTTTGTCTTCTGACATCCAAATACTCTCAGAATATTAATTAAAATCATCAAGAGCTCAGCAAGGGGAGCCAGAAGAGCAGAGAGAAACATCAGGCACTCCTTCCACCCCCAGAGCCCAGGGAAGGGCAGTGACCAAGGAGGAGCCTGTGAAGGACACCACAGTGAAAACCTAGCCCAGCCTTTGCTAGGAAGCTTTACTGTACCTGCCTGATGGAACTGATGTGTTTAATCACGTTTGCCTCATCAAAGGGGTTTATCATCCTTAGGAATGTGCAGCCATTTTGTAACCTTAAGCAGGAAAAAGAATCTGAATGGAATAAAAAAGTGAAAAGTTCTCCTCACCATGAGATTTGTCAACATCAAAAGGCACTGCTGCTTCAGGAGCCAGCTCCAACCTCAACTCCCTCACCTGCTTCCTATTACAGAAACAGATGTTGCTCTGGCTGGAAACTGCTGCTATTAATAATATAAATAATTATGCTCTTCTAATCATTTAATAGGTGCACAGGAGGGTACCAAAGTTTCTGGCAGCCATAAAATAAATCTCCCTCCCCTCAAGGGCTCAGAGACACATTGGTGGCCTCTCATCCTCCAGTGAAGTTTGGGATAAGAGAGCTGAAAAGGATAAAAGCTAAGGAGAAATCAAGGAGCCAGGCTCCTCTCTGCAGGCTGTGCCTCCTGTGACAGGGACCCTTCCCCACCTGCAGAGCACTGAGAGCTCAGCCAGGGGTGGCCTCACACTCCCTCCCTGCAGCCCAACACCACAGAGCTGATTTTACCTCCCCAGCACATTCCCAGGAGCGGGAGAGGGGGAATCAGCTCTCCAGATCCTTCTGTCCCTGCACTGCTAATCCCACTTGTTTGCTGTGTTCCTCCTCCCAAGAACACTTTGTCCTTCTCTCCACAAACAGCCCCAGCCCTGGGAATGTGAGCGGGAGCACCGCGGATTAACGGGGTCACTGCAACCTCCAGAGCTCTGCCTGCAGCTGCTCAGCCCTTCCCATCCTCCAGGGACCCCACAGACCTGCACAGATCCCACTGCTGCCTCCAGATGTTAACACAGCACATCTGGATCTGCAGAGGGCACTGAGCAACCCATGGACCACATGCACTCAAGCACCAATACTGAGATTTATTTCCTCTCCTCCTTTCACAACAGAGTAACCGACCAGAAGTGTTGCAGACAACTTTTATGAAAAATCCTTTCCTTAAGATTTTTCCTCTTGAGAAGCTGAGAGGCCTCAGGAACAAAATGTAAACAATGGTTATCTGCTGCTGTGAAATGCAACAGGTGCATCTGGGATTGGTGTCATGGAGTTGTCTCTAATTAATGGCCAATCACAGCTGGCTCAGACTCTCTGAAACACAAACCTTTGTTATCATTCTTTCCTATTCTATTCTTAGCCAGCCTTCTGATGAAACCTTTTCTTCTATTCTTTTAGTATAGTTTTAATGTAATATGTATAATAAAATAATAAATCAAGCCTTCTGAAACATGGAGTCAGATCCTCGTCTCTTTCCCAACCCAAGAACCCCTGTGAACACGGTCACACAGAAGGAATCCCCTGAGGAGATGCCAGGCACGAGCCCTGCAGGAGTTACAAGAGGAGATGAGGGGCACAGGGAGCTGGGGGAGCTGCTGTGGCCCCCACAGCATTTGAGCTCAGCTCCAGTGGGGCACAGCAGGACACTCTGGCTCCCTCCCCACAGCTCCCCTTGCCAGGAGCAGCTGCAGCAGTGAGGCAGCAGGTTATCAATGTGAGATCAATACAGACACACACAGCCAGCCTCTCCCTCCCCTCCAGGGCACAGTGCCTCAGCCCAGCATCATCCCCTCCACGTCAGTGCTGCCCACAGGGCACTGTGCCCGTGCCACAAGGTCACATTTAATCAGTGACACCTCCTGGGGTGCAGGGAGTGCATTAATAACTCTGCCCCAGCACGGAGCTGCCAGCTGGCAGTGCCAGGCACCCACCCGTGGGCAGTGGGTAGTCCAGGACAGTCCTGGCAGCTCTGTGGGGACCTGTCTGTGCCACCCTGCTCCCTGGCAGCACAGGCAGTGACCCAGAGCCCAGGAAATCCACTCTGGCTGCTGTGACCAAGTGTGGTCACATCGTCTTTCCACATTCAGCACTGCTGGTGTTCCTGTCACCCAGTGCTTGCTGATGGTCCCAGCCTGCCTCCAGCCCCTGCCCTGGGCTTGTTACTGGGTGCTAATCAGAACAAGAGCAGCCAAAATCCCTGCCAGTCACTTCTGAAAGCCTCAGGTATCAGTCAAATCAGAGAAAAGAACCAGAGCTTTAAAAGACACAAAAGCTGGTTTGCTGCATGGCATGTGGAATTTCATTCCCAATGCAGATTAATTCCATTAACTCCTTCTGTGCCCTTTTTTGGGGACCATTTCCTGCTTTTGCAGCATGTGTAAAGCACAGAGCAAACATCCTTTGTGGTGAAGGCACTCACAACTTATTCTGCTCCAGCATTTCCATTTCCTGCCCACTTGCAAATGGGGCAAGGAATGGTCCCTCCCCACACCACCAAATTCCTGACTTCCCAAAGCCACCAAAACACCAGGAACTCACCTTGTGCCTCGTAGCCAGGGTAGGGATGAGCTGCAGCCAGGTGCTCCTCACCAGGGGCCAGGCCAAGGGCTGTCCTGAGCTGGGCCATGTTCAGCTGCGCCGTCATCTCCCCGCTCCTGTCCCCGATCTGCAGCAGGAAAACCAACAGGCACTGGTTAAAGGCAAGGGCTGCTCCAAACACACAGCCCCCAGCCCAGGGTTTGCCAGGGACACCCCAAAATCCAACACAGAGACACCTGAGAGAGCACACAGCTCTGTTCCCCAGGGGTAATTTGGGAGAGGGTCTGTGCTCGCCGTGCTGCAGCTCAAACAGCTCAGAGCAAGGACTGAGAGGGCTCAGCTCGCCCAGTGCCACAGGACTGAGCCTAAATGGGCTCATCTGGGCTGTCCTGCGGGCACACAGAGCTTGGCACAGAGCCCTGGAGCTCCCAGCCCCGTTCCTCAAGGATTTCCATAGTTACTGAGCACAGACACCATCAGCCACGTGGGCACACCAGGGCCCTGGGAGCCCTTCTCTCCTGGCTCACAGCCATACAACTTCGAGTTGTTCCTAGTGATCCACCCACACAATGCTCCAAAAATTCCTTCACAAGTCCACATTCTCCCCAATTCCCACCTCTTGCTGGCCTGAGGCCAAGGAAGCTGATGTTACACGTTTGGACAGAGATGTTAAAATGAGGAGTTGTGGGACACAGCACTGGATCCTCTCAAAGTTTAAGCCAAGCAGGGAATGGCTGTGCTGCACACCACAGAGGTCACCCACAAACAGCCTCTGATCTTCAGAGGAAGACCTTGGCTGTTCCCCTGGAGAGGCCAGCTCCTGTGAAATGCCTGGCAACAGCTCCTCTGTGTCCCCTGCCATGGTCTGCAGCATGGAACAAACCCATAAATCCCCACATTATTTATGACAAAGCCCCAAGCTCCAGTAAAGGGAGGCAGATCAAAGGGCTTATCACCAGGCATAAATCCCCCTGCCAATTACAGGAGATTTGCTGTTGACATCATCTCCAGAGAAATGACTATGTCCATGTTAGGTCTTACAGTCCTTGATGCTCATTTATTAAGTGCTTCCCTGACTTCCACTCAGTTCAGATCATCTCCAAAGCCCCATTAACAACCAGGAACAGACAGGCAGGACAATGACCCCGGGCAGGAGCGGCCACACACACAGCAGAGCCCTGGTTCCTGTCCCCAGCCTCCCAGAGCTGCACTCTGAGATGACAAAAGTACTCCAGAGCAGTGGCAGCTGCCAGGATTTTTAGGTAAATATCCTTTATTCCAGTGGGATTTTGTGAGTAACCTCTGATCAACCTGCAGCAGTTTCCATGTGGTTACCCTGAGCTGGTTTCATTTGGATTCAAATGCCACCATTAGGTTTTTGTTGGGAAGAAGGTGATGGGAAGTGAGTTATGAACATCAGCCTGAAAAGACTGAATTCCACAAGGTTTCTCCTGGCCAAAATCCTGGTGCTTGTCAAATGGACAGTCTCTCATAATTCATGATGGGGGAATTTCATCAGCCACCTGCCACGAGGAACCCACAGCTGGCACAGCTGGAGCCACAGCCAGCACCCTGCAGTGACAACACTGGGACCCCCACCCTGCTGGGTCTCCCCTCCACCCCCAAAGCCCCAGGACCACCAGGGCTGATCCTCCCAGGCCCCCCCAGCTATCTGAGGACTCAGCCCCAGCCTCAGCAGAGCTGGGAAAGTCCTAAAATGTGCAGGGCCAAAGAACAGTATTTCTGTGTGCCTGATAAGTATAATTAAATCTGTAATTAGGCTGCTGTGTCAGCCCTACTCAGAGATTTAGCCAACCTAAGAGACAGGCAGGAGAACACCCAGCACACTTACAGATGGTGATTTCAATTAGTGCTTCAAGAGGGCAATTTCTTCATCTGGGGAAGACTAAAGAGGCCACAGCCGATTTCCTCAACACACCGAAAAGAGCAAACAGTGGAATTCTGGCTTTCTGCACTTCTGAGGCACCAGGAAAGCTGCAGAGAGCTGGGCAAGGTAAACCAGAGCAGCTGCACACGCAGAGGGGTGGCAGTGGCACAGGGCTGGCTGCAGGCTGTGTGAACCCAGGGACAGCACCCACAGTGCAGCTCCAGCTCAGCTGGAACCTCCCTGGGCTCAGCAAAGTGGGATTTTACACCCTGGACACTGCACAACACCTTGGCCAGCCAGGGGAGGAGCCCCCAGGTCCTGTCTCACACAGAACTTTGGTTAAGGGCAAAGCACAGCTCACACACTTGCTGTAATCAAGGGCAAGGCTGGGAGCCTCCCATCAAAAAGTGTTTTCCAGCCAAGCTCTGCAGTTCCTAAGAACTAAACCAGCACAGAAAGAAGGGCTTTCCAGAGCAGGGAGAGCATCAATTTAACTTATTGGCATAGAACAGCCTTGCTCTCACCATTTGTCACAGGCTCCCTCTGGTTTGCACCAGCCTCTCTTACCTCTTGGGAGATCTCAAGGTGTTTCCTTGCAAAGTGCAAAGCCTGCTCGTGGCTCCCCAGGGACACGTAGGCATTTCCCAGGCTCCAGCAGGCTCTTCCTTCTCCCACCCTGCAGGACAGCAAACTGTCAAAGCACAGAAATGCTGGGCAAAGCCTGCAGGGCTTCTTGGAGAGCCCTGACAGCCAGGCTCCCTGCTCAGCTTCCACCTCTACAGAGGTTCTACACTGAAAATGAAGCAAGCTGGGCATCTCCAACTCTGCTTACACGGGGGATGGACAACAGGGGAGGCAGGACAGCACCCACAGGGACAAAGTGCCTGCACTGCAGGAAGGGGAGCGTGCTTTGGCTTCACTGGTGAGCCCCAGCCTGAGAGGAGAAGCCAAAGCTCCTGCCCAGCTCCCACCTCACACAAGCAGGGCTCCTCTCAGAGCTGCACAGAGAGAATGTATCCTAGGGTGATGTTGTGATGCTTGTATCCCCATTTGTGTGTTCTGTTTATGCTGGATATAATGTTCTGTGCCTTCAAGACTGGCTCTGAAGGGTGAAAGTTTTGATTTGGTTTTGCTATCAGCCACTCCCCCACAGCTGGCAGGACACACAGGACAGTACACGGCGCTGCTTTTGCTTTGCTCTCGCTTCTGCTTTGCTTCTGCTCATTAGTTAGTTTAGCTAAACAGTCCAAATTCCTTCCTGGACTGTTTCTCCTTTCCTTTTTTTGGAACCACTCAAACCTGCTCCGGACTGGGACCTGGGAACACCGAGAGTTTGCATCTTGTGGCTGCAGCAGCTGCCCCAGCACTGGAGGGACTGAGAACAGAGCGACCACCCCCAAGAGAGACTTTCTGAATTTGTCATCTTTGTCAGAGTGGTGTCATCTGGTACTGTTCATTTTGTGTGCTGGGGGTGCTGTGCCTGTTCAATAAACAGGTTCTGTGTGCTGGGGGTGCTGTGCCTGTTCAATAAACAGGTTCTGTGTGCTGGGGGTGCTGTGCCTGTTCAATAAACAGGTTCTGTGTGCTGGGGGGTGCTGTGCCTGTTCAATAAACAGGTTCTGTGTGCTGGGGGGTGCTGTGCCTGTTCAATAAACAGGTTCTTTCCACTTCTCTACAAGGAATCCTTCCCGAACCAGTTGTGGGATGGGGCCATGTGGGTTTGCTTTCTGGAGGGGACCCCTTTGGAGATTCTCTCCCAAATTTGCCCTAAACCAGGACAGAATGCAACACCCAGCTCTGGTTCAGCAGCAGCCCAGAGCTGAGCCAGCAGGGAGAGAACACTGCAGGCAGCTGAGCCCCAGCACTGCATCACCAGGGTGAGCTCACAGCATCAAACTGCACCCAGCAGAGCACAGGCACAGCCTTCCACAGGGCACTGCTGGATTCCAGGAGCCAGGGGAATGTGGAGCTGCCCTGGGCAGCCCAGACCCCCAGCCTGGCTGTTTGCAGCTGTTTGCAGGAGCAGGCAGAGCCTCCTGAGCTCTGCAAACGAGCAGATGTGGGGGGAGAAAGGATAAAAAAAGCACCTGGGGGCGCAGGGGGAGGTTCAGCATGACTGCAACTCCCTTTTCAGAGGTTTGGGCGGGTTGATCAGCATTTCACCGTTTTTCTTGTCACCCTGCTCAATACCTTCTGCTCACAGGGTGTGTTCCCAGAAACGCAGGAGCCCACAGGCCTGCACCCCCACAGCATGATTCACCCCTGGTGGGATTGTGCCTGCCCCGAGCAGAGCCTGCCCGGCTGCTGGCACAGCTCTCCCATCCCGATGTCCCTGCTCCATCTAGTGGAGGACACCCGGGCTCCCAGGGAATTCAGCACCACGCTGCAAAGGCACTGCAGCTGCACGAGGGCTCAGGAGCAGAATATCCAGGAAAAAGGAACCAACGTCTCAAAAAAAAATTTAAATTTAAGAAAAATTAAAAGGCAAGCCTCCTAAATAACGAGGGGCAAGACCAAGACACACCATCTGCAGCCTCTCTATGCAACATCATCTGTACATGGAGGTTTCCAGCACCAGCCCAGAGCAACATGGCAAAGCGGCACACTTGTGTGCCCTAAACACACAGCTTTTAAGGGAAATATAACTTTTGGGAGCTCTCTAGAGGCCCTCCTGGGACAACACAGCAGCAGCACTGGCAAGGCACTGAACACAATGCACCTCTCATTAGAAATCTCACTCAGCCCACACAGACACTGCACTGGGGGCACAATCTCAGGTTTGAGTGACACGAGAAAGGTGAATCGGGTCAAGTTTTTGACAGATGATTGGACTAACAACTGGCTGCCCAGAGATTTCTAATGCCTCCCAAGCACACACATCACTGGTGCTTAACCCCAGCACGGAGAGCAGAAGTCAGAGAGGGGTCAGGGCTCTCCACCCTCACCTGGGGCTCTCCCTTACCTGTCCCCCAGCTCCTGTGCTATCACCAGGTGCCTCAGGTGGTACTCAATGGCTTTCTCATAGTCCTGAAGCAGCGTGCATGTGTTCCCCAGGCTGTAGCAAGCCTGGGCTTCCACTGCTTGATCCTTGAGCTGTCTGGAGAGCTGGAGCGTTTTCCTGCAGGGAACAGTGGGAACCAAGAACCCTGGTCAGTGCCAGGCCACAGGGAGGTCACCCCTTGGAGCAACACCCTGCATCACCACCACAGCAGCCCTGTGCCACCCTGTTCTTCTAAATGCTTCCAAGCCTTCTGATGTTTACATCCTTGTAGTGAACTTTCTCACACATTTTATGTAAATAATTACTTGCTTTACATTCCTTTCTTGAGGAGAAACTTCATAGACTGTTGGTTTCTCCAGTGCCATTGGAGAGGTGGCACTTCCACCCTCCAATCCACTGTGACTTTTGAAAATCTATAAATGTTTGAGTCAGAAATTAAACTCCCCTTCTTTTACCTTGAAAGCTCCAGTGTGCATGTAATTTTATTTCATGTCCTAGAGTGACAGCCCTGCTTCCTCAGGTCCCTTGTCACAGCTCCTGGAGGTGAGGGGTGGCTGTGACAGCTCAGGATTCAGGGGAGCAGCCCTTAGGGCTGAGGGGTGGCTGTGGCAGCCCAGGATTTGCAGGAACAGCCCCTGGGGCTGAGGGATGGCTGCGGCAGCTCAGGACGCCCAGGAAGGAGCAGCCCTTGGCACTCACCTGTAGTAGTCAGCAGAGATGTCAAACCTGCCCAGGAAGATGTGGGCATTGCCCAGGTTGCTGTAGGCACGGCGCTCTGCAGCCTTGTCCCCAAACTCCTTGGCGATGGCCAGGCGCTGCAGAGACACAGCACACCCAGCCCTGTCAGCACTGACCCCTCTGGAACAGCAGCTGATCTTGTGTGACTGATTTGTGAGGTCCCCAGGAGGAACTGAGAATCTGACTCCTCAGAGTCCGACACAGCTGATGGTGGTTGGTCATTAAATTAAAACAATCCACATGAAACCAAACATGCACCTGTTGGTAAACAATCTCCAGACCACATTCCAAAGCAGCCAAACACAGGAGAAGCCAATCAGATTATTATTATTTACATTTTTCACTGAGGCCTCTCAACTTCCCAGGAGAAATAAAATCCTGGTGAAGGGATTTTTCAGAAAATGTGACAGTGACCATCTGCCCTGGGGATCAGCTCCCAGGGCTGCAAAGCTCCCACCCAGCCAGTGCTGAACATGTCTGGCAGGGTGGTTGCAGCAGGAAAGGCTCTTGGAAAAGTGGGAGTGAGGCTGCACCCCAGTGTCACAGTTATATATTCAGAAAAATGTTTTTGCCCAGGATTTTGCTTCTGTGAAGCTGAGAAATTTCAGAGAAAAAGGAAAACAAATTCTTGTTTCATTTTCTTCTCTTCTGTTTCGCTCATGTGGAATGTGGTTGGAGATTGTTTCATTGGTTTTTGGTGTGTTTTCACTCATTGGTCAGTTACAGCCAAGCTGTGTCAAGGCCATGGAAAGAGTCAAAAGTTTTCATTATTATCTCTTTAACCTTCTGTAAATATCTTTTCTGTTTTTTAGTGTAGTTTTGTATAGTACTTTTAATGCAATATAGTATCATAAAATACTAAATCAGCCTTTTAAGAAGGAGTCAAATTCATCATTCCTTCCTGCCACGAGGCACCCAGCAAATACAAAACCCCAGTGCTGTGGCCCCAGCATTTAAAACCCAGAGGAGAAGTCAATCTCCATCTTCCCTGCATGGGAACTGATACACACTCTGCAACAGAAGCTAAATTGCATTTGAATTGGGGCAGGGACTTTGTCACCTCACCTCCCTGTAAAGCTTTGCAGAAAGTTATTATGTTCTACAAGCAGCATTTATTCTTGATCAACAGCTCTTTCAGCAGCTTAATTAAATTCATGGCTTGCATTTATTAAAATCTAGACTGAGACAAATTAAGAGCAGAAAAAAAAACCTCCTTGCTAGACCCAGCTGCAATTTGCCCTTGGATCCCTCCTTTGGTTTCCAAGCCAACAGCACCCTTCCCTCAAGCTGCTCAGATGGGCTGATGGGACTGGAGTAAGATTTGCTCAGAGTGAGTTGGTACAACAGGGCAGAGTTTGCTCAGAGTGAGTTGGTACAACAGGGCAGAGTTTGCTCAGAGTGAGTTGGTACAACAGGGCAGAGTTTGCTCAGAGTGAAGTGGTACAACAGGGCAGAGTTTGCTCAGAGTGAGGTGGTACAACAGGGCAGACCCTGGGGTCCCACAGGAGGAGGAGAACAGCTGGGGGAAACATCTCCCTGTGCTTGCTGGGCTGGGGTGAGAAGCAAAGCTGCTGCCAGGAAGGAGCAGAGGTGTCTCCTACCTCCTTGTGGAAGGCAATGGCCTCAGTGAAGTTGCCCAGCAGGTACTGGGTGTTGCCAAGGTTGCCATAAGCACGGCCCTGTGCAGCTCTGTCCCCCAGCTCCTTCACCAGGGACAGGTTCCTCCTGAAAGAAAGCAGGCAGAGCATCCATGAGGCACAGCCCTGCACAGAGAGGAAGGAGAGGCAGCCCTGGAGAAGGCATTTCCCCCCCAAGCACAGGTGACAGGCTGGTGACCTGTGCTGGACAGCCCTGGCAGCTCAAGCCAAGCCAGGGGTGCAGGTCCTGCTGCTCTGTCCCCTCTGTGCAGGATCACACCTGTGCTCACATCAAACCAGAAATGGCCTCACTGCAGCACCAGGGCCACAGGAAGATTTCCCTGTCCTGCTGCAGGGAGAGAGGCCAGATCCACAGTGCCATTCTACTGGCATTTCTCTATCTTGTTTTCACCCTTTACACAGCACAGAGAATGGTGGAGCACTCACCACCAGCACAAATTCACCCCCTGGCTATGCTACATGCACCACTCCTTGGAGAAAGTGCCTATGAACAGCTCACCACCCTATCACATCCTCAGATATCAGGGAAAGGATAAAAGATCTTATCACTCTCTGCACTTAAAAAGCCTATTTAAAAATTGCATGGCAAAAGCAGAACTCTGAAGCACAAGGAGAAAACACAAGCCCCAGATTCTGGTGCTGACCTCTCTGTGTGGCACATGACTGATCTTTGCAATGATTTGGGAAAAGCAAGGTTGTGACAAGTGAGACAAAGTGCAGATCCTTGAGCAGAACCAGGTCTCCAAGGTGCCTCCTCCCTGGGGTGAGGGGGATGCAGACACACAGGGCTCCATCCTCACAGAGGCCAGCAGAGAGCAGCAGGGGCCTCAGGAGCTGGGAGCTCAGCTTCCCACCCCAGCCCTGGCCAGCAGCACTGCTGCACTTCATTGCATGGTCACAATTCAACCCACAGAGGCAATGCCAGCATGAATTTCAGCTCAGATCTTATAAAAGACCTCTCCTCACCTTCCTTGAGATTAATTTGCCAACACAGCTTGGCATCTCAGGGAAATATTCCTAATCTATTACAACCTGCAAATTCTCAGCCAGTGGCCCTGTTCCCTGCAGGATAAGGGGCTGGCCAAGCTTGGATACTCACTCATAATATTCTGAAGCTTTCTGTAGTGTGTCCTTGACTTCCTGAGGCAGGTAGCCCGGGTCCTGGGCTGTGTTCCAGGATAAATGCTTTCCCTTTGCATGGTAAACATTCCCTATATTATAGAGAGCTCTGGCCTCACCTACCTACAGGGAGGAAGAACAGCAAAGTGTCACACTTCACATCTCAGCATGGACCTCTCCTCTGCTGGGCAGAGATGGCCAGAACCAGGAGTCTACACTGTCCTTCCTGTCTTTCAGAACCACGAGCCCACATTGTCCTTCCCCATCTCTCAGAACCATGAGCATCTTTCAGATCCACAAGCCCACATTGTCCTTCCCCAATTTTCAAAGCCATGAGCCAACATTGTCCTTACCCATCTCTCAGAACCACGAGCATCTTTCAGAACCACAAGTCCACATTGTCCTTCCCCAATTTTCAGAACCATGAGCCCACATTGTCCTTCCCATCTTTCAGATCCACAATCCCACATTTTCCTTTCCCATTTTTCAGATCCACAATCCCACACTGTCCTTCCCCAATTTTCAGAACCACGACCCCACATTGTCCTTCCCCATGTTCACCCTCACAGCAGCAGATGTGTGATGGCAGCCAGCAGGGAGAGCTTCCCCCTGCAGCTCCTCCCAAGCCCACCTTGACCAGATCACATTTACTGACCTGCAGACAGGTAATTTTTAAAGGCAGGAGAGATTTCCTGCTGGAAGCATTACCTTGTCCCCCTGCTCCCGAGAAATGTCCAGGTGTCTCTGGCAGCAAACCACAGCTTCATCAAACTGCCCCAGGATTTTCAGGGTGTTCCCAAGGTTGCCACTTGCCTTGGCCTCTCCAATTCGGTCCCCAATGGTTCTACAAGATGAAGATGTTAAAGAGCTCAGAGATTTTAATTCATAAAATAAAAAATATCTGCTGGAGGCAGATTTAACTGCAGCTTAGCATAGACACCTGGCTGGAGAGCTTCCCACAGGCTCCCACAATTCTGAAGGCAGATCCTTGTTCCCAGTTTGCTGTTTCAGAGCTGCTCTAATGACTGCAGGTCACCACAGGGAGTGCTGGGGACAGAGGGGACCCTGCTCTTGCTCCAGGCACCCTCCCCACACCCACATCCCTTTCTCCACCTCCCTGCTCTGAAGGCAGCTGTCCCATCCCTGGTGAGTCCCAGGTTCTCCACAGGACAATCCCAGTCAGTTTGGGATGTGCATTTCTGGGCTTACACCCCACATTACCTACCCTCCCTCAGGGCTGTGCGTGATGAGGATGAAGCAGAGCTGACACACTCACCTGGCCAGGGTGAGGTCGTGCTTGTGGTACAGCAGGGCCTTGGAATACTCCTTCAGGTAGAAATAGGCATTGCCCAGCTGGCTGTAGATGGCACTGAGAGTCTTCAGGTCCTCTGTCCCCACCTGCACTGCTGCTTCAAAGAAGGCTGCCCCAGCTTTGAAGTCCCCAGCCTTGCACAAGCGCTCTCCTTCCAGGGCCAGCTCCAGGCAGGATGCCTCCATCCTGCCAAAAACAAGGGAATTGTTTCTAGAGGAGTGTGGCTGCAGTGCTTACAGAGTTTGTTCATTGCACACCTTTAATTTATCCCCTGGAGCATCCAGACTCCACCTTCCAGTGGAAGTGTCCCAGCCCAAGGCAGGGGTTTGGGATGAGAGGGTCTTTAAGGTCCTTTCCAACCCAAACCATTCTAAGATTCTCTGATTTACAGACCACACCTGCAAGCAGCCAAAGCAGGAATCTGGACAAAAAGCTCAGGGCTCCTGGCTCCAGGACATGGAACCATCTCAGCACTAACACCTGCTCTCCTCCAGGTGCTGCAGAATTATATACCCAGGAATTTATACCTGGCCCATTTTCCCTTGGGTAACAGAGAGGGAAGCCAAATGGTAACAGGTTTTTCCTGGATACCAGAGAAAAGCCTGGACTGTGCAGATTTTCTTGGCTGAGCAGCTCCCAGCTCAGTGTCTGCTTTCCATTAACTCTGCAGCTGTCAGGTTTTCCACAGGCACTCAGCACATTTCCCTGCAGGGCAGAAAAGGCACGCTGTCCTCCCTTCATTTTCTGACACCTCTGGCACTGGCACACTCCATGCTGTCAGAGAGAGCTCTGTGAGCAGTGACACTGCTCCAGAGAGAGAAAACATCCCCTCTGAGTGCCCCAAGCCTCCCTAAGCCACAGCTGTCCCTGTTAGACCATGCCTGTCCAAGCTTTCACTGGAAATGTCCTGCCTGCTGCAAAGCCAGCCCCTTCCCAAGGGGGATGGACACAGCATGTTCCTGCTCCTCCATCCTGATGCTTCTCTTTGCTCTCCTTCTGCTCAATTCATCCTAAAAAGTCAAAACTATCTAGGTCAAAGGTGGACATCTGCTGAGAAAAACACAGAGCTCCCTTGTCCAGAGGCAGAACAGCAAGGCTCTGTCAGAAGATAATAATGGCCACACGTGGTTTTAGAAGATAATAAATGTCAGAAGATAATGAATGCCCACAGGTGGTTTCCAGTCTGTTCTGAGCACTTGGAGGAGTTTGTGGTGCCCAGCCCAAGAGCACAGCTTGCCCAGCTGACTCCTCCTGGAGCAGTTTCCTGCTGAGCCCTGGGAGATGCTCCCCAGAGCCAGCCAGGAGCCCAGCCCAGCAATGAGGGGCTCTGCACAGCAAGGACAACCCACCCTGCACACAGCAGCTCCAGGACACAGCTCCTGCTGCTCCAGGGCAGCAAACAAAGGCAGCCCCTCCAGGAGCAGCCTGAAATGCAAACCCATTTCCCTGGCAATCTCCCTGCTCATCTCCCTGCGCCTCCAAACACACAACACTGGCATCCTCCAACCAGGACAACCACAAGGACTGGCCAAACAAAAGAAAAATAGAACAAGACTTGGTTTGAAACTCTCCCTCCAAACACACCTGTGGCCTCTTCTGGCTCGCTGCTCATCTGTCCCCAAAGCCACAAAGGGAGAAAGGGTTGTGAAGCAGCTCCTGTGAGCTCCCACCTCCAACTCCCACACAAACATTTCATTCCAAAGCAATTCCCACATTTCAGTGGCTATTTTATTTACACAAGAAAGCTGCTTGTGCTGCCAGCACAGCATTTGTCCTTGCCTCAGCTTCTGTTCAATAGCAGGAATAAAAATATTAGGATTAAAAACATTTAACTTGTCTCTGCTGATCCTCTTGCTAGACCACACAAATATTAGTAAGAATGAGTTTCTGCCTGCAGATCCCACCAAAATTTCATCAGTCCCAAGGTACATCCATGGTTTGCAGATCCTACATCATCTCCAGGTATTGACAAGTCCCTGCTGATACACCCCAAGCAAAAGGAGCTTTGGGACTGAAGGCAGACAAGAAACAGCTTGTGCTCAAACCAGCAGGATTAACTTCAGGCAGTTTAGTGGGGATGAGGCTGGAGAGGACCTGAAATGCAGCAATGAGCCACTACCACTGGAGTTAATGCTGGATTCCAGTTAGAAGGTGGCAGAGACAGAATCAAACTAATTTGAACTTGAATTTCAACCCAAACTGAGCTTGAATTTCAACCCAAACACAACTCCTTCCAATATCCAGGCTGTCTGTGAGAAATGGAGTTCACCAGCTGTAAGCAGTCCAAACAAGAGGGGTGGAGACCAATTTCCCAAATCCACAGCATTGCTGTACAGCTTGTGTGGAATTTCTGAGGTGATTTTAAGAACTTGAACTGAAGGTTCCCATTCCCACAGCAACAAAACCCAGGTATACATTGCAGGGGTGGGACCAAAGTGAATTTTGTGCCCACTGTGGGACACTGTCACACCCCGTGGGTGCTGTCCTGGTGTTCCCATAGTAACTGTCCAGGCACAAGGCAGTGACACGACCTTCCAGTGCACACAGCCCTTAATTAAAATCTGTTTGTCCTTGAACAGGCTGCTCTGCAGAGTATCTGACTTATCTAATTAACATCACTGCTCAGCCTGGGACCTGAGCAAACAAGGGGAAGGCACAGGAGGCTTTTCCCTGCCTCCTGCTCTGCCAAACCTTCACTGCCTTGGACAACAAACAGGGATTGCAATTGTTAACAGGAACACAACCCACTTGTAAAACCCACCTGCCCTCCAGAGCTGCTTTTGGGAAGCATCTTTGCTGCAGCTCAATCACTCCAGCCTCAAAAGCACGCAGGAAAATAATGCCAAGGGCAGAGGGATCAACTACAGGTCAAGGAACAAACTCGAGCACACTAAAATTCCACTTTAAAAAGCTTCCAAAGCCCACACAGCTCAACCAGCCATAAAACAGAGCTGAAAGGACAACCCTGAACCAGGCAGTGAAGGGCAAACAGTCAGTGACAGCAAGGTGCAAGCCCTGCCCTACCTCTGCTGCTCTCTGCGCATTTTCTGCACACCCACAGCTCCAAAGGCACTGGCAGGAGGAAGCAGTGGGGCTGAGCCACACATAAATGCAGTGTTTGGCCATTACTGCACTCAGAATTCTGCCCAGAATTCTGCCAGGGGGATGAGAGGGTGGCACAATGCTGGTCCCATCAGCCCAGGAAGGGATGGCACTGCTCACACTCATTCCCTCCATCCCCTGTGCAGTGACAGGAGGAAACCTCTGCCCAATCCAGCCTGGGCAGGGCCTCCCTCCCTCCTCCTTAAGTCTTTCTTTAGAGGATAACTGATGTGAAGGCAGAAAGAGCTGAGGAAAACGGGAGGAGCAGCCTCGAACAGGAATGCCCAGGGTCACCCATCACTGTCAGGCAGCAGCTAATGAGGAGCTGGAGCACAGATTGCCTTTTGCCTGCTGCAAGCTTGTTCAAAGGGCTCCCTGCAAAAATGTGCCTCTGGAAAAGGTAAAATAGAAAGATTCTCACATATCAAATGTTTCCAGCAATTTGGAGAAGGCAGAGGCAGTCCCAGGAGTGCTGGGGAAGCCAAGGACACCGTGAGGAATAAAGGGAACAGCACAAGGTGCCACCAGTGCCATTCTCAGTGATCACCACGACTGCTGGCAAACACCATAATTAGGATATTGTAATTGGGTGATCATAAAGGTCCCCAGAGTGGGAACACCACACAGCCAGACCTCCCAACAGCCTGCTCAGGGCTGCCCTGCTCACAGCAACCTGCCACTGCTGACAACAACTCCATCAGGGCACACAGAAAATGATCATGGCACCAGACACAGCGTGGGGTCACCCGTCTGCTGCCTTAAACATTGCAAATATCACAGGGCAGGAGAAACCCTGCCTGCCTGCAAGGTGAAACTGCCTTTCAAAAAAGGAGAGAAGGGAAAAGGAAAGGTATTTATAGATATTTGATTCATGTTAGTGGGGGCGACTGCAGAGCTCATTCCCAATCAGACCTCGTGTAGTTCAGAACTCCAGGCTTTTAGACAGAAGGTAAGGCAGAAAAAAACCCATCAAAACCATCAAGAGTAGTAAAAAAAAAAATCCCCCTTAGTATTTCTATTGATTTGAGTTAGTGAAGCAACAGATTTTAGCATCTTACTTGCAATCTGATTAGGTTTTGTACAAAAATAAATCTAATTCCAGAGCGCTGCTGACGGGCAATTAAACATTTCTTCTGAACCAAAAAAGGATCACATTTACCAGGTGCTCAGTGTAAATGCATATTCACTGCCTTAACAAACTAAATATGCATTGAAATAATGACTTTCTTTAAGGGTGTGCTGCCAGTCAATCAAGCTGGGAATTATTCCCCTTCAGCAATTTCCTCTGGCAGCCCTGCATGGCTCCTGTGGCTGAGAGGGAGCTGATGGCTCTGAACCACCAGGGCCAGGTGGCCTCAGACCCTTGGGATGTGTCCCCTCCACTCATGGGGAGTGCTTTGAATATTTTCCTTTGCTTCCCTACCTGAGGAAAGCTGTTCCAGACCCTCCTGAGGCACAGGCTGGGTTATTCACATGAATTTTAACCCATTCAGCCTCAGGCACTGCTCTTCTCTGCCTGGAGCATTCTCCCAAGGGTTTGGGGCACCTTGCCCTGTTTATTGTGCCCCAGGCAGGGTCCAGCACATCCACACCTGCCTCTCTCTCTCTCACCTGCTCCCAGTGAGCTCCAATCTTTAAGAAAATCCCATTCCTTTCTCCTAAATCCAGGTGATTTCAGCCTCCTCCCCTCAAATACCATCTCCTGGCCACAGCACTGCACTCATCCATCATTCAGTCCCTCCTCTCCATCACCAACAGCAGCAACCTGGCAGGAGAATAATGGAAATCCTCAATTATCTCTCTCCCAAATGCAGCTCCGGCCAGCACAGCCCCTCACTCGCCACCCACATCACATCCCCAGCACTGATCCCCTCCTGACAAGCAGGTTTCTGTCTCAAACCCCCTGTTTCTGGCACGGAGGGTGACAAACAAACCAAGATTGACATGAAATGAGCCTGGTTCAAAGCACTTCGGGAAGCTGGAAACAGCACACAGGAGCTGCTTCCCCTGCAGCCAAAGGGCAGAGCCCCAGGGACAGCCTGACCTGCCCCTCACCCCAGCAGTGAGGGGCAGGAAACAAAACCTCCTGTTGAGCTGGGAGAGGAAAAGCTCAGAGATGGAACCAGGAACGCTGCACCCAGTCCTCCTCAACTTCTGAGCTGGTTCCAAACATCTGGGGCAGAGCCTGCACATCTGGTTCCCACTGCTGCTGGGAACACTGCAGAGAGTCCTTTCAGTGACCCCTGAGCTGGAAATAACAATACCCACACTCTCCCTGCTGCTGGGGAAGTGTTTGCTCAAGCTGGAGCTCTGGGGATTACCCAGACCCAGCGATTTTCACTGCAGGCTTTTGCTGAAGGCACAGAACAGAAAATCCAGAGGGGAAAAACTCCAGGGAGCTCTGGAAGCTGCTGGGTCTGTGCTGGCTGCAGATTTCCTGTCCCCTCACTGATGCAGCATCAGTGCTCCACAGTAGTCATTTCAGCTAATTGCTATCTACCATTAGCTGCAGAGTACTTACAAGGGATTCAATTCCACTGCATATTTGCTAATAAATCCCAAATGCCACTGAGGAAGACAGCTGTATTTAGCTGCCTTTACCCTCTCATTAGCAGTGCTGAATGAGACCCCATTTCAATGGGGAATGGCTCCAAAAAGCTGCATCATTGTCAGAAATCCAAATCCAAACTCCCCACTGCCTGCTGGAAAGCAAAAGTCATCCAGCATTCCCCTGCTTACACAACCTCTGTGGCTTTGATCCCTGGGCATGGGGGAGCAGGGGACAGATGGGAGCTATTTGCTGTTTTCACAGTTATTTGCTTGGTTTTTTTATGTCTCTGAGTCGGTAGGTGCAGAAACTTCAACCTAAGGACTCCAAAATGTTTTGCAGAGGTGCGAGGGCAGCAATTACCCCATTTCTCAAAAAGGCAGCTGAGGCTCTGGGGGAAAATGATGCCTTGTTGTGAGTCAGCTGTAGGGAAGGGAAAGGAGCCCTCCCTCCCTCTTCCCAAGGGGAATGAGGTGAATGAGGTGCAGCACCTCCCATCCATCCATCCATCCAGGGATGCTCCCAGCTCAGCACACACCAAAAAACCAAAGAAAAGCCCCCAACTCCAGGAGCTGAAGAGATCCCTGACCTGCAGAAACCTGCCCCACACCTGGGAGGTTTGGGCTCTCAGTGAATGATACACTGGCAGCAATTATCCTGAATCCACGACCCAAATGCTGCCCACAAACCCAGCTGGACCCACAGGAAGAACAGAGAGCAAAAAGGGAATTTTTCTGTGTCAGCTGAGGAGTGAAATTTCTAACAGGCAATGAGCAGAAATTTAAGTCATTGTGCTCCAAAATTAGTCAAGTATCAAAGGACTACCATGGATGTAATTAACTTCCAGCACTTGAAAATGCTCAGACGAGATTAAGGTGCAAATGTGAATTTCATCTCAGCCTGGTTAACAGTTTCACTTGATAGCCAGTTTCAAAGCACTTAAATTATAAGATGCAAATACTTTGCAGGGTCTGAGGAAGTGATGATTAAGGAGATAGCAATTTGAAAATTAATTCATTAAAACATGTTCTGATTCCCAAATGGGAAAAAAAAATTATTATGTATCCACCAAGTGTATGAACGGATCAAATTCTCTGAAGGAGAACTGTGCAGGAGAACTCACTTTCAATAAGAGTGAGAATGAAATGAGCTTGGAACACAATTTCTTTGCACAGCTCATCAGCAGGGCATAAACCCAACCACCAGCAGCCATGTGAGAAACACAGAAATAAATGCAGAGGCCAGGAGCACCAGCCTGCCAAACACAAGTGGAGTCACGATGCTGATGCCTGAGGATGCTCTTTCCTCCCCAGAAACACAAACGCAGCACTTTGGGCTGTTCCTGACCCATGAAATGGGCTCTGCAGAGCACCAGCAAACCAGCACCTGCCACAGGATGGGGTTTTAGACATTTCTATTTGGTCACAGAGGAATGAGCTCAGCAAACAAAGGGAGCTTCCTGAGTTTTCCAAGAGTATTTTGCTTTCTTGAACAGCACTAACACCTTTAATGAGGTTGATCCATCACAGTGCCATTAAACAGCACTCTGGGATGGTTTCACCAGCAGTGAAATGCTGTTTCCTTCACTCCCAAAAGCCAGAGTGCAGCAGAGGACACGCAGGCTGAGAGGCTTTTCAGGACAAACTTACTTTGGCAATGGGGTCAACACATCTCTCTCTAAAATATATAAATATATGCTGTGATTTAAACAAACATACTGCAGAATCCAGCAGGTTACAATTACCATTAGAAAAAAATAAGTTATTGCCTTATCCACATCTAAACAATGAAAATAATCAATTTATTTGTTACCTATTTTATTTATGTCATTCAGCTTCTATTACCCACCAGTATAGAGGAGCTCATTCAGGTCAAACTTAATACTGAAAATGGGCAAGTTTGGGGGGTTCTTTCCAAATTCAGAACCATAAATGAGAGATTTACAGATATCTCCTCTCTAAAACTGCCCCAGACACCCAGGAGGCTCAGTGTCCTGGGATGGGAGAAGGGGCTCCTGAGCCAGGGATGGGTCCCCATGGATCCCAGAGGATCCAGCAGGGCAGGGGAGCAGCTCAGCACCAGAGACTGAGCCCATGCCAGCCTCCCCCAGCTGCCTGCAGGGTCAGGCTCAGCCCCACCAGTGCCACCAGCACAATGGTCCCAGTTGTTCTGGGCAGCTGCACAGGCTGTGTGAGGTTTCCTCTCCTGCACAACCTTGAGTGAAAGCAAGGCTTGTTTGCTCACAGGCCCCAGTCTATTCTCCATTCAAGCTGCCTGGAAACCCCTCCAGCTGCAGCCCCCACTTCTCCTTCCTCTCCCAGCCTGCCACTTGCTGCTGCCTGCAGCAGGAAAACAACTGTGCATGGAAAAGGTGCTGCCAAGCCCCACAAACAGCAGGGGCTGCCTTAGAGCCAAACCCAGACAGCCAAAGGAGGCACCTCTGCCTGTGCCATGTCCCACCCCATCCCAAAGCTCCAGCAGCAGCTGCAGGCTGCCCACAGTGCCCACGTGGTGCCTCCTTGCTGCCCACAGCCAGGCTGGGGCACGGCCATGGGATCCTCACAGTGATGCAGCAGAAAAGGAAACCATGGCAAAGTTCACACCACAGCTTTTTCCACTGACTCCACAGCAGCCAATCTGGTTCTGCTCCCTTCCTGTCTCATCTGCTCCCGCCAGCCCCAAGCCAAGGGTTCCAGGCCAAGACAGAGAGAGGATCCAGCAGAGAATTCACACCCTGAGCCTGGGCTGGGAGCCAGCGAGCGGCTGAGCCTTCCCAGCTCACCAGAGAATGCTGAGGATGCTCTGCAGCACCTGAAAGGGGCTTGAATGGGACCTCAGTGACAGAGCCAGCACAAACCCGGCCCTTGCTTTTCCTGCAGAGCTCTCTGAAGAGCAAACAGCAGGAACCAGACAAATCCAGTGAATCCAAACGTGCAGCAACTTCTTTTACATCTTTTTCAGATGACCATCTGGTAAAGCCTGTGTGGAGGGTGAAATCCAGCCAGGGAGAGGCTGTGCTATCCCTCCCTCAGTGATGAGAGCCCCGAGTGCCCAGAGCAGAGGGATTGACAAAGGTGGCACTGCCAGGTCACACAGGGCACGTGGGCACAGCTCCTGCCAGGGCTGAAGCACTGCCAGCCACCAGGACAGATTGCTGCTGGCAGAGCTGCAGCACAGCAGATTGCACCAATTTCACATTGTTTTTCTGCAGCTGTCTCCTGCTCAGAGGGCTGTTCAAAGCATTGTTGTGCTCTCCCTGAAGATTCCAGGGGTGCCAAAAATCAGGCATCAGCCCAGAGACACTCATGGGGTTAGAAGGCCAGGAGAACAGGAGCTCACACTGGACACTGCCCTTCCCCCTAGCTGTTACACAGGGCATCCCTCCAGATTTTGTACAGATAATTCCACATCTGTCTGTAAAACAAGGGAAGAGGCTCCCCAGGAGCTCAAATATCAGCCAGGTGTCCACTGCGACCTGTGCCAGCATCTCTGAAACTGCTCCTGCAGCTCCTCAGTGCAAACCCAAACCCAGCAGACCAGCACCAAAGTACTTCAGAGCACACTGCAGAAAAATCTATGTATCCCACCAGGTGGGGAGCCCCCAAATCCAAGCATGGCAGGAGTCCCAGAAAGGCACATGGTCCCACACAAGGTGAGAATGCCACTCAGCCTCTCTCTTCAGAGGTCTGTCTGGCACTGTTCTGGGTGTCTGCTGCCTCTCAGGGAACCTCCAGCACCCTGCCAGCTGCTCCCACAGCACCCTGGCACCGAGTTCTCCACCACATCCCCCCAGATTTTCAGCCCTTCTGCCCCAGCATGGAAAACATCTACCCTGGAAATGCTTCTGTGCAGATCAAGCACAGGGAGGCAGCTCCTGCTGCTCCCCACACACCACATCAGCCTGGCTCTGACACTGTGCCACAGCTCAATCACAGGTGTAAACAGCAGCAAACACATATTTTGAGAAGAGCTTGCCATGTAGATCACATCCTTTATGTGTGAAGTGGGCTCTGGTCCTGTTCTTCCACAGCAGAGGTTTGTACCATCATGTTTCTTGTAAAGTCTTCCCAAATTCAGTCAGAATGCTCCTCTCTCCACAGGCCTATTTTGGGGTTTAATTTAGATCCTTCTTGCAATCTCACAGGTACTGCACTGAGTTTACAGACCACAGGCTGCTGCTCTGGAGCTCTGGGAGAATTCCCTGCTCCCCTCCTGCCTCACACTGGTGAGAGAAGGGAGGATCCAGCATCAGCCTCACACACATGCCCAAATCCAGGGAGCCCATTTATCCTGACAACTGAATTATGCATGTCTGCAGAAAAAGAAAATCTCTGCTCCAGCACAGAGACATCATCATCATCCAGCAGTGAAAAAAAACACATGGCACAGCACCAGGCTGCATGGAAAATGTGCCTCAGGAGCAGGGACAGGGAGGAGGAGACAGCTGACAAGACAGCTCTTACCTTAACCCCTGAGGGTGGTGGGCTGGGGGAGCTGCTCTGCTTCCACAGGGATTTCATGTGCTGGAGGATTCTGCCTGTTCTGATCCAGGGCATCCCAGAGCTGCTGCATTTGCGCTGCACAAACAGCCTCCACCAAGCCTCCAGGAGCAGCTCCATCCACCAACACACATGGCTTTAATTGGGGATGGGTTTTTTTTCCACTTCCATTGCAGTCACATGTTGGGAGCTGTTACTTTTCTCTCCTCTGTGTGTATCTGGATGGCTGCATCCTCACTCTCCTGCCTGAGCCATGCCAGCCTCAGGCAAGCAGCTCTGAGAGTGTCAGCCTCGACAAATGACTCAGTTCTGTCTGCAGCCAGGGCTGCACAGCATCTCCTGCTTCCCTTGCCTTCCCCTCCTGAGCTGCTGCTCACACAGCTGCCCTGGGCACCTCAGCTCTGCCCTCAGGGCTTGGAGCTCCACAGAGCCCTCAGAAAACCTGAGGGGAATTCCTGAGTCACCCAGGGCCATTCAGGAAGGGATTGCCACCACCACGGGAGAATCACTTTGCTCACAGAGGGAACACAACACAACATTTGTCTCTGCTCACTCCTCATCCTTACGTGACAGATGTGCTGCTGGTCCCCTCTGCAGAGCGGTCACTCACTGGCACAGCTGGTGACAGCCTTCTGCCAAAGCCACTGCTGCCAAAGGATGGTTTGATTGAAGAGAGCACCTAGCAGAGTGAGTTTTTCTTTTCTTCAGAACAGCAGAAGAAAACGTGGGTATTTTCAGTCATTTCATTATTAACTCCCCAGACACCTGAGCACGCTGCAGGAGCTCCCTGTGGACCAGCATCTCCTCAGAGCCTGTGGGACCTGCTGGAGCTGCCCCTGCCTGCCCTCCCAGCCGGGCACACACACCAGAGGGATGAACAGACAGAAAACAGCAGCTTTCCTTTCTCCCCTGCTTTACGCAGGAAGGCACCAAACCACAGACTTCCATCAGCCAAGCAGTTCGTGCTCGGGGTTTCCTGGATTACTGCCCTGATGGAAGCAATTCATACCAGAGCTGGCCAAGGGCTGCAGCCTTAAAATTCTGGGCACATGGCAGTGAACTCATATGTTTTATTATTTAGACCCATGCAGGAGCTCAGAGACTCAGCTGAACTCGGAGGCCAGGAAATGCCTGGAGGTGCACGTGGAGGATCACGGCTCCAGGACATTCAGCTGCTTTTATGGGTGTAAGTCTCCACTCAAGCACTATGAGATGTTGGCCCATGGGCTCCCCAAGCTGGAAATCACAAGGGCTTGTTTGTCAGGGGAAAAAGAGAAGCACCAGTGCCTTAGGAAGCTCAGTATTTCCATGTGCTGGTTGCTGGTGGTTTGTATTCCTGCCTTCATGCTGCAGCAGGCTTGGCTGATAAACAAGCTCAATCTGATGGCCTCTGTGTTTTTGCAGCAAGATCCAATCCCCAGAGCATTTCCTCCATACAAATCTCTGCAGACAGCTGCTAAAAAAAGGGGCTGTTGCTGCTGCAGCACCAGCTGGGATATGGTGAGTGCACAAGGACAGCAAGGACAGGACCCTCCTCAAAACCCTGCAGCTCCTGCCCATCCCAAATCCCTCCTGCACAACTGGAACTGCAGATGTGTGCTTTTCCCCTCCATCTCTCACCATACCCCAAAAGACAGCCACCCCCAAGGCAGGGCAGCTCCAATCTCTCCCACAATTGAACTTGCAGGATTTTCTGACAGGGAACATTGCTCTGTGTCCCTCTCTCCTTTTTAAATTAACTGCTGTCTTCTCAAAGCCTGAGACAGAGAACTCGTGGAGGTGCCTGAGCACTCAGGGCTGCTGTGCCTTCTTCCAGCCCCGGCTCTGGGCTCTTCTCAGTGACCAGAGAGCCCAGGGCCACCCAGGCTGCTCCTTCTCCTGTGGTCTGCAGGGTTCCCTTTGCTAGGGACACCTTGTAAACAGGCATTGAATTCACCAGCTGGTAACTTCCTCCTAAACAACTTTCTGCTCCTGCTAGAACAGCAGAGCCACTGTGATTCCGTGTGACACCAGCGCTGCAGTGCCCAGCAGGGCTCAGTGAAGGACAAAGCCAAGGTCTCCAACTCACAATTAGCACAATTACCCTCACTCTGACGTGGGCAAGGAAGTGCTGAAGGAGTGGGAGTGAGGACATTCAGATCCCAGTTTTACCACCTCTGTTCCCTTTCACCCTGATGGCTATACAATCTCCCACCCTTGAAAACAGGAACAATTATTTCCCAGAAAAGCTGCAGTACAACACTGGCGTTTACCATGCACTCTGGAGCCCTGGAACGGATGCAACCCTGCCAGGGTCCACTCAGCACCATCACACAAACCATGAATAACAGTAATTAACAAATAGCCCCAGAGAGATGAGTATTCATCAGCACTTCCCAGCTCTCCTCAGGCATGAACGGATACTCCGCAGATGGAGTGCACAAAGAGCCACCTCAACTCTGCAGTGTGCATCACAGAAAAAACTTCTCCCACAACTAATTTGGGCTGAAGCTGCTCCAGAACACAGGAAATTGCAGCAATTCACACCAAAGTGCCCAAGGAGGTACCAGCAGGTACAGGTGAACACTCAATGGCACCTGCTGTGACACCCCCAGAGCAAACACAGCCCAGGGCTCTGCAAAACCACAGGAGTGTCAGCAAAGTCTTGGAAACAGCTGGGAAGGCAGCAAACCCCTCTGTTCTACCTGGAAATGTACATTTGTGCAGTTCTGCTCATCAAGGAATGCAGAAACTCCACCACACACAGGGACCCCGTCCCAGCAGTGAGGTGGGGCCACCCCTGAGGAACTCAGCTCAACTATTGATTATTTGTGCTGCCCTATGGCAAAGCTGATCTCCTCTGCTGCAATCCTATAAGAGAAGCCAATCCTCCCAGGGAGAGGCTGCAGATCAGGAAATCTGTCCCAAATCCCATCACAGATCAGCAGCTGGACCTGCAGCCACAGCACGCAGGGAAGGGCTCCCTTTCTCAGGAGCCAGCTCTGCTCCCTTTCTCAGGAGCCAGCTCTGCTCCCTGGCAGGCAGGAGGTGTGAGGGGAGCAGAGCAGGGTGCCCAGGGCAGGAGGGGAGCCCTGTGAGCCCCTGGGTGCTCAGAGCAGCCCCCAGCAGCCACCCTGTGCAGCTCAGAGCCCGCTGCAGACAGAGCTGACAGCTCCCAGCCCTGCCCATGCATTTTTAAAAGCAGCTTCCAAGACAAAACATCTGCTCCCAGGTGGAGCATGAAACAGCTCTTACAGAGAGCTGTGTTATTAGTGTTTTCCCCATTTAAGTCCTTTTTCTTGGCCTTTCTCTTGCATTAGCCCCCAACTCCCAGCGAGGAGCCCCTCTGGCTGCTCCAGGGGGTGGAAGAGCAAAGGGTAACAGAAAAGCTTGAGGGGAGCCAAGACAATCCAATATTCCTCTTCCAAAAATCCCTCCAGGGGTAGCAGCTGCACAGAGCTATGGTTCAGAGCAGAAGGTGAAGCTTCTTTGGATGGATCCTGTTTAATCTCAGAGTCAGAAAGGAAACACCTGTGGTTCTAGTGCCTGCCATCCTCAGACAAAATCCTCTCGCTGAAAGCAAACTGGGAATAGATTTTTAAGCTATTTACTCCTGCCCTGAAGGTACTGAACAGACAGCAGCACTGCTTGCCAAATCATCAATTCAGGGGTTTATTGCTGCTCCAGTGTCCAGGGCCTTGCAGAAGGCGTTCTTATCCCTTCCACTGAAATAAGAGCAGCTATCAGTGAGGTGCTTCAGCAGATGCTTGTCCCCCCTTTCCCAGGCTCCAGTGGGACAGGGATCTCTCAGGCCCCTCCAGGGTCAGGCCATGACATTGGTTTGGGTTTGGCTGCCCACTCTGAAGGCTCTCAGCCCCACACCTCAGTTCTAAACAGATTCAGTTCTAAACAGATCCTGTCTCTGCTCTTCTCCTAAGAGAACAGAGGTCATGGCTATTGTCCTCAACCAGCCCTGTTAATTTTATCTCAGGAGAAGTGAGTTAAGTGACTTAAGTACAGAGCTGTGCTGCAAACTGCTCATTTAATATTGCCCTTGAAACTGCACTGTAATGATAATTTTTCACTTCCTTCCCTAGGCAGTTGCATAACATTGCTGGGCATTGTTTAGAGAGCTCCAAAGCTGAGGCAGCCGTGTCCCTTTCACCCTCTCCTCACCAGGCACTGGCAGGGATGTTGACTTTCTGGTTGTGGGGGAATTTTTGGATTTTTTTTTCCATTCTATTAGCTTATTACATTAAACAACAGATGGACGTGACTCTGAATGCAAAGAGCCTTCCAACAAAATGCTTCCTGCTTTCTTCAGCTTTCAGTGGGAAAAAAATTCCATTTATACCAGTTAAATCTAAGCCAATTAGAAAGTCAGATCTGTCAAATAACATTTAATTAAAAGTATCTTTAGGGAGGGAGCAGCCCAGTCAATGAAAAGCTTTCCCACTGACAATATAAATAGCCCAGCCCCAGAATTCACTTTGTGGTTGGGATACTCAGCCTGTGTGCCCAGACCAGCAGGAATTTGGGTTTCATGGCTTTGATTGGCAAAGGATTTTATAAGAGGGAAGTGGAATTCTGGAAGCTGGGCTGGCTGATCAAAGGGGCACAGAGAGCAGGACTGGGATGGGAGAATGGGACACAGCACCAGACACACCTGAGAGCAATTTGGAGATAAAATTGTTCTTCAAGCAGAAGAGCATCAGGAGTTAAGTAAAATCCCTCTCTACACTTTCAGAAACTTGCTGCTTGTGGCTTCTTGCAGTGTGTAAGACCTGACAGAGTTCAAACCTGTTCTTCAAGCAAGTCTGGACACCACCTCGAGTTCAAAATCATGAGACAGCAAGAAATCCACATACCACAACAGAAATACAGCTTGTGCTCTCCAGCACCAAAGTCTGATCGGCTGGAGAGGAGGCAGGAGAGACAGAGGGGAAAACAGGAGCATGAGAGCTGGGGAGATGGGGCTGAGACAGCAGCATCTGCTCTGTGGGGAGCTCAGAGCAGAGAGCAGTGACAGAGCTGTGTCCTGGGGATGTGCTAAAGCAGCACAGGTGAAGGGAGCCACATCTGAAGTGCCTGCATCAGGACACAGGGCAGGCTCAGGGCAGGTGGCAGCAGGGTGGTCCTGCAGGGACCCTGTCCCACCCCAGCTCCAAGCACAGAGAAGCAAAGGTGGGAATGTCACCCTCAGGGCACACAAGCACAGAGAAGCAAAGGTGGGAATGTCACCCTCAGGGCACACTGAGCCCTCCTGCTTCAACAGGATCACACAGACACTCCACAGGTGTGAACCCCTTCCACCCCAATGAACTCCCTTTAACAAACCAAGCCATTCTATCACTGCCAGCCTCTAAAACATCCCCTCCTATCTGCCTCCCACAGAGGCTCCTTCCAAGCCTGAGGCCTGGATCAGTGAGAAGTTCATTCCCCAGACTTTTACCAGCATTTCCAATTTTAAGCCTTTCTGCTTCTGGCTATGGCTTTGCTCATCCTCAAGGCACCACCAAAGCAAGGCTTTCCTCTGTGATTTATGTAATGGATCAGGAAAAACTCAATGTCTGGGACACTCATCCCTGAGCTGGAGGAGGGGAATGCCAAGGGAGCTGTGCAGCCTGCTCCTGTCCTCAATCACCATGGTCCAGCTGCATTTGGATCAAGAGGAAGAGCCAAAAAGGATTTTAAAAATCACTCTTCTATAACAAATCAATTTCTCAGCTTTCATAACACATTTTCATCCCTTGGTGTAACAGGCACTGCTTCCCCTAACTTTGAAAATAAGGGGCTGCAGATCCCTAATTGGCCACATCCTCCAGGAAAACAGGAATTAATCACACACAGGATTTTCCTGTGCCATAAGCAGCTCATGCTGTGGAATCAGAGCTCTGACAGGACCTGGAGCCAGAACAGGACCCAGCTCTCATGGAACGAACAAAACTGCTGCATCAGTCACCACAATCCAAACACCAACCTCCTGCTGACAGGAACTCTTTGCAGTGTCCCTCCTCTCCTGCTGGCCATGAGCTCCTTCCCAGGAGAGAAGCAGCCAGTGACCAATGCAACAGGCAGCAAAGGGCATGGAGCTCTGGGCAGCACAGCTCTCTCCTGCCCCACAGCCAACACTCCAGGTGGGAAGGGTCACAGCTGCTTCAGAGCCAGCTCTGGTGTGATTATTAACATTTATCTCACAAAAAACTGGCTGTGAGGGGTGTCCTCAGGCCACAGCCCAGTCACAAACTGATCTGACTTCAGCTGACTCAGAGGCAAACTTGGAATAAGCACAAACACGTGGCCAAGGCACAACGTTCTCTTTCTGGTCTGCCTGGCACAAACAGGGCACAGGATTTGGGGAACAGAGCATCCAGAGGGACTGCTGCCACCCAGGAGAGGCACAACAAGCAGCACCTGGATCACTGAAAGGCAAGGCAGCACAGGAGAGGGCAGAGCATCAGCTCAGCTCCATTTAATGTGTCCAACCAACACCCTGAGGACAAGAAGTGTTTGTGTGGCAGCAGCACCTACAGGGCAGAGGCAAAGCAGGATCAATCACTCTGTGCCAGGCACAAAGCGCAGCCCTGCCCCACGGGAGAGCAGCTGCTCTCCCCACACCCCACCAGCTGAAACACAGAAAATCCAAAAAGAACACCCAAAACTCTGGGGAAACCTGCAAACACCCAGTCCCAGGTGTGCCCAGCAGGATCCCTCTCCCTGCTGAGTGCACACTCCATGTCCTGCCTGCTCCACTCTGGGATGCCCACAGACTCACCAGTGCTCAAAGTACAACTGAGAGGTTCAGAACATCCCAAGACAGATGTCAACAAAGCCAACACTGCCTGCTAAGCTATCATGTAATTTTTGCCCAGGCCAGCTATTATGCAGCACAGCTATTTTAGAGATGTTTGTCCTGTTTTACACATCCTTCTGCCTGGTGGGGACTGCCAACAGAAGAAAAATCAGAATCTTTCCGAACCTCAGAAATGTAATAAGCAATTTCAAGTTTAATCTACAGAGTAAACAGAGACCAAATGGCCATTCCCAGTTTTCTGGTAGTGCACCTGAGCCCTTCCCCAATCCCACAGAGGAAGCCGATTGCACTTTGCCAAACCCAGCACTGCTGCTGATGCTAATTTTCACCTCAGGTAGACACAATTAAACACCACCTCTTGGAAAGAAAATAGCTGTTAGCCTTGTATAAAGTCCAGATTCAAACACTGTGTGAGTTTATTATACAGGAACTGGGGAAAATACCAAGTATTTCATGGCATTGTTATCCCTTACACACAAAACAAAGAACAAATCCACCCCAGAAGTGGATTTTCTCCCCAGTTTGCTTTGCAAACCTCAGCTTTCTCTGCCTCAACCACCAGGCTGAGTTGTGCCCTCTCTCCCTGCCTCCCATGTCAGAAGGCCACCAATTTCTGCATCCCATTTTTGCCATCAGAAGAGGAGGAAGGAGCCTCCTCTCCCCGAGCTCTGTGGCGCTCAGAGCACTCTCTAATTGCCCGATGCACATTCAGGTCAGGTCCTCACCCTGGTGACACTAATGAGTGAGATGGGGACTGTTTGTGACACAATCAAGGAAAGTTTGTAAACATCACAAAAGCCAGGAGTGCTTTGGAAAACAGAGACTGCAGGAGAGCAGAGAGCAAGGGAAGGGGAAAGTGTGCTTGTATCTGAGTTCTCAGGGCAGATTAATGCATTTCTGGACTGACTGCAGCTCTATCAATGTTCCTTCTGTGTGGGATCAATAACATCTCCATGATGTCAGTGCAGGACAGGGAGGGTTTCCCCAGGACATGTCCATGTCTCCCTCCCACACCCAGAAATCTCCAGAGTGGCCTTTTAAAAATCCAGGGGAGCTCTCTGGGCAATGGTGGACGTGTCCCCAGCATGGGCTTCTCACTGTCCACAGTCCAGAGGAACCATCGGATGGATTTGGTGCTTCCTACACCTTCCAAATCAGCCAGCCAGCACAGAGGGCAGGTTGAAGCACCTGCAGCAGAGGAGAAGAGCAGTACACCTGCTGCCAGCAGGTATTCACAGCTCCCACAAACCCTATTCTGCCCAACCAGTCCTCAGAGGTTACACACAGCTGAATTACTGCACTTCAATTAATACCAGCCCAAACCCCCATGGTAGGTAAAGCACCAACTCAGGCTCACACAGAACTTGGGCAGCTCAAATTGGAGGAGCACAATCACAGAACTGGACAATTCCAACAAGCTCCAGCAGTGACCCCACAGATCCACCAGCCCTGCAGAGTCACAACCTCCACAGCCCTGGACTTCCAACAAGTCCTGCCTGAAACTCCACAGCTCTGTGAAACAAATGGCATCAGAAAGGCGAGCAAATGCAGACAGAGGGGCAGAAACACTCTGGGTTGTGGTGTGTGACTGCTGTAGCAAAAGTTTTGACTGCAGTCTCTGTAAAGAGAGATGTCTGGCCCAGTCAGCACTTGGATTATTTGCTGTCAGCACAACAGAGAACATGGCTTTGTTTAGGATTGGTTGAATTTAGGGAACCACTAAAGGATGTCATAAAATGAATAAACACTTTCATTTTTGGCATGTTTCACCCCACCTCACCCTGTTTCCTAGAAGGAAAATGCCTTCCCCAGCTTTCCTGCCTGCACAGGTACCTTCTGCAGTTCTTACACCTCAATGCTCCCAGAAAAAAGAAAACCCCACATACTCTAATTAAGATTATAATACAAATTACTGGATTTTTAGTCCCAGTCACCTGAGGTTCCACCCATCACACCAGACAGAGCCACTGAATTCACCCTCAAGTTTCTGCCCCACAAGAAAAGTGAAATTAAGGAAGAAACTAAGTTACCACTTATTTTGCAGAGCAGTAGGAACAGAGGCTCCACCAGTGCTTGCTTTCAAGGCCTAAAAGGCACAGCAGAGACTTGTAAAACCACATGCCCTGCCAGAGCCACCCAGATAAGCCACAGGAAAACGCTTCCCATTTCTCTTCCCCAGCAGCTGGGAGCAGAGCTTGTGTGCTGGCACACATTTGTGATAAGCAGTCTCCCACTAAAATTCCCTTTGCAAAAGTGACCAAAATCCACTCCCCAAAAAGTTTCCATGAAAAACAAAGAGAAAGAAAGAAAGAAGAAGCCCAAGTCTGGTTAAAATCCAGCAGGTTTCTCCCCAGCTCTAGCTCGCCCAGAGCAGGCACAGCAATGATATTAACTCTGCTGCCTCCTTTTCCCTGGAGTTGCTCTACAACACAACATAACCAAGAAACACCTGCTGCCCACCTTAATGAACCAACACTCATTAAAGCACACAACCACTAGCTGCTGTGCTAATTACTGCAGAGCCTGCAAAGAGAATTGGTGAAAAGCTGCTGTATCCCATACACTAGAAGCATTTTTGGGCTTTTTTAGCCCTCTAGTCCAGGCACTGCATCACCTCCACTTCAGACTGCTAGAGGAGAAATAAAATACCATGGTGAACAGCGTGAACAACGCTGTAAGGCCTCAGAGTCACTCATTTAGTCTTCTTTGGGTTCAGCGTTTTCCAGTTTTGATCTCAATGAAGAGAATAAGCCTTGCCACGAACGCCAAACAGCCTGGAGCTATTTTCCTTCCCCAGCCCTGTGTAAATTTCTGTAGCGCCCAGTTCTAAAGCTGAGACTCCAAGTCTCTGCAGCGCCATCGGGAGCCTCCCATGCCAATGCCCAGCACCGGGGAGCTCCGAGCATCTCCCTGCCCAGCCGAGGAGCCGCTCTCCCCCTTGGCAGGGCAGTGCCACGGATCCCCCGGGGCTGCCCCACCGAGGGAGGGAGGGAGGGAGGGAGGGAGCGCCGCGTCCTTCCCGGCTCCATCCCCGCCCGTGCAACAGCTCCGGGCTCCGCTGCTCCCTCCTCCTCCTCCTCTTCCTCCCGTCCCTCCGCCGCGCTCCGGGGCTGGGCTGTCCCCAAGGAGCTGTGTGTCCCCAAGGAGCGGGCTGTCCCCGGGGCTGGGTGGGCACGGCTGTGGTGCCAAGCTGTCCCCAAGGAGCGGGCTGTCCCCGGGGCTGGGTGGGCTCGCAGCTCGGGGCCGGGCTGTCCCCACGGAGCTGTGTGTCCCCAAGGGGAGCGGGCTGTCCCCGGGGCTCGGGGTGGGCACGGCTGTGGTGCCATGCTGTCCCCAAGGAGCGGGCTGTCCCCAAGGAGCGGGCTGTCCCCGGGGCTCGGGGTGGGCACGGCTGTGGTGCCAAGCTGTCCCCAAGGAGCGGGCTGTCCCCGGGGCTGGGTGGGCTCGCAGCTCGGGGCCGGGCTGTCCCCACGGAGCTGTGTGTCCCCAAGGGGAGCGGGCTGTCCCCGCTCAGGCTGTCCCGGCCCCGCTCACCTGCAGTGGAAGCGCCGTGCGGCGGAGCCGGGGCTGTCCCCGCCGGGCGGGCTCGCCATGGGCGCCGGCCCCGCGGCGGGGAGCGGGCAGCGGAGTATGGCAGCGCCGGGAAGTGATGCACCGAGCAAAGAAACTCGCGGGCAGGCCCCTCCTCCGGCTGATGTCACCCGGCCTGCCTCCCTCCCTCTGCCGCCGCCCGGCGCGCCGGGTCCCGCCGCGGGACGGGGAGCGCGGCCCCGGGCACGGCATCCCCCGGGCTGGCCGAGCCCCCCTGTGCCCCCGGGACACCCCCTGGGGACACCCCGATGGGGACATCCCCGGCAGTGCCTCAGCATTCACCTGGGAGCGGCCCCGGGCACCTCACCTGCGCGTTATCACCGGGAGCAGCATCGCTGGTTCCTGCCCAGCTGGAGCTCTGCAAAGCCCTAATGAGTCTCGGGTTTGGCTCGGCCACAGCCCTTTTGCCTTCGAAAGTGTCTGCACCTGGAGGCAGGCAGGCAGGATGAGCAGCTGGGACCAGGCAGGACCTGGCAGGGCTGTGCTACAGCCACACAGCAAAGTCTGGCTGCTCTCTTTGGTAGTGAGGAATCCCCCAGGAAAAGGGATTTCCCCTCCAGCCCACAGCAGCTTCTTTCAGTTAACTATGTCCTGTTGGAACTTGGGGCCTTAAGTATTTATTTCACCCAGACACCTGGAGAAGGATGCAGGTCATCTTCAAACACTGCATCCAGCTCATTGTGTTCTCCAAGGCTTGAGATGCTCCTGGAAAAGTTAGGGAGTTGGTGATTCAGCAGAAACCTGGCTGAAAGTCAGAGCCACTTACCCAGCAACAGCAAATTAAACATCATTGTCATCACAGACCCACCCCTAAATAAAGACAGCTATGAACTGTGACTTTCCCTGGATTCCAGCAGCTTGCTCTGCACACACTGAACTCTCTGTGGTGGGAATCCAGAGCCATGTCTGTTTACTGCTTCTTTCACCCTGGGGACCTGCTCAAAACCCCTCTCAGGAGTAAACCCAGATCCTGCTCAGGAAAGAACATCATCAATAACACCCCACTAGCAAACCACAAAAGCCTCTTTCCCAAGAGCTAATTGATTGGGCATTTAAATTTGAAACCTCATAAAACAAACCTGTGTCTGTGTCTCAGCTTAGGAATAGTCTCAATTCTGTAGAGAAAGCTGAAAGCATTGTGCTGAGAGCTGTCTCCTCATCCATGGAGATGCTGTTCTGGGTGCCTCACTATGCCAAAAAAGGAACCCCCTGAGTAACCAGCCCCAGAACCCCCACTGGAAGGAGCAGGCTGGGACAATGTGCCTCACACCAGCCAGTTTCTACCCAGGTTTGTGGTTTCACTGACAGCAGCAAACATCCTGGTGCAAAGCAGCTTTTCACAAGCCATGGAAACAAGGGACTGCTAAGCCTAGGAGATTTTGGCATTTCAGAAGGGGTGTTTGCCCTTGCCTCTCCCTCTTCCAGGCAAGGACATGAGTGCAAAAGATGAAACCCAGCCTGTGGTGCTGCTGCTGCCCTTGCTCAGCCCCAGGCACTGAGGATGCCAAGCTGGGCTGGCATTCAGCGAGTGTGCGAAGACAGAGGAATTGCCCTTTGGAGAAACAATGCTGGAAAGGAGAGCAGGGGAAAGGAGGGAGGAGGCCAGCTTCCATTCTGGGCTCCAGCCAGTTCTCTGGTGTTCCACAGAGCTCTGGGCAAGCAGGGTCACCCCCACAGTAATGACACAGGAATGGCTGGGGCACATTCCAGGCCTGGGGTGTGCAGGAGGTCAGGCTGAGATGAGTGTAATGGTCCCCTCTGGCCTTCAAACTCATGAATTTGCAATGGATCATTTATCATCTGACAAACTCAGCTTCTCTTTCTTCTCCTACAAGTGGCAAATAGGTCACAATAGATTTGAATTCATTAGATGAAATAATTCAATTACTTTGCTGTGGGTTGGGTTTGGTTAACCCTACATGTTCATGCCAAGAAGCTCCCTGCAAGCACTTGGATCTCAGCCACAGCTCAGATCCATTGCTCAGCTGCAATGGAACAGGAAAATGATCAGAGTACAGAGAGAAAGAAACCCCAGAACTTCAGAAATGCCACTAATTCCTCTGGTGAGCTGTGTGCACATGTGCTGGGAAGGACCCAGAGCAATCAGAGAGGCTCCAGATGAATGTGACAAGTGTGACCTACCAGAGAAAGGCATGAGAATTGATTTGTTCGGTGCAGATAAGATCAAGAATGGAGCTGAATCTTTAGCTGTTAAAAGGGCTGATGCAGAATGGAAAAAAGGAGGAGTGGATCCTGAAGAACAGGGCAGGGTACAACACAGCTGGGCCAGAGTCCAGCAAAGGCAATGCAGGGTTCACTTTCCTTTGACCTTACACACCCCTGCACCTCCAACATCTTTAGTTTCTTCAGTCTCAAAGCTCCAAATCTTGTTCCTCCCAGTTCCTGAATGTCTCTACACCTTCACTTACCAACAGGCAGAATCCCAGCTCTAAGCAATAGGATTGCAGGATCCTTAAGGCTTCTTGGGCAATTTTTAACATTTCTTTTATAAACTGATACCCAAAGCTATCACAACACAAGATGAAAGAGCTCCAAGAATTGCCATATTTCCTTCCACTTGGAAGAGACAGCCTTGAGAGCAGGAAGGCACAGAAAGCTCAAGGGAAGACAGAGAGACAGAAGACAGCAGTAAATTTTGCCCATCAGTTAAGGATTGCCAGGACACAGGAACATCCCTCCACTGCCTCCATGTCTTCATCATCCAGACACACCAGAGCCAGGCACTCCCTCCAAAACACAAAGATTTATCTTAATTAGCATGGCAGCTCTCCTGCAACTCATGGAATGGATTGCTGGGGGCCTCTGCTGGGGTTTGTGTGCAAAAAGAGCTCTGCAATTCAGGCTCCAAGGCTGACAGACCCCAGCTGAAATCACTACAGAGCTGGCACTGTAATTGTCTTCTCTTTCTGGCAACAGCTGTAATTAATCACCAGACTTTGCACTGTCTTTTTTTTCCAAGCTGGCAGGTTCCAAAACCACCTTGCTATTGTCCTGCATTCAATTTTCTAAATCCCTCTAAACACAGCCTGCAAGAAGTTCTGGGTTTGAACCAGCCTACAAAAGAACCACACAGCAAAACTGATGAAACTTTGTCTTGGCTTATATCAGTTTCACTGTGAATTTACATGGGGATAAACTTATCTCGGAGGAAGTTTGCACCTTTTTTAAAAACAATCTATCCCAGTGGATGCAGCTCCCTTTGTGTGCAGGAGATGAGAGCGCACAGTGGGTATTTTTCAGCTGGATCCAGCTCTTCCCCAGCACACACAGCTGGAGGGGAGGGGATGATGTGCAGCCTTGGCCAGGGCTGCTTTCCTGTGGAACATCACTGTTGGCGCTGCCTCATGCCAGTTTGTGAAGTGGAGATAACAAAATAACTTCTACCCATCCCTCCTGGGGAAAGAGCAATGGCTGGAGATCTCTAATGTGTCACTGAGCTGTGAGCACAGGAGCCTGAATCAGCCTGACAGCAGTGTGAAGATGGGTGAGAGAGGAGTTGGCTTTGTGAAAGAAAAAAGGAATAATAAAAATGCCCCTGGAGGGTCTGAGGGCTGGTGTGCAAATCGGGGCCACACACAGGAACATTTGCCTTGGCTTTGGGCTTTTCATAAAGCATAATTACAGGAGTTGCAACAACATCCTCCCCAGAACAGCCCAGAGTGGGGAGGGAGCAGGAGGGATGGGTTTCAGCAGGAGTGCTTAGCTACTCCTTTAGTTAAAACAACAAATTAAGAACAAGGTTCAATGTCTGTGCTTGGGGACCAGAAGCCTCCATGCTGCTGAAAGATTGAACAGGTCTAAATAAAACTGCTGTGCCACACAGCTGCTTTTTCAGGAGCTGGAAAGAAATTACAGTTTTCAAGGGCTTTTACAATCCTTCCTTGCACTGAGTCTGATCCTAAGGCAACAAAACTCCTCTGATCAGAGGGAAGGACTCAGTGAGGAACCATTATTTTATCTCCAAAGTCAAAGCACAAAAGGTTATTACAATCTGCAGATAACCTGTAATAGAGACTCACAGCCAGGAATATTATTCATACCTGAAATAAAGAGGATCATCTGAGAGTGAAGAGTTGTTTTGCTGACTGTGATTGTCTCTTTTAAAAACCTCTTGGAGCACAGACATTCAGCAAAAGCTCTGAGTAACGAGCTACTCTGAATAATTTAGCTGTGTGCAGGCACTCCTGAACCAGCCCCAAGTGCTGAGCACAGAGGGGCTCAGGAGAGCTCGGGTGCCCAGTTTGGGGTGGGTGAGCTGGATCCAAGCCCTTCCCAGAATCTGGGCAGGGACACAGCCTGTGGGCTCTTACCTTTCTTTCCCCACCCCTCTCTGCTGGTCCAGCATTGCAAACACACATCAGGACCTCAGTGATTCTCACCAGTCCCATCCCCTCGTGTTTGGGTGCACCTGAGGATCTGGCCTTTGCTTTGTGGATATTTATACATCCTGTGTCTCTGATGTCCCTGAATTTCCTTTTCATTAATGCTCCTCTGGGCCTCAGAGGAGACAAACAAAGCAACAGAGCTCATCCGCTTCCTCCAGCCTTCAAGCCTGGCTGCAAATGCTTCATTAAATAAATAGCAAGAGACCCTCAAAATGCTCTTGCTCCCAGCCTTGAGGAGAGTTTGATGAGATGGAGCCCTATGGGCTGCCACTGGCCTGCTGGGGAGATGGGGATGTTTGAGGCAGAGCCAGAAGGGACTGTCCTGATGCCTTTGTGTTAATGCCATGTATCCCTTGGATCCACCACTGAAATCCTGCTCTTTGCCTCGGAGCAGAAAGACTCTGCAGAGTGCCTGGAAAGGCTTTTGAACAAGGTTCAAGCACAGGAGCTGATGTTGGGCAGTTTGCCTCTGTGCCCCTCTGGCATCTCCTCTCTGGTGCACTTTCCTAAGGGGCACTGGGGCAGCTCACCCTGGCACCCAGTGATGGCTGCAGCAAGTTGGACGTGCTCGAGGAACATTTCTGATTCTTTCTCATCCCTTGGTGAATCCCCACCCCTTCTCACTGCCTGGGAGCAGCTCTTCTGTTCCTGCAGCAGAATTCAACAGCCTGGTGGTGTCTGTTCCAAGAGAGCTTCAACCAAGAACCCAGCGGGGTGGTGGGAGGCTCTCGTGGGGCTCACCAGAAATATTCTGGATTTTTCTGACCTTGCAAGCCTTGATGGCAGTACCAGGGAGCTCTTCTTGGAGGCACCTTATCAAAGCTCTATTGCTCAGACAAATATGCCAGAGCTCAGTCACGATCAGTTTCTATTTACAATATTGGCAGTGGATTTGTTTATCCAACTTCAATTTCCAAGAGTCAACAGACAAAACCCCAATTTCTTCTGCTGGAAGTCTGGGGAAACCTCCTGTTGGCACTGCCTGAAATGAAGAGCAATATTCTGCTAAGAATTGAAAGCCCAGAGGGGGAAATAAACATTTCCATTTCCTTTGAAGGGGGCTTTATTTCCTTTTAAGTTGTAACTGTTGGTACTGACATTAATTACAAGCATGTTTGGATTTGTTTTTAAACAGACTGTCAATATTTGCAGTGTAATTGCATTATTTAGTCAAGCTTCTGCAAGTACTTTCCAAACACTCGGGGCGGGACTGGTTCCTGTGTGGCTCCCGACAATTCAGTGAAGCAGAGGCAGGCGGAGCAGAAGCTGCTGCTGAAGTGACTCTGTCACAACCACAAGGTCACCAAGGCCCCTGCAGCAGAGCCCCTCCAATCCCCAAACCAGCCCGTGGTGGCAGGAAGCACATTCTGGTTATCACCAAAACTGCATCAAACCACAGGCTCAGGTCTGAACCCACCGAGTTTCTAATCAGCAGTGAAAGGCACTGCAAAAATACCACCATGTACAGCTCAGCTCTGCTCAGTTCATCCACATTTTTCTACATTTCCTGCATTTGAAGGTAAGGCTGTTCTTAGCATTCTAGTCAAATATTAGGATAATATTTTAGCAACATTAAGCAGCATAAAAGTAATAATTCTCATTTATATTTATCAGTTATAAAAGTAATAATTCTCATTTTAGGACTGGTAACTGGCAAGCACCATTAATTCTGATTTTTGAGCAAATAATAGAACACAAGGAAAGTTTCAAAGGCCCAAAAAAATCCTTCCAAGTGAGAGTGAGGAGGTTCTGGCATAGGGTGCTCAGACAAGCTGTGACTGCCCCATTCCTGGAAGTGTCCAAGGCCAGGCTGGACAGGGCTTGGAGCACCCTGGGATAGTGGAAGGTGTCTCTGGATGAGCTTTAAGGCCCCTTCCAACCCAAACCCATCTGTGATTCTGGGATTTTATTAAATATCTTACAATAAAAGTAGGTGGGATTACCCAAGTACCTCATTAATCCAATACTGGTGCAATGCTAATATGGGAGGCAGTGAAAAGGCTGAGGAATGTCAATCCCTTGCTCCAGAAAACCGTTCATCAAAGAAGCAATCTTTCATATCATTTCAGTTAATAAAGATAATTTTGCTGACATAATATATTTAGACTTCTGCAAAGCAATTGACTTGATCTTGCATGACATTCTGTTAAAAATAGTACTCAAAAAAAGAAAAAAAAATCAATGTAGCTTATTTTAAATGGATGGAAAAATTAGTAACATGCATCAAAAAGTAATTATCTGATGAAGGAATTTCTAGTGTGTCCAAAAGGATTTACTCTTGCTACAGTGTTATCCAACACTTTTATCAATCCAACATTTTATCAAAGCACCATTGCAGCAAAAACTGTGAATATCACCTTCAGGAGTGATGCAGAATTTGCAGGCGAATTGGTTCTGTTTGCTTAAGTGACATTTAAAGTCTGACTTAATCTTAGGTGAGAGTTAACTTTATCAACAAGAAATTTTCTGGGAATAAAAAGTGTTTTGGTCCAGGAGAAAGTGGCACACCCAGAACTTATAGTGAGGCAAACTCAACCTGGAAATAAGTGGTGATTTTTAATGTACGTAATTAAACAGTGGCACGATTAACTTTTCAGCTATTCCTTTAGTTAAAACAACAAATTAAGAACAAGGTTCAAGGTTCAGAGTGCAGCCTGCATTAGGTGGGGTCTAGAAGAACCATGCCCAAAAATGCTGCATTCAAACACAAATTCTGGGGCTGCTGCAGTGTTCACCCAGTGCTTGTGTTAACCCAGATCTTTAATTAGACAATCTGCCCTGTTAGCTGTGAAAACACTCCTCTCGTTTTACCCATTGATCAGGTTCTCCACGGATATTTGAGATTTTCCCTGGCCTGTTTGTGGTGCATCGATCCCGCGGGTGATGAACAGCCCGCACGGCCCCGGGGGATGGATGGCAGAGTTTGCTCCAAGTGCCCACTGATCAAACATTGGTGCCCGCTGCAGGAAAGAACAGCCCTGCTTCTGAGGGAGAGGTTTGGGCTGGCAAAGCAGCATTTGTCTGTCCATCTCCATCCCCTTTTCCTTGGAAATGCAAAAGCAGCACAGTCAGATTTTCTGAAAAATTCCTTCGCCAGGATTTTTTCTCTTGGGAAGCTGAGAAGCCTCAGAGAAAAATGAAAACAATATTATCTGTTTGCTTCTGCTGTGTTTTGCTGCTTTGGAATGTGGTTTGGAGATTGTTTATCCAACAGGTGCTTGTTTGATTGATGGTTTCATGTGAATTGTTTTAACTTAATGACCAATCACCATCAGCTGTGTCAGGACTCTGGAAGGAGTCACAAGTTTTCATTATTATTTTTTGTAGCCTTCTGTCTGTATCCTTTTTCTATTCTTTAGTATAGTTTTAGTATAGTATTCTGTGATATGATATGAGATCTTAAAATAATAAATTATCCTTCTAAGAACATGGAGTCAGATTCATCATTTCATCCAGGGACCCAGCAAATACCACACAGCAGCCCCTCAGAGCAGTGTCCGTCTGTCTGTCCCTCCCGGCTGCTGCTGGTGACTTTCACTCAGTGATGTTGGCATAGGAACCAAAAAGGGGCATTTGGGAACCCTTCCAGTCCAGGCTGTGACAGGACAGGACATTTCCCTCTCCTCATCTTGGTCTCTACAAACTCAATGTCTTCCTAGCAGAAAAATTCATCAAGCTCACGTTTTCTTACCAGATTCTTGCACAGTGCTGCACTCCTCGTCCCTAAGTAACCATCATTTCCAGGTGCCCAGGATCTGCTGTTTCTCCACACCCACCCTTTGCTGCAAGCAAACAGAAACTCCTCAGGGTCAGCTTCCCTGCTTACATAAACTGGGAGAGCTCTGGTTGCTGCAGCACTTTGCATCAGCAGGGAATTGAGCCTTCAACATAAGCAGGGCTTATTTTCCATTGGAGATGGGCAGGCACTGGTATCTGTTTTCCTTTGCACTTATCTCCATATAGATTCATTTTGTCAATATTAAGGTAATGTTTTTGTTGGTTTGCATGATTATCTGAAGAGACAGAGAGGAAAAAAAAATAAAAATTAGGCCAGACAAACAAATTCCAGTCAGTCAGAAATGATCTTGGGTTCGATGACTGTGCTGCCTGGCATCCCAGGGGACAGCAGGAATGAAACCCCAGCAAATCTGAGGGCAACCTGACTTGACAGAGCATAACAAGGCAGGAGAGGGCCTGTTGTGTTAGCTTAACCTGCTGCTTCTCCACTGACACTGCTTTGGATTGGCATTTAGTGGTGAAACAAATACAATCCATGGGAATCAGGTGAATTTATGAGCAGAGGGTCAGCAACCCCAGGGGCTGTTCTTAGCAAGGGGGGTTTGTAAAGCTCCTCTGCTCTCATAACCTCTGCTAGCTGTGCTCATGTCCCAGCTGGGACTGGGCAGAGCAGCTCTGATGCCAGGGCTGAGATTGATGGCCTGAAAATTGCTGAGGAGATAGAGCTGAAAGGTGGAAGGAGGGATTTTGAAGGCTGAAGGCCCAAGGAGAGCACTCCAGAGAGGAATAAATGCAGCAGGGAAGGGGAACTCTTGCTGGCAGCATCTGCTGTGTGGGCAGGGCTCAAAACAGGCAGCAGCAGAGGTTACCGGAGGACCCAATTCCCAGATTCTGATTGGACTGTTTGGATTTTGAACACATCATTCCTGTTGAAGGAACTGGCTAAATCTTGCCATTCTTGGGAGCTGTTTGATGCCTTGTTGAAAGGTTGAAGCAGAACAAAGTAACATGTGAAGAAAAAGCAGTGGAGCACATTAAAACACCCTCACAGAGTGCGCAGAGCTTTGAGACTTTGCCACCAAGGAGTCTGAATTTCCAGCTCAAAAGGAATTTTCCTTCTTATATTTAGTGACACAAATATAGCCAGGTGTGCAGTAACCTCACTAAGCCATGGTAAATCAGGAGACTTAGAGGTTTACAGGATAGGATGAAAAGGCAAACTGGTTAAACTTAGAGGAGCTAAAGCCCACCCTGGCCCCATGGTGGTTCCACATAAGTCAGATTTAACCACTGCCCTTAGCTGGGAATGGGAGCACACAGGTGTGTGGTGTCTGGTCCAGGGAATTATGGACTCAGGACCTGGCAGTACGTGGTAATGAAGGCAGCCCTGCAAAAATAATGTTGTTACTGTCTCACAGCACTGCATAGATCACTGTGCTTGAGTGCCAATAAATTGGGGCATCTGATCACAGTAAATCATTCCCATTTATCTGATCCCTTAGAGAGCAGGGCTTGAGGCTCACAGTACATTTTGTCTCACTTTTAGGTGTAACAGGCTTTACCAGATGGAGTCTTCCCCAGCTCCAAACCAAAAGAACAAATTGGGAGCATCCCTGAGCTGTGGGGTCTCCAATCTGGGGGTTATACAAGCAGGGAATGGACTCTGCTTCTCATCCCTGTGAGGCTGTTGGACACAGGAATTGTGCCTGCTGCTCTGGTTTGGGGCACAGGGAACACAGAGCTGCTCCTGCCCCCACCAAGATCCACAGGAATCTCTGCAGCATCTCCTGAGTGTTTTAGGTCAGGCTTTAAGACACCTCATCACTCTGTACTGTAATTCTCACCACGCCCATCCCCTTCCTTTCTCACTTGGCAGTGCAGGGAGACAAGGTGGAAGGAAATGTGCCATTTTACCTGTAGATTGGTGATTTAAATTGCCCACTCCCGGCCTGGCACTATAAATCCTCTCCTGCAGCTGGAGAGCCCCGTTTACTACAGCAGGTTTCCATGGCAATGCTGTGCTCTCTCACATTCCACTGCACCGTGCAGGCAGCCCCCCCCCCCCCCCCCCCCCACTTCAGATTCCATTCACACAGTCTCCTATTGATAGGAAAAAAACCCAAATGGGCCATGGATAGCTATTTGCTATCTTAACACACTTTCCCCCAATAACTGGATGATGGATCTGTATTTTAGCACATCAAGAGAACACTTGCCCTTTGCCAGACACCACTTGGCAGGCAGCATAAAATCCAGATATTCTGAAGGTCTAGTTCTATCCTGACACACATTACTCCTGTTATTTTAGGACATCAGTAGGAAAATACGAGCTTGATATTCCCTTGTGTTTCTGGCTGCCAGCCAAGCCAAGGCAGCGTGTCTGTGTTGCAGCAAATCCTTCCCTGAGCTTGGGCAGCCTCGTGGCAGCCTCCCACCTGCATCCAAGCTGTTCTCAGCACTCAGTGCAGCTCAGCCACTGAGGGGACGGCACAGCCCATGGGAAAAGGATCTGCTGCTTCCCAGCAACGTGGGAGGGAATTAGGAATTTTGTCTGCTAGGACTGAAAATACAAAAAGAGGAAATGTTATCAGTGGTACCAGCAAAAAATCAGACTCCTCCCCTGTCTCTGGGTGTTTTACATGAGCACTGATATCTCACAACATTACCTGTGGAGGAAGAAATTTGTGTCTTATCTCAGCAATGTGACATGGCACCATTAATGGGGCAGCCCATTTGTCTCAGTCTCATAATGCAGCTGATTTGAGAGATGATAAGTACTGCTAAGAATGACTTCAAAGCTTAGGGTCCCCTAAGCTCCTTGAGGGTTCAAATCAAATCCCAATTTATTAAGTGTCTTTATCCTTGTCCTTTTTAACTTCAGAGAGTGTTTTGTTACAGATTCCAGGGGGTGCAGGACTGTCAGACTTCAGAGCAGTGCACTTGGTGTTTTTATCAGCTGCCTCTTCCCTCCATGTGCTCACTCCAAAATTCATGTCACATCCAGTCTGCATTTGGGCTTCGATTGTTTGCTAACTGAGAATTGCTGTGAAGATGGTTTACCATGAAAATTGCTTAGTCAGGCACTGTAAAAAATCAACAAAGAAATACCATTTTCTTTCCTTTAGCTAGACATGTTTCCCAAAAGTGGAACTCACAATACTCCCACAAAGCCAGGCATGAGGAGCAAACCAGCAGGAGAATAAAGGAGTGTGGCTGCCAGAGCTGTGGGCTGTTAGTAAGATTCTTGGAGCACGCCTGGAGAGTGCAAAAATTTCAAGACACTGAGACTGAGGAGGAATTTCTGGTTTTGGTTCACATACATCTGCACTTCCTGAATTTTGCTAGACCTTGTCGGTTGCTGGGTGAAATATTTCCTAAACAGTGTCAGTGCAGAGCAGCAGAAACTGAAGCCTCTGGGAGGTGAGTCTGTATCAAACAAACCTTCAGAGTCCAAACAGCCTCGTACAGGGTTGAGCAGACACCAAACCCACTTGCCTTTGCCTTGCAAAACCACCAGAAATCCACACTGGAGCTCTGAGTGCCACAGCGTGGCAGAGCTGGGCACTTCTTGCCCCATTCAGCATCTGTGTGCAAGGGGAAAGTGCTGGGTGGGAGAAAGAAGACTCAAATCCAGAGCATGTGCTCCTTATGGGATAAGCCCATGTGGGGGGTCAGCAGCACCTCCCTCAGCAGGTTCTTAGATGAGAAACTCTGCAATATCCTTGCCAGAAAAAAACCCTAAAATTCCTTTGTAAAACCTGCTCTGAATGGGCCTTAGCCCATTGTCTGATTTGCTAAAATCAGTAGGTGGCATTTGGAATATCTCAGTTGGGGAAATTCAGTGTTTTGGGGGCTAGTGCCTCTAAAATGCTTTAGAAGTTAAAACCCAGGGCCTCTTCCTTCCTTGTTTCCATGAGAGAGGAGCTGTGGAGTCAGCAGGACGGAACTGTGCATGCCTGGCTCATGTTGCTCCTGCAGATCTAAAATACAAATCCTAATGGATTTGCTGCTCTTTGCCTCAGCTCACCCTCAGCTCCCTCACTTGGGAGTTTCACACTCTGCAGAAGTGGGATTTGGCCCAGTGATAGGTTTCACTTCATCTCTCAGCAGATTTGTGGTCTAACACTCCAAGATGTGCAGCATAACAGCGTGGCAATCTGTCACTCTCCTGGCTCTTGTCAGCTCCAACAGCTTGCTGAGAAAATACAGAGCCAAAATAGGCACCAGTCCGACCTGAGGGACCCAGAATCACTGCCTGCAGAGAGCTCTGCCTGTCACAGCACACACATTCCTGCTCCACTTGGCTCTCCCACCATCCCAGCAGCCTGTGACCAGCCCTGGGCTTTCCTGGCAGCTCTCACAGCTCCCCATCTTCCCAAATCTTCCCTGAGCGTTGTCCTCCCACTGCTGAGGCTGCACATTGTGTTCTGTCCCCTCCTGGAGGTTCCACCCCTGAGCCCTGAGCCTGCAATTAGGGCTCTTATCACTCGTGCACCCAGAATAGCTGTGGCTCCTCCTGGGCAAGCTCTGCATTCCCAGCACTGAAACCTCTAATCAGCCCAGAACTCTGGCTTGGAACAGCTTGAAAAGGGAACTTTGTGACTCCAGCCTGGAATTCCTTGTTTGGTTAGGCTTGAAAAGCTGAAATTCTGGGATGTCTGAGCAGAGGCTCTGAGCAGGGACATTTATTAGATTAGGCTGGGTCTGTTTCTTCAGGAGGAATTCTCAGAGAGCACAGGGATCCGTGGGCATGGAAGGAGGTGGTGCCAGTGTCTCAGCTCACCCTCTGAGTGCTTCCCAGGAATAACCAACACTCACAATCCTGACATTGCTGCTAAAGCAAATCTACCTTCTAGAGTTATAAAGAGTTATAAAGAATGAATGAATAATTGGAGATATAAACCAGAGAAAGGGGTCAGATTCAATAGAAACAAAAATGCTGATGGAACAGCACACAGTTGGCTCTGCCCTGCAGTGGGGTGGGAGAAGAGGATACAGAGCCTTTTCTTGGGGTACTCACTGAAATTCAACCCACAACAGCAGTAAGTGGGGCAAGAAGAAATGTGTTTTATGGCTTTGCAGAGGTAATTTTGAGGAGTTATAAGAAATGCACTGTCAGGACTCATTCCAGGACATCACAGCCTACTGAAGTCCATCAGATGCTCCATAAAAAGAATGAAAACGAGAAGGAAAGTGAATTGTTGCTGTTCTGAGAGTTTTGCTGCTGCTTCCCAGGCCAGGCTGTCTTTGCCCAGGGTGGCACCTGCCCCTCCCCTGGGCTGTCCCGGCAGAAACTGCGGCCAGGAGGCTCCAAACGCTAAATGCTGCAGCCTCCAGTGTGTGTGCAGGCTGCGTTTGCCCTCTGCTGTTGGCTTATCAGACTGTTCCCTCCGGATAACCCAAAACCTGAATGATCACAGCCCAGATTTCAAATGCTTACACTTAAAAATTTGTGATGCTTAAAATAAGCGATGCCCACAAAGGGGGAAAAGCTTCACCTCAAGTTGCTCTTGGCTGGGGTCACCTCCAGCTTAAGCTGTTTTTAAAAACATCAGTAAAAACCTCAGGCAAACACATAAAGAGTAAATAAAGGAGAGAGGTGATTTCACCTCTTATCTTCCCAGTGAATAGCATTCTTTCCAACTGTAGGAAATAGCACATGGAACAAGCTCAGACAAGCCAGTATTTACACAGTAACTAGGAGCTGCAAAACTAATCAGAGAAGCAGCGGATGCCAGCAGAAAGCGTCTCCAGAAAAAACCCAAAACATATGTCTCCCTTCAAAAGAAAAATCTGCTTTTTCACAGCTACAAAGGATTGAAAACAAATTTTGTCATCAAATGTGGAGCTGTGCCAAATCACAGGCAGCCAGAAGAAAGCTTTGGCACGGAAAGAGCATTGGTGAGTTCTGAGTTACCGGGGAACTGCAGGGATGGGGCTGCTTTGGTGCTGGAGGGAAGGGAAGGTGACAGGAGATAGTGAAAAATCCTCTTTATTGAGGCAAGTGTGTATTTTCATCAGCTTTCTGTGTGTTCCCAGCAAAATATCACAATGCACAGGAAGTGACACCTTGCTGGGGAGAGCTCAGGCAAAAGCTGCAGCATCAACACCCACAGCTACAAAAGCTCCCTGTGCTTCTCCTCTGAGGGTTCCTTCCCTAGAGATAAACTGATGTAAATGCAACATTTTGTTTGCTAACTTTGGCAGGAAATACATAATGTGTTTAAAATCGTTTCTAAAAGATGAAGTGGGAGAAGGGAAAAGCAGGAAATTTCACCCAGTTCCAGAATGTTCTTATAAATTAATGACAAGAACAGACTTCACTTGCTATTTTTCATCTGTTAAATATTTGTTTCTGAGGTGGTTTATTGGCTGGGAGCAATTTCAGCTGCCAGCCTTTAATATTTATTTAATATTTATGGGGTTTTTGGGGGGATAGTCCCCAGTCAAAGTTGCTCTTTGAATTTAATGGTTAAGGAATATTTTTGACTTTTTGACATTGACATAGTTTTGATGTGCTGTAGATGGTGAGAGGAAGAAAGATGAAACAGCTTTGAGTGAGAGAAAGAGCAATGAGATTGCTCCAGCCCAAAGGTAAATAATAACCTGAGTGTACAGCACCTAGGGGTGAGCTGGTGAAGGCACACATAAAGGGATTTAAAATTTGGGATACAGAACTCCAGAAAAAGTTTAGCACCTTACTGTTTATTATGGAAAAAAAGGAACAAAAGAGTCACCAAACAATTGCTCCCCCAGCTGTGACCAACAGGGCAGTGGAGGAAGGCAGAGCCTGGTATCAGTTCTCTGCTCATAATTTCTCATATCAGGTCACAATTGGCACTGTACCTCCCTAGCATTATCTTCATTTGCCAGACTGCTGGTGCCTGGCAAAGTGCTGATTCTGTGGAGATGCTGAGGTCACACCAGAACATGAACAAACTCAGCAGGCACTCATGTCAGTGTGTTGACCAATGTAATAATTTTTAACCCTACATACTGACCCTTGTTTCCCTTTTTCCAAAGAGGGAAAAGCTCTGCTGTTCTCTCCCGTGCTCACTCACAGACCTGCTTGCCTGGTAGCCCTGCTGTGACCTCTGGTCCATCCAGAATGTCCCCTCTGTCCCCCAGGGCAGCATCAGGACGCTGCAGGAATTGGGCAGCGCGTGGAAAAGGCTCAGCTGGGACATGGGCACCTGCAAAGAGCCTGGACAGCCCAAGAAGGGACAATTCCAGGGAGCTGGGAGGTTCAAGAGGATTCCCAGCACAGAAGGATGAATCTCCCCGCTGCCTGCACAGCCCACCTTGCTGCCCTGCAGGGAGCAGACCCTGCTCTGTCCCACGTGGCAGCAGCACTCCTGTGCCCATGGCTCTCCTGCTTCCCACATCCCTCCTGGCAGCAGCCAGCAAGGCCAGAGATCAGAGACTGGAAGGGCTGTGGGGGAAATCACCCCAAAATAAGTTAGAGCAACTCAAGAAGAGGATCCGGGAGCAGAAGAGAAAGCAGCAAGCAGCACCCTGGGAGGAGGAGCACCTGATTTTTGCTAAAGACCCCCTGCCAAAGAGAGCCCTGAAAAGAAAGGTTTGCAGAGTGTCCTCTGCTCCTCCTGCTCCAGCTCACAGAGGTCAGTGGTGGTCTGGAATCTCTGGAGAAAGGCAGGAACTGGGTATTCCCTAGCAGGGCATTGGCACAGCTGAATAACTTAGCAGAGATTCCACCCCTTCCTGTGATCTCTGGAGGACATCACCCATGTTCTTGTGATAAATCCATTCATTTCTGCAGGTCCAAACCTCCCTGTGCTGTACATCCCACCCTGCTCACGGAGTCCACTGGATTTGCTCCTCAGCACACACAAATTCATAAATTTCCTCAAAGTAGTAAAGAATTTGCTGCAGATCTCCCTTTCCTCCCACATCCTTCCTTTTGCCACATATAAAACATGGAACAGGAGGCAGCACAGTAGTGAGGAGAGGCACACAGGTATTTAAATCAGGAATTGTGTAGTTCAGAGGCATTACAGGGGATTTAACAGTTCATTCAGTGGAACTAGTGTGGATCTGAAAGCAAATATTATTAGACCTTCTTATCCTGCTTTGCTGCTAAATTTGGGGCCGAAGAACCATCCATGTAGAGCTGTCAGTTCAGTTTAGTGTGGTTCAGGATCTGGGACTGCTGGGAGCAAGGTTGGGGTCAGGAGTGCCTGGGGCAGCCCCAGCCAAGGGGGATTACAGAGGAACACAGCACGGGAGGAGCTGGGCAAAGCTGCCCCTCATAAATCTCATTGCTGTAAGAGCATTAGTGTTAATTCACTGGGCATCCCTGGCACGCCCTGCCAGCTTCCAGGGCTGTTTCCCTTGGATTTGCTCCCTGCCCCCTTTTGCAGGGATGCTGTGGTGCTGCCCTCAGGTCTGTGGCTGCCCCTGCCCCTCCCCAGCTGCATCAGGAGCCCTTTCTGTCACCAGTGCCTGATGTTACCCCTCCTAAAGCCAGGAGCAGAGCCACAGTGCAGGCTGAGCCTTCCTGGGACATCCCCAAGGGAAGGATTGTTCAGTTTGTTTCTAACCCAGACCATTTTATGTTTTGAACTGCCAGACAAACTGTTCCACTTGTGGGACACACACACACTGAGGAGTGCTGCATGTTTGGTGACCAATTTAAATAAAAAGACTCCTGGTTTTGCATTCCAAGGAAATGGGGCTGGGATTAGATTGTTGGGTTCAGCAAGTTTGATTTTAGCTACACTAATTCTTTTCTGTGTTTTATTTTCATCTCCTATTAAAGACCAAAGAGAGAGAAGCTCAGCATGGAGAATTCAAAGAGAACACCAGAGGCAGCTTTCAGCCAGGTCCTGTGTTCTGGAGAGAGCAGTGGCAGGGAAAGGTAAGGCTGAAAACCATGAGAAATCACAAGGACTGATGGACAGAACTGCCTGCAGCAGTTGAATTCCACACCTGCCAGGATTAAAATTCATCAGAAATGAAAAATAAGTCACACATCCTCAGTGGGAAGTGCTGTCACCTATTCAGTTCTGTTTCCCTAAGGAATTAAGGATGCCACCAAAGGCAGGGATTTCCTGGCCTGCCAAGCAGGGACTGAATGCAGGCAGTGAAAAGTCAGATGAATTATCCAAGTCTCAATTGCTGGCTCTCACTTTTATTGACAGGTATTTCCAAGGGCAGGTTGGAGCTCCTGGTGTCATTTTACCCATTTAATGCTATAGCTTTGCATAGAAATGGCTGCATTCAAATGTTGTGGGGAAGAAGTGGAAGTGCTGTGGGTTGTACTTGACACCAGCCAAGTTCCCAAGTCACTTGTGTGAAGCAGAAATAAAAAAAATCCAAACTCTCTAAACCAGATAGAATTATCAGCATAGTGTGCTGTAGTTCCTAAGCATGATTTAAAATGCATGAAATATGTAATAATTTCCTTCTCCCTCCTTTTTTTTTTTTGTTTTAATGGATTGTTTGAAAAATGGCTTGCTCTTCCTCTGAGAGTGGGTCATAATAAGAGCATGCCACGTGAAGCATTCATCATTGTAACTGCCAGTGTCATGGTGTCTTTATTGGCTATTAGTTTCTGTCACTGAAAGAGCCAAGGCAGGGCTACAAAGAGATGAATGAGGGGCAGGGGTCAGAGCCAGAGTACTCAGGAATTTGATGAATTATAAATTTGCTGTAGTTAACAAAAAATTAAGTCACCACAGCTATAAAATATTCATCTGTTCATAGGTAGGGAAAAGACCCAGGAGAATATTTAAATCAAAAGAGTTTCTTCTATCAACTGTTCTCATCAGGAATGCAGGCTGCTCATGAACTTTAGCATCATAGTTGCTGTAGTTAATGAACATAATACAGATAAAAAGAAGATTTAATTGAAATAAACAACATGGTGAGGCAAAGATTGTTAGATCCACAAAACTTGTGTATTTTAATTGGGAGAGATTTTGGGAGGGTAGAATTTCCATGCAAAACCCAACTAATACCTGTTCAGCCACCTTGTGCTGGAGAAGTGTCTGCAATAAATACATAATTGTGCCAGTATTGGCATGCTGTGAATGCAATCTGAAATTATGAAGTAAAACAGTGATAAATGTTGTCTATTATGTGACACCACCTATTAAGCAAGAGTAATTTGTTTGTGCTGCATTCTGCACAGTTTATTTCTGCATTAGACATTGTCCCTCATCCTGTATCCTCCATTGATTCTTCCACACCACATCCTGCTGATTCTCACCAGTTTAAAAATGAATTAGTTTCCTCTGGTGAGTTTGAAGTAATCACTTCAAAGGAAGGAAAATAACAATTTTGCTATCCCCTTCCCTTCAGTTCTCAAATGTGCTGGTGCCCAGGAAGTGCTGACCTTTTCTCAGTGTTCTGGAGGCCTCTGGGTGTCAGTGGTTTCTGAGCAAAACTTGTAAGAACTGTGTGAATACATTTCAAGTGTTAAATGATATATTTGCTGATGGTAAAGCTTTAGAAAAGCACTGAACCTTCACATTTTACCATCCTGAACTCATCTGATTCATGACCCTGGCAGCCTCCAAAGTTTGGGTGCTTTAAAAACTTTTTGTTATCAAAGTAGCACCAAGTTTTTTATTTTAAACCTGCTCTGACTGAAACTTTTTTTATCTCCTCACACCTTGAGTGTGATTCCTGGAAATCACCATTAACTAGATTTGAATAAGAGAGTTAAAATAGTCTTTCAAAGAACATGTGGGGCTTTAATAACTAAATGCAAACTCTCTGTTTCAGGTGTGAATCTACCTGGAGTTACAGCATGGAGAGAAGGTCAGAAGTTGGCCAGAAGGCTGCTGGGTCCAGCCCCTCCCCTTCCACATCTGAGGAGCAGAACTGGAGGGCAGAGCACAGCAAAGACCTTTGGTACAGCTGTCCTTCTACAGCACTGGCTGTTTTGGCACACCCCCTCCTAAAAAAGGCTTATCAAACCTAATCTAAACAAAAGCTTTTCAGGCCCTTCTGAGCACCTTTCATTAATGGCTCTTGCAATAACAAAACTTCAAATTTCACCTTTACAGGTTTATCTTCTCCCTTGAATATCACAGATTTTACAACAGACAATGCAAATAATCCTCAGAGCTGTTGTGGAAGCAGGCTGGGAGATGCACTCTATAGATACAGGAATTGTTACTCTGTGAAATAATTACATCACTGTTGTTTCCAAATCTTTCCCACAGAACCTTTGGAAGGAGGTGGAGGATTTGGGGCAATGCCAGTGATGGAAAACAGCTCCAGAGTGGAGGGAAATGAACCTGTGGGGAGGAGCCCTGGGGCCCAAAGTGCTGTGGTGGCTCCCAGCAAGGCTGGAAGGGGCAACAATGCCCCCACAGAGGGCACAAACCAAGCCCTCAGGAACCTGCCCTTGCAATGGCAGTCCTGTGAGGAGCGCAGACACATCAGAGTTCCCAGAGAGGCTGTGAAACACCAACCCCAAGGGATCCATTCTCCTCCCCCTGGACTTTCATTAAGGAAAGATGGAGCCAAGCCCAGCGCCTCAGGAAGCTGCAGCAGAGGAAACAGTGCATCTCCTCAGAGACAGAAAGAGTCTGAGAAAGAAAACCTTGAGCAACCTTCAAAGACGAGGGCAAACCTTAAAAAACCTCACCCTTACAGCCCTGAAAGCGTTCGGGAATTTATGTATCGGAAAAAGGCAGAGAGAAAGAGAAAACTCCTCAAAGAGAAAAAGGCTCGGGCACAGGCTGAGGAGATGAAAAAGAAGAGGTTGCAAGAACTGTACAGGAGACAAAAAGAAGCTATTGGGAGGAAATCGTGTCCTGATGAGATGCACAAACCCCTTGGGAAAACAGGCTCTGCCAAAGGAAATCCTCAGAGTGAACTGGAGCAAGTAAGTCCTGAGGAGTGGCAGATTGAAACCCTTCCAATCTCAGTGCAGCATGTGTAGGACATGAAACACTTCATGCAAATGCTTTGAGAGAAGAAGTTTTATCTAGAAAAGCAGAGCAATTATCTTGTAATTATGGCATAAACTGCTGGGCTCATGGGTAGGGCTGGAACCCTTGACTTCAGGCCAAAAACCTGGAAATCTCCAGTGCCTGAGCTAAAAGAACAGGTTTGCTGTGTTACATGAGCAAATTATTAGGTGGAATAAAAGCCAAACATTGCCCTTCTGTTGCCAACTATTGAGTGCTTACACTGCTGGGCTCTTCTCTTTCAGAGGCAAAGCAGTGGGGGAGAACTGGAAAGGAGTTTCATGGCCTGGGTGGATGAAACATCCTCTCCTCTATCACCAGAAGATCACAGAGGCAGGTACTCAGACATAAAAGGCATCCTAGAAAGCCACTTTCTCAGCTCACACTGCAGACATCTCTCTCTTGCTTTTTTAACAGGAATCAACTCCTAGAAACAGCTCAATCACCTAAAAAAGGAGAAGCATCAGGTCCTGCAGCACCACTGGAATCTGAATGCTGGTTTCTCAGTCCTCTGAAATGTGAAGGCTTGAGGGACTGCTCTCCCCCAGCTCTGCATTCACCTCCTCTGAGCTTTTCTGTTCCTCAGAAAGATGCAAAACCTTCCTCCAAAGACTCATCTTTTGGGCTTTCTCCACAGAGAAGCAAACAGGATCAAGTGAGGGCCATTCACAGTCTGTCCAGGGAACTTGCAGAAAGGATTGACGTGGCAAGGAAGAGGCTGAGTGCAGCCAGCTGGGCTAAAGCCTCTGCGGACAAACAATCAGCAGAGACAGCTCTGGGCCTGCACAGTGATCCTCCCTCTGCCCCAGAACCTGAGGCTTCCAGGGACAGGCAAGAGAGGACAATGACTGCACCAATGCCTCTGGACAGAGATCCTGAAGTGCTTTGTGTGACATCCCACAGGGAATGCCATGGGCTGGGCAGGACTGGCCTGCTGGGCACACGGGGGGAAATGCCAGCTCCTCTGCCTGGTGGGAATGCTGAGAGGGAGGAATTGCCCTGGATCACTCCCAGTGCAGGACAGAGTCACCTCAGCTCTGCAGGAGAGCTGAGCAACACCTTGCAAGGTAAATCCTTTCCACATGAATCAGCAGGGATGCTCAGGTGCCACTGCCCAGGTCTTTCAAAGGTACAAGCAGGGGTTAAACTTCATCTCCCCTTGGCTATTTATTGGAAATGTTGTGCCTTGGAAAATCCCTGAGCAGTGGCTCTGCTAGGTTTTACTTTTCTCCCCTCTCCTTGCACCTGTAAAATTACATCTCATAATTTTATCTGTGCCTTTGCCACCAATTTTGGGCATGTCACTTTCTGGTGCCTAGGCTTTCCCAGAAGTAAAAGAATTATAAACCTAAGCCCATGTAGTTAAAACTTGTGGATAAGAAGAGCTGTATTGAGTGAAGTGCTCACACGTAAGTAGGCAGTGAATAGATGCCAAAGCTTGGGCCATTTCATTTCTATGAAGAGCATATTTATTAAATGTCTTCATTTGTCTTTTTAAAAGGTTTCCCTGTGAATAAGGGCTCCAAGGTGGACATAAGTCTATGGCATGAAAAGCCAATAACCAGCCCAACCTCTCCAGCTCACAGATTCCTCACAGAAGGTAAACAAAGCCGGATATTTTATTCTCTACTTAATGTGCCTTGCATGTATATAAAATAAGGAGCACCAATTCAGCATGGAGCCAGACTCAGGGCAGTGGTCTTCTAGACTTCACTTTCCTCTTATTGTATCTGTGAAATGACATTTCATAATTTTATCTGTGGCTTCACTGATTTTGGACACATCACTTCCCCTTCTGTTGCCCGGGCTTTTCCAGAAGTAGGAAAGAAAATATAAACCCGACCCTATGTAGCTGGAAATCTGAGGATAACAAAGCTGGGTGTATTATCCTCTGCTGAATGGGCTACACAGACTTAAAATAAATAGTGGGAATGGTGAGTTCCCGGGGCTGGTGGATCCCCGGGCTTGCTGGATCTCCCAGGAGCCGTGGATCCCTGGGTCTGGTCCATGAATCCCGGGTGGCCCTGGTTGGTGGATCCGGGGTGGCTCCGGTCGGTGGACCCCGGGTGGCTCCCGTAGATCCCAAATGGCTCCGGTGGATCCCGGGCCCGGTGGATCCCGGCCGCGCTGCCATGACGCTCTCTCGCCACCGGAGGGCGCCGCAGCCGCGGGCGCAGAGCGGGACGGAGCGAGTCCCTGGTAAAGCTGCCCCGGCCCCCTTCGGGCGGGGATTAATTAAAAAATTAATTTCTAGTGATTGTTTTCACTCGTTTTGCTAAAAAAGCGAATGAAAGATCCCCAACAGTGCAGCTCTGTAGGTTGTGTGCATGCGGAGCAGCACCTGCTCACACACAGCCCCTTCTCACCGGCACACTCGCAAAGGTTGGGCTGATCTCTGCTCCGAGAGATCGGTTGCAAGGATTATGGAGCTGTTCTGTCACAGAAGATGGCAAATGTATAAAACATAAGCAGCAGGCACTCCGAGTGTGCAGTGGAGACGCTCAGAGCTGTGTCTGCGCTGCACCTTGGGGAGCACAGCCCAGCAGCCGTGGGCTCCATCACTCTTGCCCTGACACCACCCAAACTCGCAGGAATGATGGTGGGTGCAGGACCCCCATGGCCCACTGGGAACAGCCCCCAGCTGGAGGGACACACATCAAACCAAGGAGAAATAAGACAGATTGTGGTGATCTGCTGAACAATGCAATTACTGAGAAAGCAAAGCAGCCAGAATCAAAAAGTCCTCGGAGCATCACCAAAAAAAACCACCGATAAAACCTCTCAGACAATAAATCACACCCCTCTTGCAAGTGCTGCTTCAAAAGATGAGGAGAGCTACTTGCAGATAAAATATCACTGTGTTTAGAGATTAGAAGTGGAAAGTGTGGCTGTATTGTGAAGGACTCCAGACTCATCTCCTGGGCTGAGGGCTCCCTGTGATGCAGCAGCAGTGACAGTGAGGGAACAATCTAAAGGAAAGAGCACTCCATGCTTAACCCTTCCTTAGCTACTGGTAAAGTACATAATTAATACAAAGGCTCAGAGTAAAAGCCGGTCTTTTGCCCTCAGCTTTTATTTGTATATAATCTAGAGTCCGATTTTGCACCTCTCCTGAAGTCTGCACACTCACAGGAAGCAGAAGTGGATGAGTCCTTTGGCACACAGAGTGAGGCTCTCATGATCAAGTTATTCCTGAAGTTGGTCTGGTGTCAACTGATTCACTACAGATCAAATCAGACAGAAAGTCTCCAGATAAAGGAGCACCAGTGTGCTCTAAGGAGGTGACTAAGGAACTTTTCATGGCCGTAATTTCTCTTTCTCCAGAAACATTTGCACTTTGAGTGCATGAACTCTCTGTGGGGAGTGTCAGCAGGCAGTGAAGGGAGCCTGTCTCTTAACTTGCACACAAACTTCACAGGCTGCGCTAACAGGAGGGGTCCATGCTGTGTTCTTGGCCTTGTAAACCTGTTTCTACAGAGCTCTCATTGATGTGGCCAGAGCTGGGTTAGAAAATGTGCTGGTAAAAGCAGCTGAGTTGGGTCTGTGCTCTGACTTCCACTGCTAAGGAGTTAGGAGTGCACACTTGGCTGCAGCAGCCCAAGTCCTCTCTCTCCAATACCGCATCTGAACAAAGCCACCTGTTAAAACTGACTGTGTGCTGGCCTCATTCACAAATACAAAACATGCAGCGCTCCAAACCCAGTGCTGTTGAGCATGACCTTCTCCACAGCCAGTTTCAAGAGCACAGTTTGCTGTTTACATGTTTAATTATAGCTCTGAAAACAGCAGCTCGTGCTCATGCAGGAAATCCTGCAGGTGCCTGTTTCCATAAGCAATGTTCCCATTTCATGCCCGGCTGCTCCCCCGTCCACAGGGGAGGCTGGTGGAGGTTTGTTGCTGATGCAAATGAATCACTGATGGGAATTCTCCAAACTGCCAGAAAATGTGTGGGCAATTCCATCTTATTTTGTTTCTGTTACCTCTGTAAGTGGCTACACTCTCTAGAGTCAAAAAAATCATCCTGTTTTTGTTGTAAGTTCGGATTTGAAAGTGCTCTGGGTGGATTCAGGGGCTGGGACAGAGGGTGGTGGCTGGAGAGTCACCTGTAGGATCACAGCTCTGCCTCCTCCTGTGGATTCAGCAGTGCTTTCTGTTCAGTGCAAACCCAAAGAGCCCCATCTGGGAGTTGTGGTGGTTTATGCAGAGCTGGCTGTGTCTGGAGGGCAGGCAATGCTGGCCCCTCCTGTGGAAACCCAGTGTTTTGTGTAGAATCTGCATTGATTTCCACTGATGCCCTTCCCAGGACACAAACCTTGGCATCAGTTTCCCCAAACACAAGAGACCTTTCCCAAGAGCCAAAGAGAACAGTGCCTAAAAAACCATCCCAACACAATTGCAGAGACAAAACTCAGCACATTTAACCAATGAATATTAGAACTGCTTTGTAAGAAATCCCTGTTTCCTCTGTTCTTTCTCTCTCATGTACCTTTTCTCCCACTTTCTGAAGACTACATCCAAGACGCGTTAGTGGAAGCTGTACTAATCGTTTTAGCAGTTTCTGGGTCATGAAAAACAAAGAAAAGCTTATTAACGAGAAAAATGAAATAAGATTTCCCTAAGCTGATTGCTGATAAAAAAAATTCCACGTTCATTTTTCTGTATAAAAAAGAAAACATCTGTCACCATTTCAGTGTCTCAGTGTCCCTGCATGTGGTTCAGCTGAGGTTTGATCAATAAATGCCTATTTTCACACCTTCTTTCTTAATCTTTTTAGCTAAGCTCAGATAGTTGCAGACCAAAACAAAGTAAAATCAGTTAGCTGAGGTCTTCATCTGCAGGACTTGGTGCTGACAATGTTTTGAAATATTAAAGTAAATGTATCACTCCCAGATTTTAGCTGGGCCACAGCCATGCTCAGCACAAGTCCCAGACACACTAGAACAGAGTTCAGGACTTTGTGTTTCTAAACAGATTTCTTTGCCAAGGTTCAGAGCTGGATTGTGCAACCAAGTCTCAACAATGGCACGGATTGTACAATGCAGCCCTCATAAATTAAGCTTCCACACTTGAAGGTTGTTGTTTGTATTTGCCACCAGGTTGAAAAATATCAGCTCTTTCAGAGCAGCAATTAGAGTAGGTAAAAATGAGTGTGTTAGCTTTCCTGACAGCATCCAGGTACGAGACAGGAGATTTTGTTCGTTGCCAGGTATGAGTTCTCAGGGAACCTTTTGTTTCCATTTGACAAAATGTAATAGTTCTGTTAAAACGAAATAACCTTTTTTTGTTAAGTTCAAAAGATTGCTTTATACACATCTCAAAACCATAGTAATTGTTGTTGTTACCTTGATGCAGCCCGCAGGGAGAGCTCACGGCACGGAGGGATCAGTGTGGATGTGAGACTGTTTTGAAAGTTCAGAACCAAGAGGAAATGGCCAGCCCATCTCCTGGAGAGAGCCTGAGCATCTGGGACAGCCTGAGCTTCCAGCCCTCTGCCACTCTGAGCACTGAGCAGCACTTGGGTAAGGTGGCATCTCCCACAGGGTCACTCAGTGCCCTCCCAGAGTATTTCTTGTGCTGTGGCAATAGAATGAACAGTTCCTCATTGCAACAGAATTCTTGATGATCGTTCTGGCTAGGGCTGAAAAATCTTCTGGGGTGAGGGGGAATTTCAAATAGATGGTTCTCTTCCAGATTTTGAAGGTGAAAAAGGGGTGCATGAAAAGTTGTCCTCTCAACATTCATGCACAATCAAAGAGATTATATTGGAATGTTATTAAAATTGCATAAAATGCATAGAAGCTCCTTGCTTTTTCCATGCTGTGCTGCCACAGGTGTGAATTCAGCTCACAGTCACAGCTACAGGTGGAACAAACCCCATTTAGCTCAGAGACATTTCCAGCTTCATCTGAAGGTCTCTGGGAGCCTTACAATTAACTCTTAATAATTACCCTGTCCGAGCAGTGTGGGATATTGTCCTGCTTGGACAGCAAGGGACAGGCACAGGACATGGGCAGGGTGCAGGGGGAATGGAGGGATGTGCTGCAGGGTGCCCGGGCCATGGAGCAGAGGTTTGCACAGAAACGGGGAAAGTTTGTGGCTGAAAGGGTTAAAAGCCGACCAGTAGCGTGCAGACCGCTCTGTCTGAGGAGATCTCTGCCTGCTCCCACCAAACAGGAGCAGATGGTGCATTGTTTTAAGGGCTTTTTCGAGACAAAAGAACAAGATCAGATAACCTTTCCTCAAAGAGGGTACTTACAAAAAGCCTTTGCTCTTATTAAGGATTCTTCATTGTTTTCCTCACAACATTTTATACATCATATTGGATTCTGGGGTGGTGGAGAAGCCAGCATTGTTTACTGTGCTTCTCCTCCCCCCAGGCACCAGGAGGGCATCTTAGAGATTGGGCAGCAAGGCTGTTGTCTGAAGTGTTTTTTCCTAAGCGAAAGACAACCTATTTATTTACTATTAATAACTGAGGGCCCCAATTCTGCAAGGCCCAGCCACCCACTATTCACCACAGGAACAATGGGAGCTGCTGCCTCCTGTCTGTGCCAGGAGAAACCTTCCCTTCCCTGAGCATTTGCAGGAGCTGCCAGCCCACGGCTGGACTGGGAGCAGCACTGCCACCATGGCCACAGGAGGCACAGAGCTGTCGTGCTCAGCACAAAGTGGGTTTGAAATATGGGTCACAAGTGGCTCTGTCACCCCCCAGAGCAGGGATGGGGCGTTCAGACTCGAGGCTGCATTGTCTGCTCAAGGCATCACCCAGCAGTGGCTCTGTCCTTTCATGGGACACAGGAGTCACCGTGCACACGCAACACAATGAGGTGTAATTGTACAGCTGCTGCCAAATGCAATATTTACCTTTCAGAGGGACACACACATCGCCTGGCCACCCACTGGTGTGCCAAAGAAAGATTTTCTGTAGTAAACACACTTGGCAAAATAACAAATTCCATTTCAAACACCTTAAAACAGAGAGAAGATGATATTCACAAGATATTTGCTTACTGCCTGGGGTAAGACAGTGAACTTGTCCTGAATTGTTGAAATTTCTTTTTAAATACAGCCAGTATAAAACCCAGAATTGCAAATCCTATAAGCTCATGCTGTGGTGAGCAAAAACTGTCTCCACAGGTAATGTTGGGAAGTATTTCACATTGCGCTTACATGAATTTCTCATCAGTTTAGGCACAAAATTTGGTATAAGCAATGAGCTGATAAGGAAGGGCTTTGCATTTTGCACTACTATGTAAAATCTTTCTGTCATTCCTGCCCAGCCACCAGGGCTGTCCCACAGGGAGCTGAGGAGATGAGCTGTACTTTCCTTGCTACTCCAGCATGTCCTCTGAATACCGCTCATAGTACCCATATTTCTGTATTTCTATTAAATAAGAGAACTATATGATTTTTAAAAATCCCAACATTTTGCCCATGCCCCTTCCTACAGTCTAGGGAAGAGCTTTTGAGCTGGATTGGACTGAATGAGCCAGAAATCTCATTTCATCAGATCAGACTTTTTGTTTCCTTTTCTTTTGTATCTGAGAGATATCAACATTTAAGCTGAAACTAATTGTTTATAAAGTATTTTCTAAATGTTGAAGATTAATCAAGGCTGGTGCTTTAAAGTAGTTTGCACCAGGAAAGCAAATGGAATGTTTTCCATTGTTCTGGAAATGCAGAATTTTAACCTGAACTACAAGGAAAATGTATTTATATGTATCATCTTTCCCCTAAACTGCTGATTGACTTATTTTCTTGTATCACTAGAGGGAGCTGCCTTCTTGCTTCTAGAAGAGGGAGAAATTATGAAATAAGCGGAATAAGCACAGAAATGTTATCAGCCTGGCTTCAGCTAACTGTGTTTTGATGGAGAGTGTTGAGCTGAGGCAGCTCTTTGTGTTCCCTCCCAAATCCTGGCTGTGTTTTGTAATTCCCTCAGCTCCAGGGAGCTCCAGCCCTGCCTTCAGCATCTCTGGAGCTGTCTGCAATGATGTTGTCACTGACTGAGAGAGTTTACAATAACTGATGAGGAGCACAAGGAGCATTCCACAGAAATTCAGGATTCTGGTTAGGTCTGGGTTCAGGCTCAGCTCTGTTGCTATCCTGAGCCAAGAGCTGCCCTGCAGCTCCTTGTGACAAGGGGCAACAGCAGGGAGAGGCCCTGCCATGTGCTGCAACATCTGGCTGGGAGCTGAACCCAGGCCAGCCCTCCACACCAGAGGATTTAGACATAAATACAAAATATGCAGAGCACAGGAGCAGCACAGGCCACATTAATCCCCTTGTTTGGTAAGCAGCCACTCTCCAGTGCCAAGTGGAATACCAGACATGTTCAGAGAGGAGAGAAGGACCTGACCCAGCAGCTGTGGAGATACAGATTCTCCAAGGTACTCCAGAGTGCAGCTCAGCCCGTGGATTTCCTGAGGCAGCAGGCAGAGCCTTCACATTGAGAGCCTTTTGCTTGGGGATTGCTTGTGGTCTTGTGAAGGGCCAAACTGCCCTCTGTGATCAGATTTTACCAAACCTCTTTTCTTCCTCCCCTTTTACCTGTCATCACTGCAGGTGCTTTCCTGCACAGAGAGTGCTGAAGTCTGGGTGCTATTTCCCCTGCCCTGTAATAATAAAGCAACTGAGCTAACATGGTCATTTGGAGAGGGGAAGGACTACCCAAGTGGGGGATAAGGAGAAATTCCTTCTGGATCTGCTGCTCCACTCCACAGCTGGACACTTTACACCCCATATTCCTACACCTCCAGGCAGTAATGCAGACAAAGTCGTGCTTACAGTAAAGTTGCAGCTATGTCTTTTTATAATAACTGGGTTGCTCTGATTGCTGACATGTGCAGAAAGAGAAAAAGCTGTCCTTGAGTACAGCAGCAGTAAATGCTTCTGCCTTGCTTCAAGTGATTAGAAAAATGAGACTTTTAGCCTGGCTTTTTTAATTATATGTCAGGGAGATTCTACAGGGCTGTGCTGAGATTCTGCAGGTGCAGCGGAAAGTGATTTAATAAATAGCATTTTTTTCACAAGGCTGAGTGTATGCACATTGAAGCTATCTGGGTAGGCAGTAAATGCCATTCATCATCACCTAAAAGGATGTGAAGTTTAGCCAGATGGTATTTTCTTTAATGCAGGATGTTGCAACACAAGAAATGCATCTGGAAATAGCCACAATTAGGAAAATTACATTCAAAAGAAAGGAAAAGAGATCAAAACAAACTTTTTAATCACTTTGAGGTCAATACCATGTTGGGCTTTGGTCAGAATAACAAGAGAACTGTTCAGTTTGAGGCATAAATTGAAAATATTTGTCAGATTTTAAATTATATCCTAATAGATGATCATATTTCTGACTGGCCCAGATATTAGTACTAAAAGTTACTCAGACAACACAGCATCAATAAACATAGCTTGTAACTTTTTTTCTAGAATGACCTTAGTTGTTAGTATTGAAGGAGCTTTTGAAAGTGCTGTCTGCAGACCCACGGAAGAATTGTTCACTTGTCTTTTTTTCTATTGCATTGCTTAAAACCATGAATAAAACTTCCCTACAAAATTCAGCTTTTTCATCCACTTCATTTTCCTAAATAGGTGATTGCACAAAATCATCTCTAGTTAACTATCAGCATTAAGGAGTCTGACTCAGTCCCCAAAATTAGAAAGACTGGCTAAAATGAACATTCTTTCTAAAAAGATGAACTCTTAATTTGGCATGTCTAGATTATTTAGCATGATTTTGCCTTTCCAAACCACCCTCCAAAACCAGGAAAGGCCCATTACCAGAGGAAAGGATGAGATTTCCATCCAGTGTGTCGACACTGAAAAGGAGGGTGTTAAGAGAAGCTTCATAGGAGAAGCCTCCTCCTCCACTGTAGGAGGAAAGTGAAATCTGCAATCAAGCTGTTTATAAAAACAGAGCAGCATTCTAATAGAAAATCTGCACAGGCTCAAAGATTTAATATTTTATTTCACTCACACCCACATAAACACAAAGCCCATCCTGGCATGCAAACAAGCCCACATCTCTGCTCCTTGTGTGTTACAGACCTTCAGTCTGTAAAGCAAAAACAAACTCTGCATGTCATGGGCTTATCCTGCACCATGGGGAAATTTGGATTCAGGTGACCTAGACAGAGACAGAGATTTTATCTCAAGTTTCCAAATCAAACCTATTTCTATTTATGACCCACATTTCCATTCTTTTATGGCTCTGGTTGCTGTGGCAGTGGCACAGCACAGAATAAACACACAACCTGTTTGCATAAGCTGAGCAATTCATCTGAGAAGCTCAAGCAGCCAAGAACATTTCACTGGTAAACAAAATATCAGCTGCACTGTCACACACAGGCAGGGGAGGTGCAGTGAGGAAGTGGCAGTGAAAAAGGTGCACGTGAAGCAAGAGGGGAAACTTCCCCACTTTAAAATGAAAGATTTTTTCCAGGGGTTTGTGTCTCCCTGTGACAAAAGAGAGAGGAAGCAGCCTGCCCATCCCAATGCAGATGGAGGGGACATGCAGGATGCTGCTTGAGTTCCCAAAGTGACCTTTTTTCACCAGGGAAACCTTGTCACAAGGTTGGGAAGTTTTTCTTTTGTACCCAGTGACTCTGATCCTGTTGGTGCAGCAAGGGAGCAGCAGGACCAAGAGGGACAAAAACCCACACCGAAATTCAGGCTTAGAACAGGAATTGTTCCTCATTCCTCTCTCCTTAAGTCCTGACAGTTCTCAATACTTGCAGAACTTTATGCTCACACATTTCTTGACAGGATGTATGTACTGACATTTTCTTTCTACAGTTATGGTGGAAGAGGTAAATGTATGCAAAGAAGTTATTTCAGTAATAAAGGCAGATGTCAGATTTGGGAGGCTTCCAAAAATAGGCCCAGGGAGGATTCAAAAGGAAAATGCAGTTGGAACAATGTACACATTCCCCTTGTGATGATCCCCTAAACTTCTGCAGGTGAGGGAGATTTTGGTGACATAGAGGTGGAGGACAAACACAGGAGACACCTGGACATTTTGAGTCAAACCTCCTTACTACTGGCTCACAAACTGAAGGTCAGTGGGAAACCTGTGTAATGAGCATAGGGAATTCCAGTTCTGCTGTCCCAGGGGAAAAGGTGCTCCCTATCCCCAGAGTCAGGTGTGCTTGGGCCATAATCAGTTGGCATCAGCTGCCCTGAGTCAGGTTTATAAACCCTATGGACTATAAAGGTGAGGTGCCAGGCCTGTTTGCTGTTTGGAGACCTCAGTGTAGCTCTTGTGGGTAAGAGGAGGTTGCTGTACTTGCCCAGGGCAGCAGGACCTGGCTGTGCAGCTCCTGTCCTGCCCTTTGCCCCCCAGCTCTCAGGTGTTGTGTCACCTGATTGAAGATACCATTTGTAATGTGTCACTTCCTAACGCAGCTCCAGCAGCAGCAGCGCAAACATCGGCTTCTGGTGCTGAGGGAGAAGGCAAAGCAAGAGGTTGAGGAAAGCCACAGGTTTCTGAGGGGCCTGCTGCAGCTCAGTTCTGAGGTAAGTTATGATCTCAGACCCTGGGTTACACCTCCAGGCCCCAGCTCTCGTGAGAGCAGTTCTAAGCACAGCAATTTGTGAGCTGCTGTAGCACCTTACAACATATCCACAGAGTTTTCTCCCAGCCCATTAATTAATCAGCTCTTCAGGAATTGTTGGCATAGGAAAAGCATTATCTACAACCAGAAGCTCTCCAAAAAAGATGAGGAAAAAAGGTTTAAATGTTTTGGTTTTCAAATAGATCACTGAGGCATGTGGCAATTTGTGTGTGTGCAGGACAGCAGGAACTCCAAAGGCAGTGATCCTCCTGTGACAAGACCTGACCACACAGAGCAGACACACAGAGGACACTGGCTGGAAGGTGACCTTGCTGCTGGCAGCTACAGGAGGTAGGCTACAGTGAGGCACTCCAAGGATTTGGTCTGTGGTTTGATTATATTAATATTTTGGGACACTAAAGTAATTGCTATATAGTGTTTTTAACTCTATTTATGCCCAAACTACAGCTTTCCAATGTTGTGAGAGTGCTTGCACTTTTAAAAAAGTAGAAACCCCTCTGAAACTTGTGTGAAAAGTATAATTTTCTTCATTTTGCTGTACTATCATACCATTGATATAAATTAGAATATTGTATGTGCATTTTTAAAGTTCATTTAAAGTGGCATAAAAACTTGAATTGCTTCCAGAGTCTTATGGATGCAATTACTACAAAGGCACCTTTGCACAGGTAAAACTTTCAGTACCACATGAAAATGAGCAGCATTCTGGTTTGAAAAGATTCAATCTCTGTGGAGGACTTGGCTGTGAAAGTAAGGAATTGAAATAATGTTTCTGACTGCAGTAAGAAAATATTTCCCTTTTCTTACCTTCAGTGATCAAGAGATGGGTTCACTGAGACACTCTGCATTGAAGATAGAAAGAGATCCCAATCCAGTGGATCCCAAAATATTGGGAGAAAGAAAACCTTTAGGAGGAGGAGGTTCATGTTGCCCAGTGCTTCAAGGAGGTGAACATGACATTAAAGGATTTAGTGGTATTGGGGAAATGCCCCATTCAACCTGGCCTGGAACACAGTTTTCTAGCTAATTTTGAAAATTTTGACCTCAATATTTATGTTCATTATGCATATTTGAGCTATGGCTATCTTCCTTTGTACTCCTGGCCCTTCTAAGACAGTCTTGTTGGGAGCTGAGAGTTATTTACCCTATTGATGGGTTCTTTTCTAAATTTCCATTATTTCACTTCTAAGGGAAGTTGATGTCCACACCTTGCTCCTGGAAGTGAACAGCTGAGGGATGACTCCTCCAGCTCCTGCTGAGGGCAGTGCATGGGCTTGGCTGACAAATATTTGCCAAAGGCACCTTGAGTTCAGAAATGGGTGTTAACTTGTACTGGGAGAGTTGTTTTTTGTGTCTTTTCCTTTCAGATACTTTATTTTTGGTGACATTAACTCTTTGCCTTGGGGTCTCTGCCAGCAGATCACAGGCACAGCCATCACACCTCGAATCTGTTGTCACCTTGGATGAATCTGCCCCATGGGGAGACCTGGGACAGCTCTGGGGACAGCAGTGACCAGGCCAGCTCCAACAGCCAGGTAACACCAGCTCTTGAAACAGTCTGAGGAGCGTTCCTCTCTATGGGTTGGTTTTTTTGGTTTTATTCCCTCCATCAAACTGTTCACCTGATGATGCCGATACTCTGCTCTGTCCCCAGTGGAGCGCAACCATTCCACGCTTTGGATGTTCCAGCACCTTCCATGGCTCCAGCCTGGCCGTGGTGGAGCAGTGCCTGAGGGCAGAGGAGCTGCGGGCTCGGCACCAGGCAGTGCTGCTGCAGCTCCGGAGGAAGGCTCTGAGGGAGAGGGCCAGGGCCGAGCTGGCCTGGCTGGGCCACCGCAGACGGTGAGGGCACTGCCGCTGGAGGCCTGCTAGGCCAGGACTGCTTTCCCTCCTTTCATGGGAACACAGTAAATGTAAAATCTTCTTAGAAAGCAAGGAGCAAGTAAAAAATTGAGAGGAAAGGAGTCTGCATGGTTTTAGTGTCTCCAGAGCAGAGTTTAGCTTCTATTGGAGCCGCCTCTGTGGTGGTATGACACACCAACTTGATGAGGAGCCCTCAGGGATGGACGGTGAGGGGCGTCCCTCAGCGTAATGAGGATAACGAGCCCTCAGGGACAGTGAGGGACATCCCTTGGCATAGACCAGCTGAGGAGCCCTCAGGGATGGATGGTGAGGGGCATCCCTCAGTGCTAATGAGTATAATGAGCCCTCAGGGACAGTGAGGGATGTCCCCCAGTGCTGACCAGGCTGAGGAGCCCTCAGGGATGGACAGCGTGGGGTGTCCCTCAGCGCTAATGAGGATAACGAGCCCTCAGGGATGGGTAGTGAGGGGTGTCCCTCAGCACTAACCAGCTGAGACACTATAAGGAACGCCCAGTGCTCAGGATACTCCATTTGCCTCAGGAGAGGTCCAGCCACCACAGCCCCAGGGTGGTGAGACGTCTTCTGAGTCCACTGTAACTTTCTGCAGAGTCTTCCATACCTATAGCTGCTTCGAGAGGAGCTTTGCTCCAATCCCATGCATTAAGTCAAGGCATTTAATGATCTGACTCTGATTCTTATCCTTGTGATCTCCAGTGTTCTGGAAAACCTGCAGGATAATACAGGAGCCTCTGCCATGGCAGCAAAACAGCACAAAGTCCTGATGGAGCTGAAATGGGAGCAGGTAATGCTGCAGTGAGAGGAGCTGGCATTCATCTCATATCCATAGGGAGGATGCAGCACAGGGAGGTGTCTGGAGTTGCTGGAACAAGTGGGGGTTGTGTTTAAAAAAAAAAACAAACCACTTTGCATCCATTATTCTGCATGTTTCCTACATACCCACAGTGAGGTGGCTTTTGTGCCAAAGTCAGCAGTCTGTAAATCTTGGATAAAAGAAAACATCTTTTTTTTTTTCTCTTCTGCTACCTCACTGTTATTGTGGATTTTTCTATTTATGCCATAACAAACAGGTCATATAATGTAGGTTTCCACTGATTTATGCTTGTGATGTTGAAATATATTAAATTAATCTGACAGCTAATTTTATAGTCTTGGTTATTCCACTATGATAGGTTCATAATTACACTTAGTAGTCAGAAAATTTCTGTCCTGCTCCTTATGTAGTTGAGCCTCTCATTTGAGTAAAAGAATTCCTACTGCAAACCAAAGTACCCTGTAGTTTTGAATGATCTGAAGACAATTGATTTCTAAAGGCCTTGCCACTTGGGACCCCATAAAAACATCCCTTTACCTGTCATCAGTTTTCACACGTGAAAGCCCTGTTGAAAAATAAAACTGCAAATTTTTTATAAAAAAGGAAACTATCGTATTTTCAGGGTATTTTGGGATTAATAGGGCCCTATGTGAAAAAACATTATACATACTAAGTATAGCTCTTCATTATTTTCACTATGTTATGCACCTTTCTTTCTCTGCTTTGTGTAGGCAGAAATCCAGCACCTGAAAAACATCCACAGGGCAGCCCATCAGGAAAGGAAGCTTTTATTAAAGCAGCAGAGAGAAATCTTAATGATGCAGCATTCAACAGCACAACTCCAGGAAAAGCTGCACAGTTTGGCTGGAGAGCAGGAGGTTGTGAAGTCAGGGAGTAAAGACAATTGTGTCCAGCTAAAGCATAAAAGGAGCAAGAAATATGAGGGGTAAGTAAAAACTTTCTCAGTGATTGCTGAAGGTGAGAGTAAATCCAGTGGAGAAGATGGAGACAGGCATGTCCTAGATAATGGTGTGAGCTTTAGATACTCCAAAGAGGGAGTGTATAATGATAAATTTTTCCAACTTCTGTGTTCAAGCAGTTGATAAATCAAGATCACTGCTTATCATTCTGTCTCAAATGGTGAATTCCTCAGGGCACCTTCAATGATGCCACACAACTGCTAATGATAGTTCATGCTTTCATGGTGGCTTTTAACTACAAACCCAAACACTTAGCAACTATATATTAATTAGGCTTCACAATACCCATATGGAATGAGTAGAAATGTATTGATTTAATTGGGGGAATTCACTCCTTTGTCACTCTCTGGCTCTGAGCCTCTGGATCACTCAGCCCCTCAGAGCTGGTCTGTGCTTCACTGAGGATTTAACCAGAGAAGGATTTTGGAATACACAGGGCTAAATTTTAGGCTTAAACTGAAGCACAGAGGTGTCATGTAAAATCCTACAGTGAGCTCTCATTCAGGAGTTTAGTCAGACTGAGAAATCCCCATCCTGCTGTTCCCCAGGAGCATCCCTGTCTGCTTCCTGCTGGGCTGCAGGAGCTGAGCACTGTGAATGAGAACCCCACAGCATCCACGCTGCTCAGAACAAAAATCTACTTTGCTTCAGGAAGAGAAAAAGCAGTTAAAGACATATATTTATCAATGTGAATTAAAACCCCCTTTCATTCAGTGTTACCCAGAGCTTTAGCAGGGTGGTGAGTCAGGTTTGTGCATTTACTTAAGTCCCCACAGGGGAAGGCTTTCAAATAAATCCCAGCATGGAACTGATCTATAATTCATGGTGTTATTGATTACAAGTCAGAGAAATCTTTAAAAGGTTTCTTGGCTGTGCTTTCACTTCTTATTACTGACAAGGCTGCTCGTAGGAGAACAGTGAATATTGGTGTCAGTCTGGAGCAGCCAGAGGCTGTGGAATCAAATGCACCCAAATTCTGGCTGCTTGTCCATAGATCTCTGTCCTGTGCAGGAGTGCAGAGTGGTGATTATGCTATTTATCCACCTGCATGGGTGTGTTCATGTTTTATACTGATCAGGAACAAAGCATTCCATGTCTAACTCTTTACAGCTTTTCTACTGAGAACAAGGAATCACTGGTACAACACCAGAAACAGGTGGAGGAGTTGCCAGGTTTGGAGCAGTCCCTTAATGCTCAGGATGTTTTCCTACCTCTGGAACCTACAAATTCAGCTGGAATGGAACCTATTGCCACACTTTTTACAAGAAAAGGCCAGAAGTGTGTATTTCTGGTAAGGATCTCTGGAATTCCATTCATGCCTAAAGAAAGGGTGCCCCAGATTGTATTTCCCTTAATATAGGACCAACACAGGACTCATTTGGCACTTAAGAACAGGAAGCCAAAATAGGTGTGTTGGTTATTTTCCTTAAAACATTAACTCTGTCTACTAAATGTTTACTTTTTAGGAATCTGCGCTGGAGGAAAAGGCACTTCTTTCAAACCCTGATCCTAAAGATAATGAAGATCTTAATCCATGTGGCAGAAAAAACCCAGTGAAAGGCTTGGGGATGCTTCCTACTTGGTGTAACTTATGCCTGGTTCAGGAGGAAAACACTCTTGAAGGAACAGGTCAATCATATTTAATGCTATTATGTCCAATCTGTTTCAACTACTTCAATCAAATTTTAATCCAGACAGAAAGAGAGACAATCTTCTCATTTATTACCAAGGTGTCTTGCTCACTATAGCCAATGTATAAATCACTGCTGGGCAAGATGGTGGGGATCTCTCAGAGGTTTATTAAGAGATCTGATTATACTGCTTCCCCAGAACGAAATCATAATTTACTCTGATTGTGTCATTAACAATTTGCTCTCTTTTGATACAGTTTTTCAAGAATTTAAGGCTGTTCTTTTAAAAAGAACATAGATCAGTTGAAGATAGACTTGGACAGGACATGCTGGAGTTATTTTTGTTTCCAGGTTTTATCCTCAGCTCATATTTCTTACTTTCAGTAGGACAGGTGAAAAATAAAACTGTCTGTTTATATATGAGTCAGTTATATCATTTACATAGTTCTGGATATGCATGATTTCTGTAATATAAACATTTACATATTGTGGCAGTATTTCCTATTTCTGTCATTTTTCTAATGAACCATCTTTCTGTGTTTCATAGAATATCCTGATTTGGAAGGGACCCACAAGGATCATAAAGTCCAGCTCCTAATTTACTCCTAGATAGAATAGTGAGGAGCATGATAGATTTGAGTGTCCTATCAGCAAGCTCTTCTATAAAATATTTTTCTTTTAAGTGATGATTTAAAAAAAATTCTTTTAAATGTTCCAGTTAAAGAAGTGGAAGTGCCTGTCCCTTCTGAGATCCATCAGGTGGATGCCAGTCAGTGTTTGAAGCATTTGGACCATATTTCTCCTGAAGCTTCTGATGAACGAAATTTAGAAGGATTTTCTGAGGGATTAACTTCCACCGAATCATTGTCCAGGTCAAATAACTCCTTTTTGCAATGTCAAAGTGCCAAGTCAGACTCTTCTCACTCAGAATTTCAGAAAGTGTCTGCAGTTTGGATCAGCTTCTCAAAAAGTTCCATTTCAGACCCAGAATTTGAGCTGGAGCATGGAGAGGACACAGATGTCAGCGTCCCAGAAGAGTTTGTCTGTGACAGTGGTGATGTGTTTAATATCTCAAAAGAGATGCCAATAGCAATAAGCAATGGAAAGGAAACATCACCTAGTGACAAACACAATGAACGTGAGCTGCCTGAAGATGACAGAGCTGAGACTTCATCTCTGTCCCAGAAATACCCTGGAGATGTGTTGGGTCATGGCTGCACTGAGCTCCTGCTTTCCTTCATCCCAGCAAACAAAGCAAATGTCTCCAGAACCGAGTCAGCACATTGCTCCCAGTCTGAAAACCCTTCTGAGGGAGTGGATGAGCCACACCTGGGTGCCTCACAAAGCTTCAGCAGAAACAAGCCCTGTTCTCAGGAGATCCCAGCACTGGGAAATGATGTAGCTGCCAGCCCTTCGTGCACTGATGCAAACTCCAGCAGTGATAAGGGGCTCCCTCCAGCTGATGAGGATACCTTGTCAGAAATGCTGTGTCCTGTGGGTGAAGTATTGTCCTCTGGAAGTGCTGACTTGCCACCCTATAACAAAAAGGATTTGTCATTTCCAAGTGAAGATCTTCCTCCTCCCCCTTTAGGTGCAGATGCAATGAAAAATTGTGATCCTGCCTCCAGCACGGATGATTTCACATCTCCACTGCAAATGACAGGCTCAGAGTCTGGTCAGGGCATGGATGAAGATCTGTCACTGGAAATGGATGCATTACCCCCATTACCTGATAACACTGTGCCTGAGGAATCTCCCCTGCTCAGTACAGAGACAAGTGGTGCTTTTTCAACCAATGATGGTTGTCTCTCACAACAATCTATTACAGCTCTTTCCAGCTGTTTATCAGAAAACCAGCATGGAGAGCAGGAGATGCCTTTGCAGCATTTGGAGTTTCTGCCTGTGTCAAATACAGATTCTTTTGGTGGAAGTAAGAGTCCTGAATTCCCAATGAAACAATGCAAAGTGTGTGAAAAGCTACCCAGTGCTAAGGAGGACAGTGACGACCCATTATCATCATTTGAAGTTGGGGACAGAGTGTTGGTGAAGCAGAGCCAGCCTGGAACTCTGATGTTCAAAGGCCAGACTCATTTTGGCAGTGGCCACTGGGCTGGAGTTGCACTGGACAAAGCTGAAGGTGACAATGCTGGAACTTATGAAGGGGTGAAGTATTTTGAGTGTGCCCAGCACTGTGGGGTCTTTGTCAGAGCTGATGAGATTTCACACCTCTTTGGGGTTAACAAAAATAGCTCCAGTTACATGGGGAATGAAGACTCTGACTCCTTCCATGATGATGACTCCCTCAAAGGAGACTGCAAATACTCTGGAGATGATGAGCAGAGAGTGGGGTTTGTAGAGGAGAAAGCAGAAGACACAAACAGTGCAGGAGGTTCAGAAGTGAAAGAAAACCAGTCTGGGTTACACAGAGCCTTGCTGTGTGGAACAGGGCAAAAGCTTCCCCATTCCAACCAGTGTAACTGTAATGAATTCCTCTGTCAAAAGAACTTAATGTGCTTGGGATCAGATAAAGAAAAACCAGAACTGGCACAAATAAAACAAACTATATTTGCAGATGCTCTTCCAAAGAAAAGCAAGACAGATGAGGTAAACACAAGCAAAAATATTTGCTGCTTGGTAGAGGATCAGAAAAGAATTAAACTTGCTGATGATATTGCAAGTGAACTCAGTAAAAAACTTCTGTTTGACATTTTAATTGCATTTTCTGAAACAGCTCAACACAAATATAAAAGTGCCTTTGAAAAAGACATGATGAATTATGGCAAAGGCCTGAGGCAAGAAGACAATCAGAAACCATTTCCCCTCAAAGAAAATTCAGTTGCTGCCTTATCTGAGCCATCAGCAAAGGTTTCTGATGTTTCATTGGGTGATTTTGATATGCTTTGCATTCATGGTTGTCACACAGTAACAGACAGAATTGTAACTAAATTTATAGATGATGCAGTTAAAGAATATAAGAAGATTAAAAGAAAACACAGATCAAAAGCAGACAGGATACTTCATTTATCTCCAGAGACTTCTCCAACCACTTTGCCTGTAAGTATAGTGAGAAAGTTTTTATTTCAAGTGCTGGCCCTGAAGCTGGATCTATAAAAGCAAGAATTTGTGTGGCCCAGTTTTTCATCATCCACAGAAATTATATCTATGTTAGGAACCAGATTGCTTACTTCATGTGACCCATTCATTATTTAAGGAATTATTCTGTATCCATTGGATAGTACATGTATGGTCCAAAGAAAAATGGGAGTTCTTGATTGGAATTTTGAATAATACATCAGTAAGCCTTTCTTTGAGCCCATGAATGAAATGGTTTTAAGTGTAACCTTGATCAGTTGCTAATAATCCAAATACCTCTGAAAAGATGGAATATATCTGTCTTTTCTTTTTCTCTCTTGAAGCTCCTTTTAAAAATCCTTGATGCTGGTGTTTTTGGAAGCTCTGAAGATTTTGATCAGCCTAATTCTGACCAAAACCTGCTGATGAGACAGACACAAAAGCAACACTTGTACAAATTAGACCAGTGGCACTCAGCTCCTTGGAAGAAAACTGTGGAAGTTCCTCTTGTGATTCCACATAACAGTTCTTATGTTAAAAATTTGTCTGCATATGCTGTGGAAGAATTATGGACCCCAGAGAACATAAAATCAAATTTCAGGAACATCAACATGCCAAAGTACTTGGAATGTAGTGATCTCCCAGGGAATGATTTGGAAGCAGAGAGCAAGAGGATGTATAATCAGGTATTTTTAAAGCACTAGCTGTTAATTAACTTTTGTAGTGTTCTGGAGGCTGAATCATATTAGCTAATATTTAACGTTATTCCAGTTGCTAACACTAAATATAACTAAAGCAACACTGAAAGGTACTACCAGGAGTATTCTGCAATTTGCTGCTGAATAATTCCAGTAGAATAAGTGTCCTTGTAGAGAATCCAGAGTTTTTCCAGAGTTCCACCATAAGCCCTTGGACACCTGCCCCAGTGTCTGTTTGGGTCTGTTCAGGGAAAGCCAAGTTCCATGGTAAGCTGGGGACTGCAATCCAGTTTTCCTGACTCCAGTATCCTGCTGAGTTTGTTACAGGTTATATTTGATTTGAGCCATGAGTTGCTGTGTGCAGAATATCAAGTGACTGCAAAGACAAATATCTTCCCATGGATGGAAAAAGTGGGATCTCCCTGTTGCAGGCATCTCTGCAGCAGGACAGATGTCAGTGATGTCAAGGTATGTTCTGGCAATGGAAAGAACAGGAACAAGAGTGGAAAGAGCAGAGACTGCAAAAAGAAATGTGAAATATGGGAGGATTATGACAATGTAACTGAGGTGATGGGAGAAGAAACAGTATTACCCTGAAGTGCCTGGATAAATACAGACTGAGCTGATGACTCAAAATATTCCATATGTGTGGAGTTAAGAATGGGAATGGGCCTTTAAACTCTCCTAATTATGACTATTTTGTGTGTAATATCATGATTAAAATGTGTTGGTGGGCCAGTATTGATTGATCAGCTACCTCTAGATCAGCCCCCTAAACTTTGGGATGTTTCTGGACTTAAAGCTGGATCTTCTCACTGGCACCTTCACAGCACCAGAATTCTTATGAGGAGAGTTCTTTTCAGCCTTCTTTATTTTGTAGACGTTTGTTCAGGGTGAAATTATTAAAATAATGAACCTGGAAAGGAATGACTTAGAAATGAAAAGAAAATTCCTGAATATGACCAAGTATGGAAACTGTAAGAGAGACAGAGTGGACCTTATTCTGGTAAGCAGAATTTCCAATGGGGATTTGTGTATTTCCTTTAGATTTAAACTAGAAATTCTCATCCTTCTGTGAGAATCACTTTTACTTAAATTAACTTCAGAAATTACTGCCTTTTAAAATTTGAATTAATAATCCAGTATTTCCAGCTCTTGTGAGTGGCTTAAATTAAATAAATTAATGATACAGATGTAAAGTTGTTGGATTAGGTGCAGTGTCTCAGTACTTTTGAGAAACTCTTCTTTTTGAAGTAAAAAATTGTTTCCATGTTATATTTTAGATCCAAGAGCTTCGCAAAGAAGAATCTCAGTGGACTTTCTATGGTGATGATGAATTAAGAGTGAAGATGAGGATGACTGAAGCCATATTTGATAGCTTGATCCTTGATACAATCAGAGTTCTTAATCAGATTTATCTGAAAAAAGCCTCTTTGACAGGTGACTGTGCACCATCTTTTCTCTTTTAATCCACTGTGGAACTGGTTAAAAGGAGCTTGGAGATGGCTTCAGAGAGCTGGCACAGGGAATGGCAGGACCTGGAGCCAGACAATCAGGTTAAATGTCTATAATTTTGTGCAAATGAGGAAAATACCGATGTGGTGCACTTTAAATTGGAGATTTTTCTATCAGCACCTTCAATTCCTAACAATTAGATGTGTGCCTGTAATTGGGTTATTTATCATGCAATTCACAGGAGCCCATTAAATTTGTACAATATCTAAATGTGGGGTGCTGAGAATGTACTTTAACAGACAAAAGAGAGGCAATCAATACTCTTTTTGTATTGGCAAAACTGGGAAAAAAAAATCAAGATTTTTGACAAGGAAATAGAAGCATTTCCTCAGCATGGTAATTGTTCACAATGTTAATTGCTGTGGTCCCACCTATTTTGTACTGAGAAAATCAAATTTTTGTTAGTTCTTTTTAAAATAAATGCTGTGCAAATATTTCATACTGGAATTCAGAAACTGTTTATTATTGAATAATTGATTGTAAAGAGATCAGATTTTTTCCAATCCTATCCATTCAGAGTGTCTTTCAATAAAATTAAAATCAGGATCAATAAAGATAAATTATAGATAAACTTAAGATTTAAAAATACAATACTTTAAAATCTGCTTGGGGAATAGAAAGACATTTTATATTTGTATTTTTAAATACTGTTGGCTTAATTGTTTTTTGTACTTGTTTTCTGAATAAAATATAACACACATAGCTTATTTTGTTTATTTATTGTCACTGAAATCAGTTAGAATTACAGATTATCTTGTGCACACTGTTTTTCTCAGCAGTGAATGGGTGCATTTTTGTTTTGTTTTGCTGGGCACATTAAACCCTCCCCTGCTTGTTGCCATATGAACAGAAATAAAAAGGCAACTTCTGCCCCCAGCACTTTAACTGGTGATCTTATCCTATAAACTATTTTCATGTCTCTTGTGGTACATTTCCTGGTCTCTGACTTTATCCTCATTGATTAGTTAATCCACAGAAGTTACTTGTTTTCTTGTTGTCAGTTTATAGCAGAATTTAACTCCATTTTTTTCCTCCTGGACTTAGAGGGTTGGATACAATGACAAATCTATAAATTGCAGCACTCTGGCTTTTCAGTTTATTCTCACTCTGGTTTTGCAGCAGCAGGATCTCTGTGTTTGGAATGAAATCTATTAAAAATATCACTTAGATATGAATAAATAGCTGAAGGACTTGTTGGATTTTAGAATTATGTTACAGCTGAGGCAGAGACCCATCAGATTTGCAGTGAGGGCTGTGAGTGAAGCCTGAACCCTCACACAGTGCTCTGCAGGGAAGGGCACAGCTATAAAGAATAAAAAGTGTGTACACAGAACATGTCAGACATATTTAATATCCCCCCCATTCTGTGTTCAAAAGCTGAGATTCTGGCACCCAGATATATTGACCTGTTCACTCAGTGGCAAGGCTTCAATACCAAGATTACTCTCCTTCAAGGTCTAATATTTTGTTTGCCTTGGGTTTGATCAATATTAACCTCCTGGGTCAATAAATCTTGATACTAGCCTCAAGAGGAGTCATTATCTTTCATAGAAAATGATTATTTCTCAGTTAAACCCTACATTTAATTCTCCTGTAATCCATCTCTTTCATCTTCATACATTTAACAACTCTTCTAAATAACATGTGCCCTAAAATATCTTAGGCACTGCAGATTTTTAAAATCCTAATTAGCAGCTGCTACAAGGTTTTTCAATTCTTGGAAGCTGTTGTAGCTCTGCTACTGTAACCATCTATTTTGTTGCTTGTTGTACCCAGAAAAAATAGAGAATACCCTAAAGCTGGGCTGTGATATGAGAAACCATTTAGGTTGAAGCTGTGGATATGGACCAAAAGATATGTGTTTGAACCATTTTAGATTTAATGGTCAAATAAAATAAAGGGTCAGGGAAAAGCAAAAGTAGCAGAATTTTATTCTTGTACTGTTTGTGGGTTGTTGGCCACAAACAATGATGAATTAAGTTCTAACCCTGAACTCCCCTGATGGACCTGAAGTAAGAATTTAAATGCCTTTGTTCCCTGCTTGTTCTTCAAGGATTAAAAGAAGTGTTTGTGAGCAACAGAAGCAAGAATTAACTTTTCAGAGACCTCAGTCTTTCATTATCTGAGTTTTTAAATCCTCTGAAACCCTTCTCTGGGGATGTTGTTGGGTTTCTGCTTCTCATTAAGGTAATGAAAATTCTTGAGCCTGTATTTAGAAATGAAAGGAGACTTCCGTACTGGGCCAGAGTGAAAAGGTGCTAAAATCCATGACTAGTGCTCATCCTGAATTTATGGAAAGGACAGAGCTTCTCTCAAACCACCTACACACAGCCTTTTATCAGAGCTTCAGTCGGAGGAGAGAGGCTCTTCCCTGCCGAGAGAGGTGATTAGGGATAAAAGAGCTCTCGACCCAAAGGCTGCTCTGCTTTCATCTCTGCTCAGCGAGAAAACTCATGAAGTTCAAACTTCTCTTTCTATATAAATTATCACATAAATTCGGCCACCGAGTGATCTCACAGAATGGGTAAGACAGGAGAGGACCACACTGAGTCCGGCAGTGCGAGCTCCTGGGCCAGCAGGGTTATCCCAGAGTCAGGATCTTGTCCCGACGGCTCTGGAACATCTCCGGTCAGGGACGCTCCAAACCCTCCTGGGCAACCTGCTCCTGTGCGTGGCACCGGTGACGAGCGCTTCTCTAATACTTGGAGCTTGTCGGTTGCTCTCTGTTTCTCTGAATCAAACATCAAAGAACATTATTTTTAAATAAAATTTTATATAATCCGTATTTTGCAGCACTCGGGGGACGCGGAGAGTCCTTGTTCCCCTCTGGGACACCGGGCGGTGGTCCCTGCTTCCCAGAGGGACACGGACAGTCCCGTCAGGGGCATGGACAATCCCCGCTCCTCTCAGGGGACACGGAGGGTCCCCTCAGGAACACGGACAATCCTGGCTCCTCCAAGGAACACGGGACGCTCGCTGCTCCCCTCAGGGACGCGAGTCAGAGCGCGCTGCCCTCAGACCGCGCTACCCTCAGGCCGTGCCGCCATGGCCGGCGCGTTGCTATGGCGCGGCCCCGCCCCGCCCCTCTCCGTGCGTCCCAACATGGCGGCGGCGGGCGGGGGCCGGCGGGCGCTGTTCCCGCTCCCGGTCCCGCTCCCCGTGCCGCTCCCGGTGCTGCTCCTGGTGCTGCTGGCGGCCGCCGCCACGGCGCGCCTGTACCGGCCCGGGCACGACCCGCTGACCGTGCTGACGGCCGGCTCCGTGCGGCCGGCGCTGCTCAACTCCTCCGCCGCCTGGGTGGTGCAGTTCTACAGCTCGTCCTGCGGCCACTGCATCGCCTTCGCGCCCACCTGGCGAGCGCTGGCGGGGGACGTCAAAGGTGAGGCTCGGAGCGGGTCACCGCCCACGGCCCCGCCGGCCCGGCCGCTGGCCCGCGGCCCTTCGCGGCCTCCCGCCGTGCCCGGAGCCGGTGCAGGGCCGCGGCGGTGCCTGGCGGTGCCCCGGGGGGCGCTGGGCTGGGGGACCGCGGGGCCTCGGTCGCTGTGTCACCGGCGGGCCACGGCACGTGTGCCCGGGGCTGTGTGAGCATCACCTCATTCCCTGCCCTGGTGTGTGAGCATCATCTTCATCCCCAGTCCTGGTGTGTGAGCATCACCTCATTCCCTGCCCTGGTGTGTGAGCATCATCTTCATCCCCAGTCCTGGTGTGTGAGCATCACCCTCATTCCCTGCTCTGGTGTGTGAGCATCACCCTCATTCCCTGCCCTGGTGTGTGAGCATCACCCTCATCTGCTCTGCTGTGTGAGCATCACCTCATTCCCTGCCCTGGTGTGTGAGCATCACCCCATCCCCTGCTCTGGTGTGTGAGCATCACCTCATACCCTGCTCAGGTGCTGCCACACAGCCAAAATAGCGCATGGGACAGAGCAAGGGGTGCATGGTGGAAGCACACCTCCAAATTAAAGGTTTTAAAAGAATCCAGGCATAAAACTTTACCTTGCATGCACACAGCAGTGTGGTTTGCATGTAAGTGTCCCTGTGAAGCCGAGGTTTGTTTACACTGAACTCTTGAAGGCATGATGTTTGTCTTTTAAATGTTTTATCAAGAGAACAGCTTGTTTCAGAGGATAAGCAAAAAATACTGTGATACTGGAGAGGCTGTGCACATATTAATTTATATCTTGCAAATTCAGTGTGGATGGGCACAAAGGGGGAAAAGTGCCACCAGAAAATAATACAAAAATCAAGCAAAGTGAGAACAAGGTTTCATATTTATCAATTAGTGACTTTAAAAGTAATGGTGGCATCTACAGTTTATGCTCAGGGACCTGCCTTGCTGTCTCTTAGCCTGCTCAGTTTTTTTGGCAGGTGCTGAAGAGTTTTACTCTATTTGTAGATGTAAGGAAACAAACAGGCCCCTGAGGTATCAATTAAAGTTCAGTACTTCTGCTGAGATCAGATTTGTAGGAAATGTTATGCTTAATATAGCAGTGTAAAAGGCTTTTAAACTATTCTTAATTCAGATTTCACCCAGGAGATGTTTCCAGGATGGATTCAGCAGTTTTTAATGCGCTCGTTGTTTAACTTTGAGAGGAACTGAAGAGCTCTGGCCATTCTGTGACACTCTGAAAAGCATTAACAGCTCACATGAAATGTAGGTGAAGTATTAGGTGTGCATTTAGATCTCTGGAAATGGAAACCCACCCTAAAATAGGCGTATCACACACTGAGGAATTATGATTGGTGAGCAAAGACTCAAAAGCAGAGAAACACAGAACTGTCATGGTTTTCAGAGCGCTTCAAATACTCCTTACTTGCATGAGGGGTTTGTTTATAAACCAGTAACTTTCTTCTGTTTAATTTGCATAAGTTTATGTAACATTTTCTCTCCTGCTTTAATCTGCTCATGGCCAAAATAATATTAGATCTTCTTTGAAGTAACAAGGAGGTCTTTGAGCACAGCAGTGGAGAGCAGGAAGAGCCCAAACTGGCCAGAGCTTTGGTCAAAATAAGACAGGGATTTAGGTAGGATTACAGCAGTGTGATGCCTTTGTAACTTGTAAAGACTTCCTAAAATACACATTTTCTTCCTCACCAGCAGACATGGTAACTGCAGATGCTGTTATACACTTGTATCACTGCAATCAGTTAAAGGCCTCTCTCCTTTCATCCATTGAGCTTTTATGAAAACTTTCATTTACAAAGTGGATTTTGAATGCTTGTGGACATTGGCACAACCAGCAAATGCTGTTGGCTTTTGGTGTTATTTGTCAGCCAAATATTTCCATTTTCAAGTTGGGTGAATGGATTTTAGGAGACTGAGAACAGTCACACTTTTCATTCATAGCTTCAGCAAAGAAACCAAACCCAAAACATTTTGCCCACTTAATCTGTCTCAACATTTCTTTTTCAAAGATATTTACTCATCTGCTAGGATATTAAAGGATTTCCTTGAGGATGCAGAACTCCTAGATCACTGGGGTTATGTTTGCTGATTTGATGTCCAAACAAAATCCAGTTAAATTGGTGCAATAGCTTTGTCCAAAAAAGGCCTGTGCTAATAGACCTAATTTCAGTTTTGTTTCTCATTTGTTAAATCTTGGCAATAGTACCATTGCAGACTTCACAGCAGAACATAATCCTCCTGAAAAATAGGATCAATGCTTGCTTTTGTGTAATTTATGTTTTTATTTTGATACTCCCTCTCAGAAAAGGCTTTAAGCTCAGTCAGTGCTGCTGCTTTCCTAATCTCACATTTCATTTTATTGCAGCACTAGCCAAAGTGGCCATTAGAGTTAATTATCCTTTTTCTGTCTAAAAGATGATTAAGTTTAATCAGCAAAATACATACAGGCTGGAATTATGTGTAGTGACAAACCCTTGGAATTCACACATAGGACAACCTGTGAATTATACACAGAATCATACACAGAATTAGTTCACTCCTCAGGATTTGGAGTAACTGTACAAATTTAGCAGGTTTTGTTTCAAATCCATAATAAAGATTTCCTTCTAGAAACTTTTCTTTGAACACATTTGGTGGGGAGCTGCAGTCACCTTGTTCAGGAAGCAGCCAAGTGTCAAAACAGGCAAGTCTCAAGGAGCTCTGAGAGAGAGGTGCCTGTGATCAGCATTTTACCCCCCTGACTGAAACTTCCTGATGGAAAACAGCCAGGTTTATGGGAAGGAAGTGAATTCCTTTTAATTCTTTGTGCCATTCCTCACGTGGGAGGTTTGACCCACCTGCAGGATTCCAGTTTGTCCGACACAGCCCTGACATTCCCTTGAGCTTGTTTAGCATAAACAGAGATTCTCATGGTTAATGCACCCCTCATCTGCCTCTTTCCCTTCGCTTGTGAGTCAGTATTTCAAACCCACTAATGCTAATTTCAAATTAATCAGCATTTTGTAAAAAGCCAGCCCAGGCCACAGCGCTGCAGTAACTCCAGGGTGTCAGCTGTGCACTCCAGCAGCTCTGGCGCCCCTTGGAAAGCAGAAGCTCCGTTTCCAGCAGCAGGAATGTTAAGCAGCACATCCCAGCTGGTGCTCTTTAACCCTGGTGTTTAGCTGGGGTGGCGCTGCTTTGTTGTGTGGGGTTATTTGCATTGAGCTCAGAGAGCTCCCATTCATGGCCAGGAGGAGGATCCAGACAGGTGGAAAAAAGAGGAGGAGTGGTGAAAGTTGAATGGAGGAGATAACCAGAAGCCAAACTTTTCTTTTGTGTTTTGCATTTTATTTGATGAAATGGGCTGTTGTGTGCTTTGTGCTGCTGTGAATGGGTGCCCATCTGCTCTCCTGGTGCCCGCTCAGCTCTTGGCATGTTCAGCACAAACCTCTCCATCAGCTGCCCTGGCCTCCTCCAAACACAAGGAAAGGTCAAGATAAATTTCACAGACCAGAACTGTCCATCAGCTCTTGAACTTGATGAAGCTTTCATGCTCTTTCCTATAAAAGCATGTTTAATTTTAGTGCTTTTTAAATTTTATTGGGAATTGTGAGGGACCTTCAAATTCTGCCCACGGCTGGTTTGATTTAACTTTGCTTCAAAAAGCAGCTGTCCAAGGATTCTCTTGGAGTGGTTCTTCCTTGAAGTGATTGCTGCAGCAGAGGCTGGCTCAAAAAGATAAATTCCCAGCAAAAAGAGAAGGAAAAAGCTGTAAGTTAGTTGAAAGCTTTTATTGAAGTTATATAAGCATATTTATGGAAATCCTTGAACTCTCATGGTTATTGCTATAAAGGAAAGTCAGAGTGATGCTCAAACTCAACTATTGAACACTGCTTAAAACTCAGGTATTTTGGGGGTATAACTAATGTATTTGTGAACGATATTGCCAGATAAATGCAGCTTTCAGCAGACACTACATGAGCTGGGGGTGTGTGTAATTCTGAGGCCTCTCAGAAAACTCTTAAGTTGGAGAAAAAGCAGCTTGTTAAAAAAGCTCTAATACAAGGTGTATCAGATTTATGGGTTTGTAATTGACAGCCATGTGGATGAGTAACTGTTGGGTGAATTTTATTCAGTTATATGCATTCTGCATGCTCTATTTTATGAGCACAGCTAATGGGAAAAAGCTGAGGAATTCAATCCAGCTCCTTGCAAGTGTTGGATTGGCCCTGATTTCATCACCCCTGGAACTGCTGCGTTGTGTGCTGGGATTCCTCTGGTTCAGGTGCATGGAAAACACTGATGCAGCCAAGAAAAACAGGGAGGTTTTAGTTATTTTAAAAATCAGTAAATTGTGTTACACTGGGGGATGGGAATGAATGGCAAATGAGAATCGACCCAGGGCTGGATTTTTGTGCCACTGGAATCTCTGAGTCCTGCTGCTGGTTTCCATGGGAAGCAAGGTAATTCATCAGCTGGGATCCATGGTCACTCCTGCTGAAAATTGAAAGATATCTTTGTTTGCAGACTGGGAATCTGCAATTAGAGTTGGAGTGCTGGACTGTGGGGAAGAAGGGAACTATGAGACGTGCAAGGAATATGGGATTCACTACTACCCAACCCTCAGGGTAAGTGCAGAACATCCTGCCTTGGGCAAATGGTGCATGTTTTCTGGTAATTAAACTGGGTAACTCATTGTTCTGTAGCTGGAGTTTTGCTTTGCTGAGAAAACTGCAGAGTTGATAAAAGATTAATTTGAGGGGGTTTTGCTGAAGGCAAGAGCTGATGCAGCTGTTTTGAGCAGCAATTCAGTTCTGAATCTGAAAAATTCTTATGTAAAGAAGGTATCGTTCTGTAAAGTATCATGCTATCACATCTATATAACCCCTAATTTCAATAGATTTATTAGATAATAAACATTTGTATAAATATTTTCCAAATTCAGCTGTTACAGGATTATTAATAATGTTTTTAGTTTTGGTGTGTGGAAGTAAAGGGGACACATTGAAATTGCCTTGTGAAAACAGCTGATTGCATGACCAATTAAAAATTTACCCTTGATAGATCCTTCACTATTTTTGTGATTAGTTTCATAATATTTTTCATAATAAAATGCTTAAACTGCCTTTTAAAGAGGATGCCACATTAGCCAACATCTGCCATTGTTCATTTTTATACAATTTTTACCTTCTAGTCAGTCTGTATTAATCACATTATTAAGTATGAGCAGAATGTGATGGATGGAGAGGGTTGAATAAACTGTTTGTGATAACAGGAGACATTCCAATATAGGATCTGTGATCTTTTACCTTGATAGTAAAACCAATACTTTTATTTTCTTTTACTCTCCAAAGTTTTAGGTGTAAATTGTGATATCCTCTTTATTAAACACTGAATTTTTCCATGTTATTTTTTTGTAGCAGAAGGCAGCCAAGCTCCCTTAGATCTCCTGTTTAACCACTGGAGGGAGTTGGAAAATGTGAATAGTGTTCCACATGCACACACAGTTGGTAGCACAGATTTGGTGATCAGTTCATTTGTGTTTGGGTTAAAGTTTGCAGTGCAGGATCAATACACACCATTGAATTATGCATTAAGGGATTTTTCCTACTGCCCTCAGGTAGGTGGGAAGCAGCTTTTTGGAACTCATAGGCTAAGAGGGAAACTGTCTCCTGAGCAGAAAAATAAAAATGTTTTGTAGTTACAGCTGTAAAAGTAAAAACTCTTTAAAGCTTTTTTTGTTCCTAAACTGGGCTTTTTTGTCTGATAGAGTGACTTTTCTTTTCTCACACACAGTACTTCAAAGCATTTACAAAGCAATTCACAACTGGAGAAAATTACCAAGGTAAGAACATTTTACTGTGAGAAATTCCCAGAGCAGTTTTCCTGTCAGCTAGGGCTGTGTCACACAACAAGCAAAATCCTGTCAGTTCCTTTGGGCAGGGATGGGGTGGACACTAAATAGCTCTTTAAACAGAATATTTCAAGTATTCCAGGAAGTGTTAATCAGAACATTTCTTCAAGAAACTTGGGAATAACATTTCCTTTTTTTTTTTTTTAATGAAGCTCTTAATTTCCACAAATGGCTTGTTAATTTTTTTTAATCCCTTTTTTCCCACCACCCTCCTCATCAGCATGAGATCCAGTTTGCTCAATGCTGCCTTTTGATCCTTCAGCCATTTTCCAGGCATCCTGAGTTGCACTGGGAGAGCCCCTATTCACATGGTGACTCCCTGAAAATAGGCTTAGCCCAGGGTTTGTCAGGATCACAGCTTGAGGTGGTTTGTCTGGGACAAAAGTGATGTTGTCCTTTTCCATGGATGAACATTTAAAAGGCCAGAGGTCAGAGGAGAGACCACCTGCACCATTAACCCTTCCTGTACAAGGGAACCTTACTTTTACCTCTTGGGCATTTATTTTCTGCTTTTTTCCTCTTCTTTTAAAGCAAATAAAATATTATCACACTTCAGTTATTTCCTCCTCTTGTTCCATGGCTTTGTGTCCTCTCCATTTGGTAGGAATAATATATCTTGGCAGGTTTTAATTTGTGGTTATTATCCTGCTGAAGTTGCCCACAGCAACTACTGTGAAAATGTTCACATTGAGAATCAAGCATTGTTTGAAGAGAAAATCAGCAAGGCAGGCAGATGGATACATTTGGAAAAGTCTTGAGGTTTTATTAATTTTAGGATGGGATGACAGCTTTCAAATATGATCTCACAGCAACATTAAAATGAAATCCTACAACCAAATCCTTTTCTCCAGCCAGATAATATGCTGAGTTGTAAGTCTGAATTTAAAGCAAAAACCTGACCCAGAAAAGCATGCACAACAAACCTTCATGTGAGTCATTTTCCCCCAGTTTTCTGAAGGGTTTTGTGTGGTTTTTTTGGAACTGTTCTCAGCAGGAGGAGATCGAGAGCTGCAGACCCTTCGTCAGATGATGATTGACTTCCTGCAGAACCATTCCCAGGAGCTGAGGCCTCCTGCTTGCCCACCACTGGATCCAGTGTTGTAAGTTCCTTGGTTTCAAATGTAGCTGCTCTCTGTTCACTCAGTTAATTAAATAAACTGTAGAAAATTAAAAACCTTTTTTAAAAGTTTTTTCATACCGGTTGTGCTATGAGATTGTAAAAGAAAATTCCATGGTAACAGTGGGTGTATTGCATTCTGTGCTAAATTGCTTTTCTTTTCCTCAAAGGTCCAGTGATCTCCCATCTCTTTTTGACAAGAGCAGCCACCACTACACAGCCATTGTGTTTGAGAGCAACAGCTCCTACGTGGGCCGAGAGGTAACGTGGGACCTTGAGGGACAGAGTGGCTGTGGATGGATGTCACCAGAAAGCAGCTGGATTTGAGCTTATTTAGCCAAACAACAGCTCCCTGAATGCAGCACTGGAGCAGGTCACACGTGTTTGGGGGATCATTAAACCCAGGGATTTTATTGGGCTGTGGTGTTCACTCACACTCGTACAAAATAATGTGATGTCATGTTAACTTCTTCCATTCTTATTTTAGTAGTAGGTTAATTTATCAATTTCATTCTCAGCACAATTTTCTTTCAAGAATTTGAAAGATCACATCAAAAATATTGCCAGATTACATTATTGTTTTGTTACTACTAGAGAACCATTTTTAGTACTCATTTTTCTGGACAACTGTTTGTAATAATCTAAACTCTCCAGTTCCCTTTCTTCACATATAAATTTGTAGAAATTAAGATGGTAGCATAAAGCAGTTCAGAAACACAGAGGAAGTCTTTAGGTTTTGCTTCCCAATAAAATATTTGATTTGGTATCACTTCCCCACCTAATGAGCCTCTTGTTAGCTTAGACAACTGTTACTTTTCTCTTCCTGCTAAGGATAAGTGAAGAAAAAAAAATGCATAATTACCCAAGTATAATCTGTGTGGAAACATCCAGTGTCTGCAAATGTTTCTAATTGGATTTGATGCTGAGGTGGCCCAGTGTCATGAGTGGAGGAGGTTGTGCTGCCAGGAGTGGGAATCACTCTGGGGTCAGGCTCATTCCAGCCATTTGTTCTCTGGGAGCTGCTGTGGTGGTGCAAGTGGGCATTACTGAAGAAATGTGAAGGTTATAAAGTTCTCAGCTTTTTATCACACTGTTTTTATTATCTACAGTTAGAGGGGAAGACAGAGTCATTTGGTTAGCACAAAGTGGAGTCTGCTTTCAGGATAAAAAATGTTTGTTAGTGTTATGTAGTATTTGAGCTTTATAGAACAGTTTAGTGAAACAGAAAATAGCATTGTTTTCATGTTTACAACACAAGACAAAATGGACAAACTTTCCCATACTGCTGAAGAAAAGGAGGCCATGTGTCATCACTGATGGAAGGAAGGAGGAAAAGACCAGAACAGACCAAGAAAAACTAAAATTAAAAAAGGAAAATAGGAGTAATAATTTCTAGAGAAGAGTAAATCTTCTTTAAGTGAAATTGTTTGTGTGCACGGAGCAGCCACAGCTGCACTTCCTGCAAACAGCTTAATGATGCCCTTAAAGGATGATGCACTTCACCTGTTTATGTGTCTTGTCCTGCAAGATTGGCTGTTCCCTGAACAATGTATAATGCATGGCATCCTCTCATTCCCAGGTTATCTTAGATCTGATCCAGTATGAAAACATCGTGGTGAGGAGAGCCCTGAATTTTGATAAACCTTTCCTGGAGAAACTGGGGATCACCTCAGTCCCCTCATGCTACCTGATACAGCCCAATGGCAGCCATGGATTAATTAACAAGTAAGTAATTATCTGTCACTGGGTTGTGGGGATGTTCACTTAACTGATAAAAGTGTCAGGATTTGATGTCCTGACACCTCATCAATACATTGTACTCCCTGAACTTGTGTGTTCCCTATATTATCAATAAAATACCTAATACTGCTTTTACTTATTACTGTTGTCTATTTATAGCTTCAATTTATTACTATGATAGTTCTGAAATTAAAAAAATATCTTTGGAATAAAAGTGGAAAAAATAAATGAAGCATTAAAATTCTTAAGAAAACCCATTTCTTGTGTAACATGAATTGACATTTAGATTAACATTTTTTGTTCTTATTTTGAACAGAATTTCACACCCATAATCCAAGTGATTTGTTATTCATAAATTGAACATTATTTGTTTTCACTTTGTATCAAAACAGGCCATGCTGCACTAGGACTGTAAAACATAAACCAAAGTGAATATTTTATTTTATAAATACAGTTATTTGCTTTGGGCATTCACTTAGTCTGAGATTACAATTATCTCTCTCTTTGTCCATTTGCAGTTTGAAGCCTCTACGATCTTTCTTTTCTTCATATTTAAAGTCACTGCCAGGTGTAAGGAAAAAACTCCTTCTGCCTCTGCAGCTGCCTGCTCCAGAAAACAAAGAGGAGAGCACAGAAATAAAGGTGTGGAAAGAGTTTGATAAGTAAGTGATTCCCTTGATTTTTATAAATTTAGTTATTAAAAATCACCTGCAGCTTTTTCCTGTCACGTGGGAAGCTGAGCTGTAATTTATTATAAAATCCTAGAGCAGTTCCATATTTTACTTCATTTCACTCCATTCAGTTCAGTTGTGAGCAGCTTTTCAAACAATACACAGGTGAAATTAGTGAGGTATTTTGGTTTTAGCAGCAAATGTCTGCACTGCTCTGGAAGGAATGTTTTTACCAAAAGTGTTGTGAAATATTCAATTGCCTTGAAAATACCAAGGACTTATCACCCACTACCTGAAAGAAGTGAACAGTGTCCCTGAAAAAATAAATTAAATAAATTATGAGTTAAAATACCAAGCTGTAACGTTTCTGTAGGAGATTCTCTGTGTGTGCAGTAGTGAAACAGTGCCCACTGGAAAGGGCTTGTCAAATGCAAGTATAATAGAAAATACTAAAGTCACTGTAAAAGATGTTTATCACCCCAAATCCCCTGAGGTTTATCTTCACCCTCTTTCCCTCTTTGAGAGAAGGATGCAAAGCCTGTGCAGAGAGATAATCCCTCAGCATCTTTAGATGGAAAAGATGTGGGGCTGAGTGCTTTCATATAATACTTATTTTCCTTTCATGGACACTATTAGTGTCATCTTCTTTCAGTGACTATTAGAAAATACTTTATGTGGAACATTCAGTTAGCAAAACAACTTAGTTAAATTGAGCTGCTTTCCAGCAAGGCAAAATCTTGTTGACATGAATCTCCACTCCAAGTATCTTCTAAATAGGATCCTTTTGGAGAACCTCCTGCATTCATGTGGATGTCTCTTTATTTAAGAAACTTGAAGCAGAATTTTGCTGGTTTTTATAACTTCAGTGAGTACTTTATTAATTAAGGAGATAAATTCAGAATAAGTCTGTAGCTTAAATTAAATTATAATTGTAATATATATGATTATAGATGATTCTGTCTTTTAATATGTTCTTTCCTGCATACTATTTAGAAGGTGGGAGCAGCCAGTTTTTTCAATGTTTGTTGTTTAATTCTGATTTTTTAGCAACAGCAGTGCTGCTGAACTTTTACAAGAAGTGTGAATTTGCTGAACTTCTGTTTGTTCAGTTCCTTTGCTCTGTCTCACACTGCCTGAAAAGCATTGAAAGCTGGGGCTGTGTGCCTGCTGTAATTGTACTTTGTAAAGCAGGTTTAGTTATGAAGATATTTGGCTGTGAGAAGGAACTTGGAAAATGTTTTATTTGGTTTATATGGTTTACTTGTGCCTGTCAGAACTCTTGTCTTTAGAGCTGCTGTGTTTTAACTGGGAGGTGAAGGACCTGCAGTAAAACTGCTGCATTTGGGAGAGGATTTCTAATTCAGTCCTTCCCAACACTGCCATTTCCATTTCCAGTCTTGTTTGCACCCCTGCCCTGTGTGGGATCCCCTGTTGTTCAGGGCATGTCCTGTTTCTGTCTGTGGTCAGCCCAGCAGGGAAGCTGTAATTTCCTTACACCAGGGCTGTAATTTCATTACAAGGTAAAGCTGGCTGGGAAGCAAAAAGTTCTGTCAGGTATCAAAAAACTTTCTCATGTGTGGCTGTGCCTCAATTTTCCAAACTCTGCTTGTGCCACTGAGGGTGGGCAGGACTGCAGTCGCTCAGGGGGGACTTTAATGACATTTCTGCCATTATTTTACCCGGTGAGGGTGAGGGAAGGGCTGCAGGAGGCTGCCAGAGCCTGCAGGGTTATTGATTGATGTGTTCCAGGTCCAGGCTGTACGTGGCTGACCTTGAGTCAGGATTGCATTTCCTGCTCCGCGTGGAGCTGGCCACGCACAAGGCGCTCGAGGGAGCTGAGCTGAAAACCTTCAAGGACTTTGTCACCATCTCTGCCAAGGTAGGCACTGCTGGGCTCTGATTGTTTGTGGAGATGAAGTGGCTGCAGCAGAAAATTTATTGTGGGGCATAAGTCTCTCAGAGTGTCTGCACAGTGTTTGAGTGTGTGCATCCTCAGTAGCTTCAAACACAGTCTGGTGGGTTTATTTAAAGGCTGTTTTTGAGGTATTGTTTGCTGTTCTGACATACTTACAGGGTTAAAATGCAATTTAATTTCACCTTAGGGGACTCGAAATTAAATAAAGCTTAAATAGTCTGCAGCATATTGAACAAACACTGTAAATATAGTCCATTTATCAGATTTTCAGGATAAGTGGCTATTGTTGCTCAGTGGGATTAAACCAACCTTTGTTTTTCATTCTTGACTTTTGAATTTCATTAATGCATACTTGGCAAATGCTGTTCTATTTAGAGATGTTAGTAGCTTCTGTCTGAATTTTGAATATAATTGAGGTGCTGATTTTGATTAAGTAGGTATTCAAAAATAACTGAGCTATTGAATATAATTATTTAAAAATTTAAAATGCTTATGTGTTACATTTGCATAAAAATAAAATACCTAAAATATAATGTGATATGACTTGAAAAAATTTAAAATCATTTTGCTTTATAATGCCAGCTTCCTGAAATGACCAATATATCTTTATTTTTACTCCCCGTGTAGCTCACACTATGTTTTATTTTTAACAAGTGAATCAATAACTCTTAAGGGAATAATAAGGCCTATATGAACCATTTCCAAATATCTGGGTTTATCTGAGAATCAGACAGACAGTTCCTTACCCAGCCAGCTCCCCCCTGCAGCCATCAGAGGTCAGAAATCTGCAGCTGGCCTCATTTCTTTAAGAAAGTGTGTGGTAATCTTTCCATCATATTATCCCCAGAGCATCCTCTGCTCTTCCCCATGGCCAGCTGATGTCATTTGATTCCCTGGCTGTTGTGATAAATGGGGAATATTCTCTTTTAGGTGTCTGCTCATCTCCCCTGCCCTGTCCCACCAGGAGTTGCTATCCTTTATTTGCATTTTTTTTCAGTCATGTAACACTTTTCTCACTTCTCTCATTCATATTTTCAGGTGTTAGAAAGTTTTTTATATTCTTCTCCTGTTCATGGTGATGGTCAATCCAAAGGCATAAAAATCTCTGATTCTCTGCCTGGGGAGTTTTCATGACTGAAATTCTGCTCCCTCTGGAAGGGTCCTAAAGAATGGCAGATACTTGACTTAATTCTGTAATAATTCCAACCCTCATTAAAGCAAAATAGCCTTTCTGCTGTAAAATAATGGCCTTACCACTGATTTTCAGTTCCTCACACTCATCTGCCAGGCTGTGGCTCTGTAAGTTGTGAGTTAAGGAACTCCTCATTCCAGATCACTTTGGAAATCACTGCTACACATGAAAGGAAAATGTTCTTCCGGGTAACAGCTCCTAAACTGACAGAAATCTGACTAAAAAGAACTAATTTTTGAGATTGATCCTTCAGAAATGAGAGGGATTTCAGCCTCTCTGTTGCACTGAGGTGTTTTGTTCTGTTTTGAGCAACATTCTGAACTGAATTACCTTAATGTGAAATCCTAGATAATGTCAAGTTGTTCTGTAGCATTCCTGCCTGCTAAGAATTCTAAAATTTTAAAAATTTTTAACATTTTGCGCAAAAAACTTGTTGAATTTTGTAAGCAAAGACTGGTGTGAGATGGCTTTTTACTGCAAGCAGAACAAGTAATTAATTTGCTCATCAGAGAACAAAATAAAGCATTTCACAGACAACAAAAACACTTGGATAAAACCAAAAGCTCATTGCTAATGAGATTTGTGCTTGAAAATGTTTTCTTCTTTGTTTTTTTTATTTTTCTCAGCTTTTTCCTGGCCGTCAGCCTGTGGTGAAGTTGCTAGAGACCTTGCAGGAGTGGCTGGTGAGCCTTCCATTAGACAAAATCCCTTATGATGCTATCCTGGATCTGGTCAACAACAAAATGCGGGTAAGCTGTTGCCAGTGCCAGCATCAAACAGGGCATTAGGACAGGATAAGATTCTATATCAATCTAAGACATCACTTACTGCTGCTCCCCCACTCATAATGGAGTTATAAGAAGGTTAAAATGAAAATAAAGTGAAATCGTTAGCAGAAAAAAAACAACCAACCCACATCCACGCAAAGAAATTGAAATGAGAGAATTGAAACATCCAATCCTGGGTGGTTTTGTAACGAGCAAGCAATACTTGTTCCCTAATGTCATCCCCAGGGATGCAAGATTCCCAGAGGATATTTCTGATTCACTATGCCTGCTGTCAGCACGATTCTCTTGAAGGTCAGAGTTTAAGTGATGGGAAATTTTCCCACTGAAATGTGCATTATTCCTGAAGAGTTCCCCCAAATTCTCTCCAATTTCCCTGCTGGAATCCCATCCCACTTTGGCAAAGCCCTGTCACATGGTTGTCTTTGCACAGAACTTCACCATTTCTTCCCTTTTTCTGTCTGAAATTTGAAAGCCTCCTGTGCATTTTAGGAAGAGAAAAGTCTCAGAAATTGAAATCTTGCACTGAGTTTCAGGTGCAATGAATAAGGAGTGGGTTTGTCCCAAGAAGAAATAATATGGAATTTTACAGCCAGTGAAGGCTTTATACTGTAAATAATGTAAACCTTGTGCAGTAATAGGGAATTTTGGATGTGCCCAGGGGAGCTCTGGCAGTGTACAGGAATGTTTTCATGTGTTGTGTTTAAACAAAAAAAATCTTCACAGGTTAAACTTCTTTGTGTGCTCTGTCAGACTGATTTCAGTAGGTGTGATGTCAATGGTTAACAATTTGTGTCTTGTCCAAAAGAGATGAGTTTCATGATGATGCTTCAGAGTATCTGAGACATGAGGGTTTTTGTGTGCCTGAAGCATGAATTAAGAATTGCAGAAAGTAATTTATTGTTCTTTACTCTGGATCACCTCAATGGTACCACACTCAGTACATTTAGGCCCCAGAGCAGCACACACCTTAAATAAATCTCTTTTTTTTTGCAGATTTCTGGGATATTTCTGCCCAGGAAAGTGCAGTGGGTTGGCTGCCAGGGCAGCAGACCAGAGCTGAGAGGCTACAGCTGCTCCCTCTGGAAGCTGTTCCACACCCTCACTGTCCAGGCTGCACTGAGGCCAAAAGCTTTGCTGAACACAGGTGAGCAGCAAATATTTTTTGGTGTGTAAATCCTGAAGGAATCAGTTTGTGGAGCAGAGTGGCTGCAGGGCTGCACCAGCAGGGGTCAGAGCTTGGCTGCAGCAGGAAGGTTTGGAATGTGCTAAATCAAGTGTGTGGGTCTAAAGCTGGGAATAATAACACAGGAAAAAGAAAAAAGAAAAAACAAAAAGAGAATTTCAAGCAAAGAAATGTTGAGCTCCCTGAAAAGTGATGAAAACGATTCAGGTTAACTAAGGTTGCACTGAGAATGAAATTTGAGGAAAATGAGGTTTTACCATCCAGTTAAGTAGCTATAAAAGATGTACAGCCATTAGCTGATCTTTCTGTAATGTTATTTATTAAATACTGCATGTTACAACTTTAGTTTATTTTTTTTTCAGTTGAATGTACCTGTCATTAATCCCTGCAGTGATTTACTGCTTTGCCAGCACTCTGTAAAATTGCTCATTTTTAGACTTGCAGCATCTTGTGAAGCTGAGTGTTAATATTCTGGTGATGATTCCTGTTTAAGAAACATGCTGGTCATAAAATCTATTCTCCTCACCCAATGAAAATAGAATCACTAATGCTAAAATTGGGGTTTTATTTTTGCCAGGACAGTGCTTTGTTTGTTTACAGTCGTATTTATTTTTCATTTAAAGCCTTTTAAATGTCTTTTCTAAGGAATATAGGAATTCTACATGGACATCATAAAACTCAGAAATTTTCCATTTACCAGTTGTTGATTGTATGTTTAAAAGGATTTTACTATTTCACATTTTAGATCCATACATTTGTCCAGCATTGTTTGCATCAGAGTGAAAATCCTTCAAATCTGAATAATGCTCCTGCAGAACAGGCTTTTTTTGATAGCACATCATTCTGTTGTTGATTTTTGTTTCTGTTTTTGTTTGTTTTTCATGGGGCAGTAGATTTAATTTCTTCAGTTTAGTGCAGTGAGTTTGGGGGGTTTGTGCTGGATGATTCTGAGCTGTTCAGCAGGATCCTGCATATCTTAAATTTCCCCTTTTTAGTCCCAAAGTGTTCTGATTAAATCTATTAATTCTTAATATTTAACAACACAAAATTGCCCCTCAAATTGTGTGTTTCAGGCATGAGCCTGAAGTTAAAAATACATTGTAGGACCTGAGAACTCTTTGGCACAGTTAACCCTGGCTGTAAATCGGGCCAGATATGTGATGATCACTTCTTATGGTGAAAGAATTGGGTCAGTCTGAGACTGTGGGATTATGTCTTGGGAGGTTTTCCTCTCCTTATTGCTTGTTTAAATCCCATCTACTAAAAAGCATGATGTACTCCCTAATCCTTCCCACCACAGGTAGGGTTTTATGCTTCTTGTCCACTTTAAAGATTAGGGTTACCCTGAATTGCAGTAGTTTGGGAGGAAAGAGAAAAGGAGGATTACACAATGATACATGGCAGATGTTAATAGAAGATTCATCTGGGGGCTGATAAAAGAAAAACAACCAAAATGAGCCATTTTGCAATTGTTTGCTTTCTGAAGCAGATGGGTTTGTCCTGATCGTCCCCTCTGCTCGAGGGCCTGGCACTCTGGGTGAACTCCTGTGCCTTTCTGGATAAAATGATTTTATTGGGTTCTGGTTGAGACATTTTAATGCTGAGTGGGGAAATCTGAACCTGGGAGTCGCAGGAGGGATCCAGAGGAACTCAGAGCTGCTCACAGCCAAGGGTGTGTAAAATCATTGTAGAAATCATTTCCTGAGCTCACTTCATTGCAAGAAGTGTGGTTTTAGGTAACAGGATGTCTTGGTGTGAATAGAACAGGCTTGTGGATTTTATAATAAATTATCTGGCATTTTTAAATCTAGTGCTGAATTTGACAGATCTCCCCACAAAATGAATTTTCAAGGGTGTACCATTGCACAGGAGAACAAATGAAATTAAATTTGTGTATGAATCTCTTGTTTCTCTACAAAGAGGTAATTTTCTGGTTGTGTTTATTGTCTTTCCTAAATACATATTTCAATATAAATGGTAAAACTGTTCTGCCTGAAATTCGTTTTAACTTCCAAAATAATTTTCCAGCCTTTCTTTTAATGCAGTAATTTAATCTGCTTTAATCTCATAGCTTTTATTTATACAGGTCTGTTCAATCACAGATATTGAATGGCTGAGGAGAAATCAGGGTTTTTTTAGGATTTCTTTTGGGCTTTAAAGAAGAATCTCTTTTTGTCTTAAAGAATACCCTCTTGTTGTTCTAAATAAATCTGTTGATGACAATCTTTATGTATTTCCCATATCTATAACAGATGAGTGCTCTGATAGTTTGAGCAGTTTTGTTGATTTTTTTCCCCAAGAAAACAAAGCAATAGTAAATTACTCATGGTGTTCAGCAGCAGGAGTCTGTAATTTGATCAATCTGCACCATAAAATGTGTTTAATTTGACAAGTGTGTGCCTGTGGTAACACAGGACATTTTAAAATACATTTTGACATAATTTACTGGGGCAATTAAGCATGAATCAGAAATTCTTTGTGACAGAGATGAAACCATTAGGATTTCAACAAATTATATCAGGTTTTCAAGGCACTTAGAGAAGTGAGGAGCTACCTGCTGACACAAGAAAGGCCACAAAGTTCCCAACGTGTGCAGCCTCATCTTCCTGCTGAATTCATTATTTTTTGCATTATCTTTAGTGTGGAAATGTGAATGTTTTAAAAAGAATCACGTGTTTGTGTTTATTTTAGCAGGAATTCCTGATTTATTCTCCCAAGTGTTGCTCAGCAGCTGCTCTGTGCATTCAGAGCCTGCCAAAAAAGCCATGGAATTAATAATTCTAATGAGATTGTGGAGCTCTCTAATTCCTCAGAATTGAGGAGTAACAAACAGCCCTCACAGGCACCTTGTGCAGGACTCACAGAGAGGGTTTGACTCTTGATTTTCAGTAGCAAAGTCACCATAACTTCAGTGCCTGGCCATGAATATAGAGATGAATGCAAAATATAAACATTTATATATTAAATTTATATATTGGGCAAGAGCTTGGAGAAAGTCTCTAATTCCATAGGAGTTGTGGCATACAGAAAGTGTGAATTTTGTATATTTTAACAATTTCACAGTGTTCTCTGTTAAAACTAATGTCTGATTTTGATTAACTAAGTTTGGTTTTCCCCTGAAATTTTAAGATACTCTGAAAAGAGAAATTTTGCTGTAGAGGTACTTGACTTTTATTTGGTTTTGGTGTTCAGGGTAGCTTTGAGCACAGTTGTACATACTGAATGTGTGTAGGTGTGGTACAAACAGCCACTTTAAATTGCAAAAGTGATTTATTTCAGCTCAGGTATCAGTTCTGTGGAACAAGAATGGAGCAAATTTTCCTTTCCTTCTCCCCCCTTCACTTCCCTGCTGCTGGAGCTGTGTCTGTCCCTTGTCTTGCAGGCCTGGAGGACAACCCCCAAATTGTGCTGCAGGTGATGAGGAGATACATCCAGCACTTCTTTGGCTGCAAGGCTTGTGCTCAGCACTTTGAGGAGATGGCCAAAGAATCCATGGATTCTGTGAAGAGCTTGGACCAGGCTGTTCTGTGGCTCTGGGAGAAGCACAACGTGGTCAACAACAGGCTGGCAGGTAGGGGAGAGAAACTCCTGAGGATGAAAATCATCATTTTCAGAGCTGGTTTCTTCTGATACTCCACCTGTTGCTTGGTCAGACTTTTTCCAAATCAAAGGAGCAATTCAGCTGCTTAGCAGTGGATAAAAAATAATTGCATTTCTTTGTGTACCAGTTTAGGGTTAAAACCTACCTTTGTTTGGTTTGGAAAATGATGGCAATTGAACAAAAGGCTTCAAGCCTCAATTCTTGGCAGATCAGCAGCTGAATAAAATAGAATTACTGTATAAGGGAAACCTGTGCCCCCTCCAGATCCCTGTGTTTCCAGTTGGAAGTGCTGTTAAAATACTGGTTGTGTTTAATCCATTCTGTTATGGAGGTATCAAGTAACTAAAGCACTAAAGAAAATTGGTTTCTCTTTGCACTAAATCCCTGTCTGCTGTTATGGATCTGGGTAATGCAGCATTAGTTACAATTTCAATATGCTACATTGTGTTCATATTATGCTCCTGCTGCATTCCCAAGATTTATGAAGAATTAAATACTGCTGTGAGTACAAACAGTTTGCCTCCTTTCTCTGAGGAGAAAAAAGGTAAATAATAAGAGATTAAATAAAAACATCCTCTAATTTTGGTTCCTTTAACAGGCAACTCCTGTGGACTTGGAGTTGCCAAGTGGTGGAGCAATGCACTTATTTAGAACATTATGGTATTGGAAAACTCACATGGATATTGATTTAGGTGATGCAGCAGCCAGCTAAAATACCCTTTTAGTAAGAACTATAAACACACTGGAATAAATAATAATGTTAAATTATGCTTTTTCAGTTTGCTAAAATTTCTCTGTGGGACAGTGATGTATTTTCACCCTTAAAAGCTGCATCTGTATTTGTGGTGCTGAGTGAGAAATGATGTTTGGTCAATGAAAGCACCTTGGGGTGGGGGTCAGGAGGTGCCTGGATATGGCTCTGCCCTATTGAATTATTCCCTGTTCCTGTGGAATGCACAGGATTTACAGCATTTCCCTCTTTGGCAGGAAAACACAAAGTACAGGGAGCTTTCTGTTTGTAACCTTGCTGTAGCACATTTTGTTTCTGTATTTTTTTTATTGCAACAAATTGATTGCTGAGTGATCTTTAGGATAAAAAAACCAATTTGTTCTTTTGCTCATAGATATCAAGGAGACAAATATTTTTAAATGTCTTTTGAATCCCTATTTTACCCAAAATCATGGGGAAGTTTCCTGCTTTTAAAAAGAATAAAGATAATAAAATGAGAATAAAATGCAAAATTATTATTTTTTAAATATTCTAAGTGCTAGTGTACTAATCAGGTTAATAAATTAGGGGTTTTACCAGGTAGAGATTTTTTTTCTAAAAATTATCTCCATTCCCATTTTAAAATATTGATTTTTAGAGCAAAGTGTGAGACCAGCTGCAGTGTTCAGCTCAGAAATATGGCCAGAGCTGTGAGCATCTGAAATGTTAAAATCAGATCTAATTCAATACAGTGTTACATATGTAAAGACTTGGTTTTTAGCTGAAAAATCCATCTTAAACATGAAGATGGCTTTTAAAATACTGATATTTGTTCTGGCAATGATGCAGAGCTGTGGAAAAGCAAGCTTGGGATGGAAAGGTTCACAACACAGAAACATGAAAATATCTGAGTGTCTGGCCTTGGAGCTGCTCTTGCAAACCAGGCAGAAAACAGGGATTAAGGAGTGAAAAGAGCAGTTTGTTTTGCACCATAATTCAGGTTAACCCTGCAGGGCCCAGGCTGTTGGGTGTTCCTGCCTTCTAAAAGCAGCAATTGCAGGATTTGGAGTTGGGATTGAAATGCTGCAGCTTTTACTGTGAGAAAAGGGAAATAATTGTGAGTTAGTGTTTGTATTTTGAAATGTTTGGGGTCAGAATTGATGAGAAGTTGCAAATTTGTGATTGTCTCTGTTTAATTCAGTTATTGTGCTGTGGCTTTTTATGCCAACCTCACTGGAAGTGGAAAGCACTCCCTGGGCTGATGGTGCAGCTTACCCTGGTCATCCCTCCTGACTTTCTCCATTTCTATTTTTCTCCTCCCAATTAGGTGACTTGACTGAAGATCCAAAATTCCCCAAAGTTCAGTGGCCAACTCCAGACATTTGTCCTGCATGCCATGAAGAAATCAAAGGGCTGCACAGCTGGAATGAGGAGCAAGTCCTGCAATTCCTCAAGTCCCACTACAGCAGCGAGAATCTTCTCTATCAATACACCCAGAGCCAGGCTGAGCCCAGTGACAACGAGCAGGGAGACACGAGGGAGCTGAAAGACAAAACCCTGCAGAAGAACTCGGGGGGAAATGGAGAAAAGCAGCTCCAGGAGAAGGAGAACCCAGGAGATCCAGGCTCCAAGGGCTTGGAGAAGACAGCGGGGAATCCTGGAGCTGTCCAAGGTAGCGCCAAAGGCGCAGCTGCCTCCGTGAGCCTCAAAGGGACCAGGCAGGCTGTGTCCTTCCTAGGGATTGGATTTTCCAACCTAGACATGAGTCTGTGTGTCATCCTCTATGTGGCATCATCCTTGTTTCTGATGATCATGTACTTCTTTTTCCGGGTCAGGTCCAAGCGCTGGAAAGTGAAGTCTCACCGCTCCTCGGTGTAGGAGCTCGCGCTGTTCGTGGCTCTTGGGTCCCAGACACAGCTTTAATATTTATGATCAGGGATTTTATATGCAGTATTCCTTGGGTCACACCCCTTTCTTCCTGAGGCATTTCCCAGGTGTTCAGCTGAACGGGTGGAGCTGGCCTTGAGATGCCCAGGCTTTGCCCAGGGCCACGTCCATGTCCTCGCACGGGAGCGTTGCATTCGGCAGTTAAGGTTTTTCCACGACTTCCCACCAACATCCTTTACTCATTTCCAGAGTAAACATTGCATTATGCAATCCACTGTGCCTGCTGGAGAAGGAAATTGGATATTGTTTTGTGTATTTTCAAGTCAGGTGTTATGTTTTGTTTTAATTCCATCCAGAGCTGATTTCACCTCCCGAGTGCTGAGCAGTTCCTGAGTGGTACCTTGAGCCTCACTGGGAGAAGCAGGAATTCTGATGATTTTTTTCAGGAAACGCGAGTGCTCCTCTGATTAAATCAATTCTGAAGCTCTGTGACTTTCTGAACTATTATTTACATATTTAAAGGAAGCATTTCATGTTCAAATCATTCATCCATTCTCTGGTGCATTCCAGCCAAGGATATGTGTGTGCCATCACTAGGATGAGAGTTTTGGGGCACAATTAGCAGCCCGGTGCTGATTGCTAAGTAATTATGGTGTTTTCCAGGTGGAAACCAATCCTGACGAACTCTAGGAAAGGAAAACAATGTTTTTAGTGAAGGACAGCAAGGTTTGTGTTACCATGGCAGAACAGATTGGAAAATCTACAACAACTGAGTTTGTTCTGTTGAATTTCTGCATCACAAGAGAGCAATTAACACTTCCCTTGGTATTTCCACCCAGAGCTGCCCTGTTCTGGGATGTCCAGTTCCCTCTAGAGCTCAGTGTGGGGTGCTTGGAGCAACAGTGAGAGGAAATCATGGAAACATTACAAAATCATCCTTGGGAGTAGGAGTTGCTGTGATCCTGGCTGGGGGGGATAATTCACGTCCTGGCTAGTGAAGTTTATAATCCTATCCCATGTAATTGAGCATGTTCTAGTTATCCATTACTTAATCTTTAGTTAATCCTAATAGGTTTTGGCCTCAATGTTTTCTCGTGGCAGTGAGTTCTCCAGATTAATTATGTTATATAAAAAGGCTTTTCCTTTCAATTCTACATTTGCAACTTTTAATTTAATTGAATGTTTGCTGGCTCCTCTGTTACACGAGAAGGACTAAGGGGTCTCTGGCCAATTCCCTGCATTTATACCACTGCTGTGTCCTCCTCTGATTTCCCTCAGAACCCCCAGCACAGAAAGTTTGAAGCCTGGCACCAAAAAAGCACAGAAACCCCACAGGGTTATTTTCTCATAATCAAACATTGGCTGTTCACAAAATTGAGTATTTCTGATGTGTCTCTGCAGCATCCAGCTGGAATGACAGAACTGAGCTGCAAAGATTCACTGTCCCTTGTAGCTGAAGTTTATCACAGTAACACCTGGGGCTGCTGTGAATGTGTCAGAGGGAGAAATCTCAGCTCCCGTGACCCTGTCAGTCCTGCAGAGGGGCTGGCTCTGTGTCCTTAAGGACCCTCAGAATTCCAGAGTTCTGGCAGGAGGAACCATCCTGGGTCTTTCCTCTTTAGGAATTCATGACTCCCATCCTTAGAGCAGCTGGGCTTGGACACTCAAGCACCCTGTGAGCACAAGGGTGGTGCTGAGCCCATGGGGAAGGGGCTCCAGGCTCATCAGGGCCCTTTGGTTTGGGCTGGAACCCAGTGAGAGATCCCAGGGTGAGGCTCATTCAGAGGAAAACCTGGAGATTCCACGCTGACTTTTGAAAATCAGGTAACTTTGGGGTGTTCTCAGCCCACCAGCAAGGATCCTGAGCTTTGAAAGAAAACCCAAACACCAGGAAAACCTAACCCAGCACAGCAGTGTTGGATCTGGAAAACTGAACAAATTAATAATTCCTGCTGTCAGCGTTGCACGTTCTCAAGTTGAAATTCAGCCATTGGTGGTTTAGAATTCCAATACACACACCTGGTTTCATAAGTTGTGACTTATTTTGCTCATTTTTGTCAGCACGTGAAAGCAAAAGGCCTTGGGGGTTTGTAGGGATGATTTTGCCATTAAAAACCAGCAAATGTGGGTTTGGAATAAAGTTTGAGAGGAATAGAGTTTGGAATAAAGTTTTAACTTCCACATTGCTGTGACCCTGCTGCAAACACAACAAAATGAACCAAGACTCAAACTTCAGTGGCTTTTTTTGTCTTTTCAGAGTATGAAAGTATGAAATTAATGAAATTAGGGTATTGCTTGTCCATGTTGGTGCTCCAGCTCTTGCCAGTGAATCAGCAAAAGTCTTCACTTCAGTGTCCTCATCTGGGAAGGTTTTCTTGATTTTGAATTCACTTGAGTAAATCTTGGGTTTGTTTTCTGTTTTTGTAATGACAAATTTTACCATTTTATGTCTCTGTACCAATAGTCCGTGCTGGGAGGTGGGTGATGCTGCCAGGAAAGTGTTTCTGGTTTAAAAATTGCCTCCAAGCCTCACATCCTCAACCTTGGAGTGTTTATTTGTGTGGTGTGTTGTCCTGCAGTGCCACTTCCCTGTGGGAATTGAGCTGTGCTGGGGCAGTCCCTTGGCCCTTTGTAATTCATAATTTCTTTGCTCTCAGGATGTTTTTCAAATAGGAAATATTAAAATAAAAGGAGTAGAATGTGCCAGGAGAGACAAAAGCTGCAAGTGCTAAAGAAACCTGATGAAGTTATTTGTGAGAATTCCTAATTTTCTGTTTCCATCAGTGCATCCACCCTGCTGTTCCTGCACAGAACAAAGGTCCCAGGTGTGGTGTTGCACATGAGGTGTTGAAAATAGTGACAGTACCATTTCAGTAATTTAAATGTTCTATTTATTTGAAGTCAATAACTTGACATCTCCAAGTCTGTTCTGGTTGGGTTGGATTTTTATTGTCTCATTCCTCTCTTGGAAGGAAAAGTGACTGTTTTGTACTAAATTGTAAATGAATGTGCTTGTTTAAAATAAACTGCAAACGTTTGGGCAAAGTGGATGCGTTTGTGCTTTTTATCTGTGTCTGCAAATTGTTTTCAGCTGAACTCTATTGCCAGGACAGCTCATGAACATGTCCATGGTAAACCAGATCCATCCTCTTGGGGAGGTGTATTTTTAAGCCAAGACTTCTCAGGAGCTGCTGGGGAATCTGAAGGAGGGAAGAGAAAATAAACCAGGAATAAATAAATGCTTGAGTGGGTTGGTTTTCATTAATGGTTGTTTTTTTAATTAATGGCAGAAGCCCAAGTGAGGAAGGCCATGGGCAGGAGGGCACAGGAGGGTGTGCAGGGAGAGCAGCACAAGGGCTTTTGTGGGGTCCTGGATGTCACAGCATGAGAGACCATGGGGCTGGCAGGAACTTCTGATGGTCCTGGTGGGTCACAGCCCCTGCCCTCTGTCCTGATGGGACACAGCCCCTGCCCTCTGAATGGGACACAGCCCCTGATCTCTGTCCTGGGTGGGACACAGCCCCTGCCCTCTGTCCTGGTGGGACACAGCCCCTGCCCTCTGAATGGGACACAGCCCCTGCTCTCTGTCCTGGTGGGACACAGCCCCTGCTCTCTGTCCTGGTGGGACACAGCCCCTGCTCTCTGTCCTGGTGGGTCACAGCTCCTGCTCTCTGTCCTGATGGGACACAGCCCCTGCCCTCCCTCCTGCTTGGCCATGGCTGCCCTATCCCTGCCCTGTCACCACCCCACACGTGGGTTTGCTATAAGCGCTTCCTTAGAGGCTCAGACTAAAAATCCACTTAAAAACCGGGCTTAAAAGGGACCGTGTGGCCATCACTGTCCCCAGAAGATGTTCACAACCCTGGGGAGGGCCAGGTGCTGGTGCTGGTGCCACCCGGTGTCGCTGCTCATGGTACCAACCCCACTCGGGCAGGACCCGGACCCCAGCCCCCGCCTGGCGTTCCTGGGTGCTTCATCTGGGGACCCAGTCCTGGTCCCCAGAGTGTCCCCCTGCATTTCCCAGCCTCGCAGGGCTGAGCTGTCCCGCAGAGTGGATCCGGTCCCCTGCCAGAGGAACCAGCCCGGGGACAGCCGCGACCCGGCCCCGCAGGACCCGGAGGAGATGAGGGTGGTCCGGGCCGGTGCCTCGGGGTCCGGGGCTCGCCGGGGGCTCCACGGCCGCCCCCAGGAGCGGGCGAAAGTCCCGGTGCCGCCGCCGGCAGGAGCATATGTGAGTTTGGAGGCTCCCGCCCCTAAGCTGCTTTTATTAATTTGTAATCCCCTGCGAGCAGGAGGTAAAGGGATTCGGGGGATTAACGGGCTCACAGTAACAACCACAATTATCAGCTGCGGCTGCCTGCGGCAAGCGGTGCACACAGGCACGGGGCTCTGCCCGGACAAACACGGCCCCGGCAGCTCCGCACGCGCGGGAAGGCGACAGAAATTGGGGCAGAGCGCAGGCACAGGCTCCGGGCACGGGCACCCCACACTTCACACCCCACACCTGCGGGTACGGTCAGACCCCGGCCCGGCCCCCCGCGCTCCCGCACAGCCCCGGGGCCGCCGCGCTCACAGAAACCCCGCACACACAGCCCCGTCCGTGTCCGCCCCGTCCTCAATTAGCGCAATTAACTTCCTGCGGCCGCCGCACGCCGCTGCCCGCGGCTCAGGCACCGCTACCTCTCGGCGTTCGTTAATTAATTAGCGGCGGGGAAGAGCCCTCCCGCTGCCCGAGGGCGGCGTCGGGGGAGCCCCGCACGGCGGGGACAAACGAAATCAGGGCTCGGGGGCGGCCGGCGGGCAGCGGGGCCCGGGCGGGGGCTCCCCCACCCCCTACGTGAGGGGTCCCGAGGCCGCTTTGCCCCCGAAGGCGGCGGCTGCAGCCCGAACCCACGCGTCGGGGGCGGCCACGCGTGGGACGGCGGGCCCAGCGCTCCCTCGGCCGCTTTTGTGATGCTAAAGAGGCCGGCGCTGAACCGCGGCCCAGCTGCGGCCCGGTGCCGCCCCCGGCCCGCCCCCCGCGCCCCCCCCGCTCCGCCCAGCCCCGCGCCGCTCCCTGCGCCCCTCCGCGCCGCTCCGCCACTCCTCCGCAGCCACCCGCGCGCTTCGGACGGCGCCCACGGAGGCCGCGATGCTGCTGGAGCGGGTCCGCGCCGGTTCCGAGAAGGCAGCGGAGCTCTGCCCCTTCCCGCGGAGCCCAGGTGAGGGGGGCGCGCAGATCCCCGCGTCCCCCCGCGGAGGCAGCGGCGGCTGCTCTGGGAGCCCCGGGCCCGGCCGTGCTCCGTCTGCGTCCCGGGGGCACCGTCGGGGCCGGGTCGGGGCTGGCTGCGGGGAAGGGCCGCCCGACGGCATCGGGGGATCCGTCCCGCCCGTCCCGGTCCGTCCCGCGCTCTCTCTCTCCTGCCTCGTCCCCGGTATCAGAGCCCCCCTCGCTGCCGGCCCCGCCGCTGCTCCAGGTCCCCGTCGATCCCGGGGAAAAGCGGCGCTCACGGGAGCCCAGCCCGGCCCGGCGGAGCGGCGGCTCCTGCCCCGGGTCCCGCTCAACGAGGACAGGGACGGAACGGGGACTCCCCGCTGCCCGACGGTTCCCTCCAGCTGCGGGGACTCCCCGCGCCCCCCTGCCCGGCTCCCACGCGGCTTTTCCCCACTTTTAGAAAAACTCCGTTTATTCTGCTTTTAAACGTTTTTTCGTCCCGTTGAACGAACGGGACCAGCCCTGGCGGGGCGGGGAGAACCGGGCTGCGCTCCCCCGGCATGGCCGGGGCTCCGGGGCTCGACGGGGAAGCCCGAGCTCGGTTCGGGGCAGCGGAGCGGGGCTGTCCTGGTTCTCGCCAAAATCGAAAGCTGTCGATGTGGCTTAAAAAAAAACAACAAATCAACGACGAACCGGGACGGGGGCCCCGCCGGTGTGCGGGCACAGAGGTGTCACCGTGAGCGGGACCGACAGCACGGCCCGGCAGCCTCTGTGAACGGCTCTGTGCCCTCGGTCCTACCCCGGTTCGCTTTCCGTGGCTGTCCCCGTGGGCTCTCCGCGGTGCGCACAGCGCGGCAGCTGCGCCTCTGACCCGGCAACCGGGAGCTGCTCGAGCTCCCCGGGGATAGAGAGACGCCGCCGAAATCGAGCCCCCGGGGGAACGAAGGACGCGCAAATTCCGTTTTCCCACAGGACACGGCGCTCGTTCACGGTCCCGCGGTCCTGGGCTCCGTCGGGGCCCGGGAGGCGGCGGGAAGGGCTCGGCGGGGCTTACCGTGGCCGAGCGCCGGTCCCGGGGGATTCGCCCCGCCGTGGGGGCCGAACCGCGGGGTGCTTTGCCCGGACCGGGGGCACATCCCGGGGTTGGCGGCTCACAACGAGCTCGGGGCAGCGGCCGGCGCTGCGACCCCCGCCCGCCGCCGGCCCCGTCGGGTTCGTTACCGGGGCCCCGGAGCCGCGTCCCGCCCGCCGGGCGCAGCCGGGAAGGGGCGGCGGGAGGGGATGCGCGGCCGGCCCCGGGGGCGGGGGGGATTAAATACAGCGCGCCGGCCGCGATGCCCTCCCTGCCCGGCGCTTCGGAGCGGCACCGGCGGCGAGGCCCGGCGTCTAAAAATAACCCGCTCTAGCGAGTTAAATCCCCGGCGGGGCGGGGGCGGCAGCGCCCGGAGCGGGGCACGGCAGCCGCGGGTTTGGGGGCCCCGGCGGGGGCAGAGCGGCGGTTCCCGGTGGCGGGTACGGGGCTGGGGCCGGCGGAGCCCCGCGGGAGATGCGCCAGAGCCCGCGGCCCGCCTGAGGGAGCGGAGCTGCCGCGGATCGCCATGCAGCGTAAGAGCCGCGGACCGGGCTGGACCGGGACATTGCCGGGCCGTGCCGTGCTACCGTGCCCGCTGCCGGAGCTCCGTCCTGGCCGGGGCCGCTGCCTTCAGCGCTGCCGCTGTTGGGGTTGTTTGTTTGGACGCGGTGAATTGTTCAGGATAACGATTATCGCCTCCACCTCTTACCCCTGTGCACGGCGATCCAGCTTCTATATCTACATAGAATTATCTTTACATAGAAATACTCTCGTGTCCGTACCCATCTGTTCCTGTACAGTGGTGTCATACATCTCTCTGCCTCTATTTACACCGATATATCTGTATTTATGTACCTCATACCCATATTTCCACTTACTTATCTCTATCTATACCTATATACTGAAATCTATATATTTATGTCTATATATCTGAACATTTCGTTCTCTATCTGCTGTATCTGTTTATTTTTATATCTCTATTTCTCCATATCTGTATCTTTTTTTGGTGTAATCTCTGTTGGTATCTAGAGGGGGACGGGACAAGACTGCTGCATTTTTATTTTCAGTGCAATTCTTTTAATTTTTGGTAATTCTTTCCCCACTCCATTCGGGTTGCCCGCAGGTGAATTTTGGAAGTTTAGGAAAAAGAAAAAGAGCCTGGGATAATTACAGATTTGCCGGCGGCTCGCTCGGGGGGTTAATTCCGTTTCCATCACTTCCCTTCTTGTTTATCCCGGTTCTCTCGGGCGCTTCTCCCGGAGTGTGCTCGGCCCGGGCGTTCGCTGCTCTCCACGACGCCGCGATAACGAATTTGAACGAATAATGGTTTTTCTCGTGCTGTTCCTCGGGCTGCCCCCGGGGCTGCGGGCCGGGCCGGGCCGGTCGGGGAGGCGGAGGGACCAGCGGGGCCATCGGGGCTGACGGGGGCTCCCTCCCCGCAGAGATCCCGCTGTGCGCCGGCTGCAACCAGCACATCGTGGACAGGTTCATCCTCAAGGTCCTGGACCGGCACTGGCACAGCAAGTGCCTGAAATGCTCCGACTGCCAGACGCAGCTGGCCGAGAAGTGCTTCAGCCGCGGGGACGGCGTCTACTGCAAGGAGGATTTCTTCAAGTGCGTGGGAAGGGCCGGGGGGCGGCCGGGCCGGGCTGGGGGCACAGCCGGGCGCGTTTGGGGTTCAGCACCGGGACAGCGGCACCGGGAGCAGCACCGCGGACAGCGCCGGGGCCGGCGGGGACCGAGCCCGGCTCCCCCGGCTCAGCGGCGCCGCTTGTCCCCCATGCTCAGGCGCTTCGGGACGAAGTGTGCCGCCTGCCAGCAGGGCATCCCCCCGACCCAGGTGGTTCGCCGGGCACAGGACTTCGTTTACCACCTGCACTGCTTCGCCTGCATCGTCTGCAAGCGGCAGCTGGCCACCGGCGACGAGTTCTACCTCATGGAGGACAGCAGGCTGGTCTGCAAGGCGGACTACGAGACGGCCAAGCAGAGAGGTACCCCTCGCCCCGTCCCTTGCACCCCCGAGGGCGGCCCGGGGCGCTCCTGCCCTCCGGGACAGGCTCTCACAGCGGGCGGGAGGGTGCTGGGAGGGTCCAGTGTAACTTCACCCCTAACTCGCCCCGTGCCGGCAGAGGCTGAGTCTACGGCCAAGAGGCCCCGCACCACCATCACGGCCAAGCAGCTGGAGACCCTCAAAAACGCGTATAACAACTCTCCCAAGCCGGCGCGGCACGTCCGGGAGCAGCTCTCGTCGGAGACGGGGCTGGACATGCGGGTGGTGCAGGTGAGAGCGGGGCACGGGCGGGCCGGGCCGGGGCGGCGGGCGGGGAGCGGCCCCGCAGGCCCGGAGCTCCCCGCGGGCCCCGCTCGCAGGTCTGGTTCCAGAACCGCCGGGCCAAGGAGAAAAGGCTGAAGAAGGACGCGGGGAGGCAGCGCTGGGGGCAGTACTTCAGGAACATGAAGCGATCCCGGGGGACATCCAAGTCCGACAAGGACAGCATCCAGGAGGAGGGGCCCGACAGCGACGCCGAGGTTTCCTTCACAGGTCGGTGCCCGCAGCCCCGGCCGGGCTTTGCCCGGGCTGTGCCCTCCCCGCAAAGCTGCTGCCGTGCCCCGGCTGCTTCCACCCCTCGGGGCCGCGGTCGGAATTTGCGGCAGTAAAACAGAGGGTGAAACAGCGGGAGAGGGGGGAAAGGGGCAGAGACGAGGATTCCCCGTGGGGCAGAACCGGAGCCGGGGCAACGAGGGGCGGCCGGGCCGGAGAGCGGCGGGGGAGGCTCCGCTCCTCCTCTGACCGGGCCCGGGGGCTCCGCTCCTCCTCTGACCGGGCCCGGGGGCTCCGCTCCTCCTCTGACCGGGCCCGGGGGCTCCGCTCCTCCTCTGACCGGGCCCGGGGGCTCCGCTCCTCCTCTGACCGGGCCCGGGGGCTCCGCTCCTCCTCTGACCGGGCCCGGGGGCTCCGCTCCTCCTCTGACCGGGCCCGGGGGCTCCGCTCTGCCTCTGACCGGGCCCGGGGGCTCCGCTCTGCCTCTGACCGGGCCCGGGGGCTCCGCTCCTCCTCTGACCGGGCCCGGGGGCTCCGCTCCTCCTCTGACCGGGCCCGGGGGCTCCGCTCTGCCTCTGACCGGGCCCGGGGGCTCCGCTCTGCCTCTGACCGGGCCCGGGGGCTCCGCTCCTCCTCTGACCGGGCCCGGAGGCTCCGCTCTGCCTCTGACCGGGCCCGGAGGCTCCGCTCCTCCTCTGACCGGGCCCGGAGGCTCCGCTCCTCCTCTGACCGGGCCCCAAAGCTGCGGCAGGACCAGGGAGAGCTCCCCGGGCAGCGTTGTGGTGTCAGAGCCGCTGCTCAGACATGGTTTTCCAAGGGATTCTTGAAATAGAAAATCGGGAAGCCCAGAACCACAGAATGTGTCTGTGGGAAAATTAGTGCGTTTTTTGGTTTTTTGGGGTTTTTTTTTTGGGTGGTTTTTTTGTTGTCTTTTTTTTTTTTTTTTTTTTTTTTTTTTTTAGTCTTATTTAGGGATGCTTTTATTTGCGCTTATTGCTTTTATTTGCTTTTATTTTTTAGTTGCTCACTAGAACTCTTCAGTCCTGTGGGAGCTGTTCCTGTGCTGCAAAAAGCAAATTGGTGCATGTTAGGCAGCTTCTGCAGCAGTGTCCCCTTTTTTGGGGCTGCGATTTCTGGTGACAAGCCCAGGACAGCGCCCCAGGCTGGGTTACATTTGCAGGAACCTGTTCTACACAATCCCAGCTCCATCCCAAATTTTTGTATCGTTTTTAGGAATGGGAGAGAAACTGAAATGCAAACCTCTGTAAATATCTACACAGACTGTGTATTTATAAACACACGCTTTTTCATCTCAGCTCCTCTCCTGTGCTCCTAAAAACTGTTTGATTTTCAGTCTGTTTATGCACACTGTGTATCAGCTCATTAAATATGAATAGTCCATAAATAATAACTAAAAAATGTCAAACAATTATTGAGAGCTCGATGCCACAAACAGGTTTGTATCCCCGGCAACAGAGCAGCTCTCACTGTCCGTAAAGCCCCTAACAAATACAAACAATTTTTGCTGGGAACTTTAAAAATATTGTTCGTTTTTCAGGAGTGTTTTTAAGCCACAAAAATACATTCTGTGTTCCTGTGTTCCAGGTTTCATTAGCCTGTTTCTGAGCAGACAAATATCTTAATTTAATATCTTTTTTCCTGAGTAATGGGGAATGTATCTTGCATTTATCTGGTTCAGGTAGCTCCTAAAAGTGATAACAAAATTCAAGAAAAATCTCAAAATTGAAACAAAACAAAAGGTGGAAGACATTCACTTAGCCTTTAAAGAATTATTTTTAAATCACAGTCTTATATTTTAATATGTACTTTTCATGCATATTTTTAAAATCCTAGACATATTAGATGTTTGTACTCAGAAAAAAATTTAATTCCATGGCTGCCTATGAAGACTTATCAACAAGGATGGGAATAATAAGGACTTACAAGATGAAGAGCGTGACTGCTCAGCTCCCATCCTTTTAATCTATTTATACCAGGTTCTGCAGGAGTTCCTGGGTGCCCAGTGCTCCTCCAGTAAATCCAGTCCCTTTCCCTTGCAGATGAGCCCTCCATGTCGGAAATGAGCCATTCCAACGGGATTTACAGCGCGCTGAGCGAAGCCTCGCCGGCGCTGGGGCGGCAGGCGGGCACCAACGGGAGCTTTGCCCTGGAGCACGGCGCCATCCCGGCCCCGGAGCCGTTCCACGAGCTGCGCTCCAGCAGCCCCTACGGCATCCCCCCGTCCCCCGCGGCCCTGCAGGCCCTGCCAGGCCACCAGCCCTTAATCTCCAGCCTGGTGTACCCCGACAGCGGCCTGGCCATCATGGGACAGAGCGGAGCAGGGGTGCCCCAGCCCATGAGGGTCCTGGCCGGGAATGGACCGAGCTCCGACCTCTCCACGGGCAGCAGCGGCGGGTACCCCGATTTCCCGGCCAGCCCGGCCTCCTGGCTCGATGAGGTCGACCACGCTCAGTTTTGATACAGGGGCCAACCCCGGGCAGTGGGAAGGGAAAGGACTCGGTGCTGTGAAATGTCACCTGCTCTTGGAAAGGACAGAGGGACGGCCGTGAGTGCCGTGACACGGAGGGAGCAGAGGGGATTTCGGAGATGAGCCTGGCATGATGGTGATGATGATGATGATGATGGACAAAGGCCCTGGCACTGCAGCCATTGGCACCCAGAGCGTCCCAACCAAACTGAATCTCGTGTCTTTACCAAACACCAGGACTTGTGCTTTACAGATTTGATATGAGGTATTTTGCGTTTTGTTGTCGGTGCATTCTCCAAAGCGAGGACTTGCTCCGTCACCCATCCACACCAAAACATTTTTAAGGGAAAATAAAATCCTCATCCACGGTGAAAGGTGTGACAATGTCTATATTTCTATAGGAGAAATGTTCATAGTGAATCACTTCAGAAATCCATGGTAGGAAACTTCTCTGTTCTTCCAACAGATTTTTTAAAAGCGCACCAATGCGGTATGTTTTGTTTTATTTGAATTTACATTATCTTTTCTAAAACAAAATGCTCTTTAATATGCCAATCATTTATCAACAGCCCTTTTCCTTTGTAAAATGAAAATCATATGTTAATTCTGCTTCTCCCCTTTTTAATTTGTAGCTTGCTAGGTTGACTCTTCCGTATAAGCATTAAACCGTGAATAGATGTATTTATTACCAAGTAATTCCACGTTCATCACGAGGTCAAGAGGTGAATTTTCTTGACCCAGGGACACCGGTGGTGGATCTGGGTTGTGGATCTTATGCTTTTCCTTGAAATTTCTTTGTATCAGTTTTACTGCAAAGTGTCTCAAAAATCACCCTGATGTCTTGTTGCCAAAAACCTTCTCGGGGGGCCGGGTTTAAAATGAGCCCTTCCCCAGGCACTGCTGGAGTGAGCAGCCCCTTCCCTGGGGACAGGTCCCTGCTCCAGGCATTTGTGTATTTCCACAGATATTGTGCAAGCTGATTGTGAGGAAAGGCAAGACAGTGTGTATATTGTTATCTGTAAAAATTATGGAATTAACTGTAGATTATGTGGATGTCCAGTGTCTTTTATTTATATTCTCGCTCTCTCTCTGATGATCAAATACTTCAAGGTTACAAATAAATTTGTCAGCTAAACTTTACATAGTCTTTTGCTAAATTCACATCAATATCAGTGAATAAAAAACCTGAAAAACTAAAAACACTTAAAACTTGATGCCATGATTGAACAAAGTGTTGAAATATTCCCTTCCAACAGAGGAGCAAACCCACTGATATAGAAATGCTTTGGAACAAAAAAAAATGAGGACATGGGAGGTAGCAGTCCTTGGGAGATCTGAACAGGATTGCTCTGGCTTTGATCATATTTTTGATGGGATATTGTTCTTTTTCAGCATTTGTGGCAAAGCTGATGGCCGATGGAAATAGAGTCTGATGCTGGCTGTCTGCAGAAAGTTGTGAACGTGAAACACAGATATGGAAATATTTCGATCAGAAAGAAAGGGAAAAATTCCTAAGGGAGTCAGTTTGACCAAACACATATATATATATGTATATGTGTATTTACACACAAATATATATCCAGACAAGCAGACACATCCACGTGTCTGGGGTCACACTGCTGGGGGCACAGTGCAGGCTGTGCTGAGCTCTCTGGTTCGAGGATCTGAGGACAGACACTTTTTAACACACGTGGGCTCTGAGGTCCTCGCTGCCCTGGGAATTCAGGGAATATTTGCACTGATATTTTCCACTGATATGCCCTTGGAGGCCGCCAGTGCCTGGCACAGCCCCTGTGCCCCGGGGCACACCTGGAACATCCCAGATTTTATTCCTCACCTTTTCTAAAGGACTCGTGGCACTGCTGGGTGGTTTGGGGGCTGTGCTGCCCATGATGCCCATCGCCCCCTCCTGCCTTTCCCTCCAGGTTCTGCTCTCAGGGAGCACAAGGAGCCTGCCCAAAGCAGAGCGGGTCCATGGGCACGGCTTTAGGGAAGAATTGCTCACCCAATAGAGAAATTCCCTTTTTCTCTCCAGGAGATTCATTCTGAGAGCCATAGCAGGGACAGGAGAAATCTCAAAAAAAATTTGTTTCCTTCAGTTGTGAGCACCTGAGTCCAGAGCTGGGCTTGGCAGCTTTTCCTTCCTTCTCCAGAAGTGAATAATAAAGAGACAACTGTTGCTGCCTGTAGTTACATCACAGGGACATTTCTTAAGGAAATTTATGGAGTAAATAGAAAACTGTGGGATTTAAAACAAGCAGATTGCAGAACTTCACTGAAAGAGAAAAGAAGAGTTTGTATTTTCAAGAATTCTGTGTCTAGAAATGCCCTCACCAAATTTGGGAAGGTGTTTTGCATCAAAATATTTTGGCAGTTCAAGTATTCATAATATATTCATAGAAATATTAAAAAATACTTTGAAATACTTTTATTTCATAAAAATTAAGAAATAACAACAGAAAGATAGAAATGCAGCAGGTTTTAGGATAATTCTGTTGTTATAAAAACGGTCTAATAACTGTAGTAATCAAACCTGTGTCTTATAGATATTTTTCTCATTGTTTCCCTCCCAGTAAATAACGGGTGCTGCTGTTCCTCTGCCCCCAGGAATTCCCAGGGGATGGCTGAATTTAAGAAAGGAAGAAATGCAAATCTCCCCCTGCCTTTGTGCTTTGCTCAGAAAGGCAGAACGGGGCTGGAAGTTGTTGGTGCTTGTGCTGCTCTGAACAGGGAGAGGAGCTCTGAGTGTCCTGAGCTCAAATTCAGGGATTGCATTACAGCCTCTCCTTTCAGGGCCGAGGCTCAAGGCTTCCATTAATATAAATGCTTTCTTCCCATTAAAAAGAAAACCAATTTGAAGGAGGCAAATAAAACTAACACTGTCCAACTGACTGGCAGCTTGTAAAACCCAGGCAGAGTGAGGAAGAGGAGGTTTGCACTGCTCAATTTGCAGGTGGCTTTACAGCCTCCACTGATTTCCATCAGTGCATGACATGGGAGGCAGGAAATTTTTTGTCTCCTCAATGAGGAAAGTCCACCTTTTCCTTTTTCTTTTTTTTTTTTTTTTTTTCCCAAACAGCATCTTCACCTTTGTGCCTAAACTTGCGTTCCCTACAGAAATGTTTAGGTTTTATGCCAAATAGTAAAAGCAGCTTATTTTTTTCTTATTTGGCTTTCCCATGTGAGGCCAATGAAACCAAATCCCTCATGACAGGGGACAGACACCTCCTCTCCTACCCAGTCTGATCCAGGGGAGGAGGTGACAAAAGGGCACCAAGGGCTTGGGCACAGATCTTGGGGACCTCAGTTCCCTTTTGGGGGTGTGGGCCAGGTGAAACCCCTCATCCACAGGGAGCAGGGAAGGTGGACATGGCCAGCTCATCCTCAGGTCCCTCTGGTGGCTTCTCCCAGATGTATCAGAGCATCTGAGCAGAGGTGTTCTCTCCACCCTCATGTCCACCTCACCTCCCCCTGCCCAAATCCTCAGGAACAAAGTAGGAAAACCTCCAGATCTTCCTCCTGCAGTGCAGGCAGAGCTGCTGGCTAGCACGAGAAAGAGTCCCAGGGATTTGGTCTCAGTAAATATTCCAGCAAAGATGCTGTCTGTCAACAGGAAACTTCATCACCAGCTGCCCACAGATCAGCAAAACCAAATTCCACACCATTTTTAGCTCCCTAGTTCTTCTTCCACCGAGGCCTGAAGAGTGTCCCTGTGTGTCCAGGGAGAGCAGGGCCAGCGTCAGGCTGGACACAATCCTGCACCCCATTCCCACCCAGGCCCTGGCCTCTCCCAGTGCCTCTGCAGAGCCTGCAAAAAGGCTCCGAGTCAGCTGGAGGCGAGTAAATCATTCCTGACAGCTACATCTCTACAGGGCAGTTAGAATTAATGTAACAATTTGGCGTTTAATGAAGCAACAACATGCCGGCCTGCAGAGAATAGCTGGGACCTGCTGCAGTCATTTTATAATCCCTGAGGGACCCAAACGGCAGCGGCTCCGTCAGATGCCGACTTGTCAGGCTGAGCAAACGGCCGGGAGGGGACAGCGAGGGACAGCGGAGCGGCCGGGAGGGGACAGCCCCTCCTGCTGGGGACAGGCAGCTGAGCACGGCCCCGGGGACCGAGCCTGGAGCCCAAATCCCCTGTGCTGCAGGGAAGGGCTCAGCCCTGGACAGCGGGAGCATCCTCGGGCGTCCCCCGGCATCGCCGGCCCGGAGCTCGGGGGATGCTCGGCCTGAGGGGTCACAGAGATGCTGGAAAATGTTGTTTGTGTAAAAAAAAAAAAATTATGAAGCTTGTCTAAGAGGAGTAGAGAACTAAATTAGCACTGGAGGGGGGAACTGGCAGGACAATGTTTCCTAAATAAAAACCAGCTCGATCAGGTGCTCTGCACCCCAAAGTCAGATTTCTGCACAAGTTGCAGGAATTCAGCCCTTTGCAGGATAAGGCCTTTTAAAAACACTCCCTGCATGGAGGAGGAGGAGAGGGGAATGAATGCAAATGACTTTGGAGACAATCTCCCATTCCCCATGTATATACACACGCTCTCCAAGCACCGCAGGCTGCAGCAGTTTGGATGCTTTAAAATAAATCATGCAGCGCTTTTTTTTTTTCCCCCCCCCTTTTTTTTGTTTGCTTGCTTTTAAATGAAAGCACAGCACAAAACAACATCCCCTCAGTCCCAGCCGGGCTGGAGCTCCTCTCTGGGGCTGGCTGTGTGTGTGTGTGGCCATAAACCTCCCCAGGTTTTGTTGTGAAGCCTCACGGTCAGCGGCTTTAAGGGCTTGACAGGTTTATAAAGTGCTGAGTGTCCCCCAGGGAGGGCGGCACTGTTTGCAGGGAAGATGAAGCGTGCCATATCCAGCTGGTCTAACAAGGCAGCGGGAAATCTAAATTAATTCAGGAATCACTTCTGCTTTGCCCAGGGAGGATGTTGTTCTCAATCCATGGAAGCAGCCCATTGGAACACTCATTAACAGCAGGGATGGGGTGCAAGGCTGGGCTCCCCTCACTGTGATGGGGTAAATCAGGGCAGGGAGCAGGAGTGCAAAGCACAGGAGGGAAAAGTGCAGGGACAGGGCCTCCCTCCCACAGACACCCACACAGGGCTTCCAGGGCTTGGGGTGGAAGGCTGATTTCCTCTTGAAACAGCTGATTTCCCCTTGAAACAGCTGATTTCCCCTTGAAACAGCTGATTTCCCCAAATCTGCCTGGAAAAAGGGATGGGCCTCACCAAGGCCCGCCTGGGCTCTGCAGGTGAGGCCAGAGGGGAATTATTTAATGGCTCCTGGCTCCCTCATCCAGGGCTGTGTCCTTGCTGATTCCTAATTTTTCTCAACAATCACGGAGTCACTCTCTGTTGGCCATGTAGGATCTGGGATTGAGTCTTCCCTCTGGATTGAAGGTCAGTTCTGCTGGTTGTGTTTGGGAAAGATGGTCGCAAAATTATGAGGTGTGGGATTGATTTCATCTTGGGATATAGTGCTTGGTGTTTCCCCAGCATTTGTCTTGGAATTTGTGTGGACCATAAATGAAACAGATAAGGAGGACTCCTGATTCTTTTCACAAATAGAAACCCCCCCCCCCCCCCAAAAAAAATAATCCAAAACCAGCACCTGCTCCAATGGCTCTGAGCAGCCCAAATCAGAGCCATGGGGAGCCCTCAGTAAATGAGGGAGGGTTTGGGCAGCTGGGCTCTGTATTTGGGAATTGGGCTCCAGTTGTTGAGGGTATCATGTTGAATTGGCTTCATAGGATGTGATTCTTTTTTGAGAGTGTTTGAGAAGGAGCAGAGCCAGGTCCTGCCTGCTCCTTGCCACCAGCAGTACTTAGCACAGCCTTTTCATTTTCATTTCCTGAACGTTCCCTCCTCACTGTGGCCTGTTTCTGACAGGAGGCTGCCATGAACTTCAAAATTAATTTTCCTGGACTATCCTAATCATTCTAGTTGAAACATCCCCTTGTTATGCCTTTATTGGGATCTGACTCTTGGGGTTAAGAGTGTTTTGATGAACCTGTCTGATGTGGCAAAATTAAAACTTATTCTGGTTTTAATTTGTACTAATCATACACTCAGAAATAAAGAATTGGTCCCCCAAGTGTTTTTCTGGACGGGAGGACCAGGCTCATTTATTTGCAGGGATTAATAAGCTGCATGCTAATTGTGGATGCTGATATTTGCCATGCCACAGCGCCAGGGCAGCACAGCCACCCTGAGCCAGTCTGGAGCCAGCCTGCAGCCCAGCTCCATTGAAATACAGATTTGTGCAGGTTTTTATCACTACATTTGCCAACAGAAAAACCATTATGTTCTGAAATAAATTCCCTTGTGTTAGTTGAAGCATCTCGTTAACTTAGATGAACACTAATTGACATGCTTTGATCAGGTGGGATATTTCTGTCCCTCTTCAACATGAGGATCATGTCCTGTGTGTGAGTTGAAGTGTTTGGACCAAGCACAGGGATGCAGCGAGTCCTGAGCCACCCCTCAGTGCCAGCATTAGCAGGAGCTGCCACCAAAACAACACCAAAGCAGCAGCTCAGGCATTTGCAGTCTGTCCGTGTGGCACAGGACTTGTCCCTGGTCCCTTGCATGACCCTGGAGCCCAGGTGAGCCTGTGTCACCCCTCTGGGCACTGCAATACGATCCCCTGGTGCCCCTGGGGGCTGACACTTTACTTGTCATGAATATTGGAGGAAGCCAAGCAGGGCTCGAGTTGCTGTGGCTGCAGGGCCTGGGCTGGAATGGGCAGCAGGAATGGCAGGGGAGGCTGCTGGAATATCCAGGAAAGCTGCAGAGGCTCCTGAGGCAGGGCTGAGTCTGGCCCCACCACCCCAGCTTGCTTTATGGGGACAGGAGTCACCTCCTGCTTCCACCAGGGTAGATGTTTTACTTTCCAAAGCTCAGCAGAGGATGGAGGAAGGGAAATGAGAGTTCTCTTCATTTTTCTTAAGCCTGTCCCTGCTCCTGCTGGGAATTAGTGCAGGGGAGGTGCCAAACTTTATCCCACCCTGGGCTTGCTGGGGTCACAGGTGTCTGCAGCAGCACTTTTGGTGTGTTTGTGTGTTGGGGACAGTGTGTGCCCACCCTGACACAGCCTCTGCCCAGGCAGCTGCCAGGGGGGTGTTCCACTACAGATTGGAAAGAAAAGCCAGGATTTATCTCAGGTGTCTTTGTGCTGTCTCAGCCCAGCCTGCAGCCTGATGGGGATCAGGAGCCAAATCCACCTTGCAAAAGCAGAGTTGAAGGGACATGGGCTCGAGGCAGGGAGACCATGGTGGTTAAACCTCTCCTAGATCTTGGAGAGCTCCCACAGCTCACTCTGGAATCACCTCTCCACTATTAATTAAGGCTGGTTTGTGTGAGGAGGAATCGAGGAAGGACTCTTGATGCAGCCACACTTCCCACAGATGTTACTGCGTATCCATTATGGCCCCTGAAAGCCTTGTCAACGTTTTTCCAGGGAAGAATGAAAATGTAAATAACTTTAAAATGATTCAATGTCACTGTGGTATGGGGAAAGGTCATGCTGCTCAAGACCATTTATCTTTTTGCCGATTTAAAGAGCTTTTTTCCTATTACATTTTTTGAAATTAATGTTTTTAAACATTACCCAAAGTAATGCTAACAATTAGGGGTTTGTGGGATTGATCGTTATGCAGGCTGGGATTTAAATGGGAAAAGATTTGTTTCAGGTAGTCATTGCTGAGGGGTTTTAACAGACTTTTTGATTTATGGCTTATAAAAATGTTTGTGCAATTTAACGGAAAGACAAACTGAGATCCTGAATTCCCATGGAAATATGGGGGTGAGATCCTCTGGGAGTGAGTTTGGGATTATGGAAGCACATAAACGTTGGGGGTGAGTTTGGGATTATGGAAGCACATAAATGTTAAAATGTACAAACCTGAGGTGTGCTTGGAGTGACAGGGGCCTTATTTGTGGATTAGGGGTTGGAGGAAAAAGATGTTGGAGGCTTTGCTTCCCTTTGTCCACGTGCAATGCTGCTCCTCACTGCTGGGAAGACATTTGGAATTCTATGCTATATAGGAGAAAAAAAAAGCTTTTTAGGACCATCAAGTCCCAGATCCACCACTAAACCATTCCCCAGGCACCACATCTGCTTGGATTTGCTTGGAAAGGTGTGAAGATGCTTTTTGCACCTGTTCCACGGAGGCCAGCGGTGTCAGCTGTTGGGAAGGTGGGACACTGCTCCCCCCTTTGTGCCAAGGGGAACCAAGACCTTGTTGTCCTGTGAGCTCCAGCCATCCTGCAGCTCTTCTCTCCTTGAGCCACTGCAGATTGTGACACCTGAAAGTCTCCCAGCTCCTTTCACAGGAAGAATTTCAGCAGCACTGACCCCTGCTTTGAGGAAGGATGGGAGGGAGGGAAATAGCTCTGCTCCACCACAACTCTTGGCCTGCCCAGACATTGCCACATTTTTCACCTCTGTTGCCCCTGCTACAGCAAGTGTGAGGCAGCGGGGATGCCACAGCTGGTGCTTTGCATGTAATTTTCACCCTCTTGTTAATGACCTTGCAGGGATTAGCATGGCCTTCTCCATATGCCAGTAGATTATGTCTGTTGGCAGCTGCTGCTACTGGAGCAAAATGGGATAGTTTTCATTAGGAGTGCTTGACATTAGGTTGCCCTGGGTGTCGTCAATCCTAAACTGTCAGTGCCTGTGAATAAAGCAGTGTACAGATGTGATTTATTAGATGTGCTGCTGCTTTGCTGCAAATGTGGCATTTTCAAGTCAGCAAGGTCTGGCAGAAGTGTGAAAGGGACCTTGCTGGTGTTCCCTGCTCACCCACAGGCTCTGTGGGGCTGGACAGCAGCAACGGGTGGAAAATCTGCCCTGAAGTGACTGAGGGACAGGAGGACTTGGATAAAATCCCCCCTGTGCTGCTCTGTGGAGTTACTCACTTGTAAACACAAGTGTGTTTGTGTTTATTGGAAGGAATCTGTGAATTTTGCAACAGCTTTAACTTGCAAGAACATTTTGGAAGATCACTTCTATCCAGCTTGAATGAGGGGTGGGGGGAACAGACTGTTCCTTAGTGTGGGAACACGAGTTGGCCTTGAAATGATTTTATTTTGACCTCTTCCCTCCTAAATCAAGCAGTGCAGAGGAAAACCATCTTTCAGTATCGCCTGATTCCTATAACTGAATCAGGGGCGTATCCTGAATTCTTTTTGCAGGCTGAGGGGGACACAGCTCACTCCTGGGGACACAATTTCCAGGGTGCAGGGCAGGAGGGGGTGAGATCCTTGCCCAGCTGCTGGGGAGGGATGTTACAGAGGCTTCCCTGGGAGGAACCAGGCTCTCTGTGTTCTGCAAGGTTATTAATCCTCTGTTTATCCTGTTTTAAAATAAGCAGTTTAAAGGAGGCTGTCAAGATGATAGGCCACAAATCCATGTCATTCGTTTGATTTGCAGCAGAACTAAAGCCTCGTGTGTCCCTCCCTGAGCAGAGGGGGTTGTGCTCCCCACGGGCTGCAGGAACATCCCAGCCCACCCTGGTGCAGGGACCCCTCCTCAGCCTGGAATGCTCATTTGGAAGGGCCAAACTCCATTCCTGGGAGCGTCCCCAGAGCCATTCCACAGAATTCAGGGGTGTTCTTTAGGGCTGTGCCCACCTGACAGACCCATCCATCACTGATTTATTGAACACAGACTTGGGGAAGGGAGCAGCTGCTGGGGGAGAGTCCCAAAGCTCCTCACCCTGCTTGGCTTTGTGCCCACTCATGAACAGGTCACCAGCCCTGCTGGGCAGAACAGCTTCACTGCTGCAATCTGAGTGCTTAAAGGCTCTTTTCTCAAGTTCAGTAACCCCCAATTCACTATTACAATCAATGAGTAATTATTTAATCAGCAATAGTTCTATTAAATCTAAATTAATATTGAGATTTGGTTTGCAAGTGGTGATATAAAGTGAATTTTTCTTATTGCAGTACAAAAGCTTGGGGCAGAGCTGGAGCAGCTCAAATACCCAGCAAGTACAACCAAAAAACAAACAAGGAAACCTGAGAAAAACCTCAAATGTGGATCAAGCTCGTTGATTGGCACATTGTAGTGTGAAAACATCATAAACAAACATTCCCTGTGGGCAAAGCTCCTGCTGCCCTGGGGCTGAGGGAGGGATTTGGGCAGCTCTCTGTGGGCTGGGGCTGTTTTGTGTCCAGATCCCCAGGGAGAGTGGGGTGGGGGCTGCAGGTGCCTGGGGAACAACTTGCTCTGAGCCCCTGAGAGATTTCCCAGTGGGAAGAAGGCACTGGGGACTGGTGAGAGGGTGTGGGCAGGGATGATGAATGAGGGAGGAGGGAAAAAAAAGCAGTGAGAATGGAGAATGTGAAAAGAAGTGCTTGAACTCTGACTGTGGCAGTGTTACACCCCAGATGGGTTTGGCTTCTGTCTTTAGCAGCAGGAATAAAACATCTCCCTGGACAGTTAGAGACAGGATCACACAGTTATTCCTCTCTCTGGAAAAATAATGCAGGTTAGTTAACAGGGGTAGCTCTAGAATGCCCAGGAGGTAATCAGAACACTCTCTATGTATCCCAAGCTCCAATCCCAAATAAACACAGGGAAAAATGTAATAATCGTAGCTGTTCTCTTGCCACATGTTACAGCAGCAGGTATTTGCAGTTTAAAATTCAGTTGGAAAGTCTCATTGGTTTATTTCCTCCACTTTCATTCTGTTCTCATTAGAGAAAAGCTCCCTCCAAAGTTGAGATAATTATTTATGTTACTGGTGTTTTTAGCAATGTTTACATTCTCTTGACATTAGAGGTCTAAATTAGAGAGAATTTAGATGAAAGCAGCTTTAACACATTGGTTGTCAATACCTATCAAATATGATGTGACTTTGGCAGAGTTAAATTCTGGATACCAGGACAACACCACAGCAGCCTGGAGGAAGCAGCATCCTTGCTCCTGTGTTCGGGGATGATTTCCTCTCGAGAATCTGGCACATGACATTCCCATACAGCAGCTTCAGAGGCACACAGTCCCTGCAGCTGGGTTTATCAGGAGTGATAAACTGCTTGGAATATTTGGGAAGGAGAAACAGCAATTCCCAATTTAGAGACTTTCCCTGGGGCACTGCCAGGTTCAAGGCAACCCCAGGGTGTCCTGGCAGCAGGCAGACCTGGCTTGTGTGGTCTCAGAGAGGGAAACTTTGCTTAGCAGGTGCAGAGATCCCAGTTTCAGGGACTGAGATAACCAGTTAGTCCTGGTTTCAGGGACTAAAATAACTGTAATAACTCTGGATGAAGCTTACCTCCTCCTTGGCTTATGACCATCCCTGGCTAGATTGTCACAAGCAGAACCAGAGGGTTAAAGCTGCTTTCCAAACCACCCAGGGACCACTGAGTTACCAGTTACCTCCTGGTTCTTGACTAGATTTTTTTAAATGAAGTGTAAGTCTGTAACCACAAGACACTAAAAAGCAATTGCATTAAATCAAGAACTACATTTGACTTTATGGATTGTTTAAGGGATCTTTCTTTTATTAATTCTTTATCCTTTAATATTATAAAGGATTTGTGTCTACAATAAATAATGTAAAGTTACATTACATCCTCTTTGGCTTAAAATTTTAATATTCCTATTGCCCATGTCCATAAAGAAATTGTGTTTGAGGTCGTTGCATATGTATAGCTGCAGCCATAACCCTAATGGAATTACTATTCAAGCAGAGCTGAGATTAGTATGAATGCCAAGAAACTACCAGGCTGTCAGGGGAAAAGGTAAAAGTTCAGAGTTCAGCTTGCATCCAAATTATTTATCTCCCTAATAACTTAATAGATTGAATATATTACTTGTCAGTGACCTCGATGTACAACAATAAAGACCCCTTGGTAGTGTCAGAAAATATATGAGACTATAATAAGTAGTACTTATGTAGCGGAATAAAAACATATTCTTTATGATAATGAAGTCTCTTTCCCCCAAGGACGCAGCAAGGACATGAAACCATGTAAATATAAACACCAGCTTGTGTTTGATTACAGCCAGACAGATTTTTTCTCTCCAAAAATCAGCACTGAGGGAGCTCATCCTGCAGGTGCCCTGGTAGTGCCACCCCACACACAGCAAGGATGGTTTGTGCCCTTTGCTGCTTGCCCACAGTCACATCCTCCCCTCCATCTCTCAGCCACTTTCTGCACACAAGAGCCTCCTGCCTTTTCAGACTTCCTGCCACTTCTAATTATTTCCCCTCTTGATCTCCCGAGCATTTAAAAGAATAATTTAAATTAGAGTTTCGGATCAAAGGTAATAGTGCAAATAGGACTGTTGTAAACATGCCTAAAAATAGGGAGGTAATTTCCCTGAGTGCTGTGGTGTCTGGAGCAGTGCACCACAATGTCTTTATTTTCTGTTTCCAGGTCTATTTTTCAAGGCTTCACACTCTCCAAAGGGGAAAACAATAAGCTCTCGAAGGATATTGTTCTTTAATAAGGCTTATGATTATGGATTTTTTTTCTTCCTCAGCCAGCAGAGAATCCCCATTAATATACTCAAATGGAATGAGTCTCTTCTCTTTAATAGGTCATTTTAATCATATATTTAAAGTTTCACTTGGAGATAGAGGGGGAGAGGGGGCACAGGAAAAAAAGAGACTTATTTGATCTGTTTAATGTTTTTGAATTAATCCTCCTGGTGTTCCCACCCGTGGTGTCCATGCCAAGCTGAGCAGTGGTTGTGCAGCTGGCTCTGATCCGTGTCAGGAGCAGTCCCCTCACATCCTGGGGTACCTGGGCTGTGGGAACTTGAAGTGGTCCCATGTTTGACAGGAACACCATGGAAAACGGCTCTGCATCCAGTCTCTGCTGCAAATCCTCCTTGTTGCTTCCAGCAGCTGCTGGGCTGAGCCTCCCCAAAATACAGGACCCAGCCCTGCAGGTTTGTCCCTGCTCCCAAAATCCCACTGGAGCTGGCACCTCTGTGCCTGGGCTCCTGCTCCCCCAGCAGCCTCACATTTTTGATTGTATTTATGGCCCCTTAATCTGTGCTAGCAGCCAGGATCAAATACATCTCCAGGTATTGATCAGCTTTAGGCTGATAGAAGTTCAAGCTCACGAGGTCTTGGTCTTTGACCCTCAAATAGGATATGAATCTCAATCCAATAGACTGATATTCACACGCAGTCGCTGCCCAGGGTTGCAGGCTGCAAGGGAAAAATCAATGAAGAGTGCTAATGATTCACAATTTATAGAGCAGCTGCCATTTTAATATTAGAATAAATGTTATATTGCAAAGGGATGGGAACATAGGTGGTGGCATGGAAAATATTTCTTTGGAGCCTCTTCTGTGAGGAAATGATGTGCACAGGATTTTATGAAGTATAATTTATTGGCCTCATTTAGACTTATAATTTAAAACTCCTTATGAAAAAGGTATTTAACTGGAGTGGATTGGGTAAGGAAACAGCAAGGGCAGAGCTGGCTGGCTCAGAGTGCTCCAAGCACGTGCTGGTGGGGAAAAGGAACCAATACTATAATACATGAGCTTGGATCTAAGAATTCCCCTTCTGCTTAAACATCCCACAGCATCTGGCAGCAAAGAGGCCCTGTTCTCTGTCCTGGCTCTTGAGAGCAGACTTGTAAATCAAAATATATGTATTGAACATGCTGATGAGGAATATGGAGCACATTAGGATTAAATCATGGATCATGGCAGGGCAGAAATTCTGCTGGGTTGGAGTGTGAGGGTTAGAGAGAGACTGGGGGCAAAGAGAAGGGGCAGGTTGGAAGACAGATTTCAAACCGCTGGAACATAGGAACTCTCTGTCCAGGTCACACAGAATTTGTTATATTCTCAATAATTCTTACAATTAATTAGTTTCCTTTGAGATTTCTCTACAGTAGCTCATGGTGGGCAGGGAATTGCTGGACTGGCAGAAAGGCAGGGATTACAGGGATGTCAGAAAGAATGGAGGGTACTGTGCCCTCCTGCCTTTTCCTGGGGCCCACACCAGGAGGGAATGAAATGTCCTTGGCTGCTGCAGCTCCCAGGGTGACCCAACAGCTGTGAGTGCAGTAAGTCTCCACCTGTAAGTCCAGTTCACAGGACACTATTTCAGTGTATAATAATGTCTTTCACTGCACAGATGCAAATGGTAAAAGGATTTTCAGCACAAAGAACTCAGGCTTTTTAGAACAGACAAGGAAAGATGGAAATCCTACATCAAACCCAGAATTTATGGCATCTGGTTTGGCCATCTCTGTATTTATTTTTTTATAGAAGTGAAAAGAACTTAAATAATTCATCTGCCTGAGAGCTCATAACTCTCTGGCCTGTGCAGAATATCTTTCATATATCTCCTAACCTGGAGCCTATTGACAAACTCTATGAAAAATAACAGCCCTTTCACTGGCAAAAGCAAAATCCAATTTATTGATTGTGATAGTCTAAATAATAGCATTTCTATGGACCAAAAGGTATTGCCCAAACAGGTTAGAGCTTATTTAGAGCATGAGATGTCCCCTGCATAACATCATAAACCCAGAATCTACTCAGGCTTTTCCTTCCTTGGTTGTACAGCCTTTGTGACCAAACTATTGGACTTCTAATGAAATTAAACTCAAAATTTCTGGGAGGGGGACTCAGAGGAGGAACAGACCCAGGGCATGACCACATTTTTATAGTTTGATGAGATACAGCAAAGGTTTATCCACACAGCTGCAGGAGTAACCATTAGGGCTTCTGGATTGACTAAGGGGATCCCAGTTCTCCTGCTGACAGACAAAGTCCTAAAGCTTGCACCCTGGTCTGATACTAGAACTATCTGCAGGTCAGGGTGGGTTTGTTCCAAGGTCCTAAATTTGCACTAAATTTTGCTTTTCCCCATCTTGACAGATTTCTGCTTTCCTTTGTTGCTTTTTCCCCTTTATTCTCTGTCAGATTCTCTCTAATTAGGCAGCAAAGTTTGTTACAGCCTCATAAAATACTGAGAACCCTTCCTCATCAATTCTGCCTGTTTGAAAATGTTGTTCTCCAATTCCAGCCTTGCATACATTCTGTTATTTAATTCATAAATGTTGAAATAGGGGCCTAAGAGATCCCAACTGTGTCTTTTTACATAATGAAATTACAAGGAGTGATACGTTACTACCATCCATAAACTTATTGTGCACTTTACATAAAATTCAGATGGGGTGGCTCTGCATGCATGCAGATTTGATATTTTCAACTTTATTAAAGAAATGACTAGAGTGCTGGAAAGGCTGCTGTGCTGTATGGTCAATTCAGATCCTGGGGGCCATAAATCTGAGGGGCTGTGATTTGTTGTTCTTTGCTCACCATAAATTAAGGCTCTCTTGATGGAAAGGTTGGCTCCATTTGTAGCAGTTTAGGTCACAGCGTTTGGACAAAGATGTGCTGGGAAGGGAGTCTGCGCTGGGTCCAGCAAGGCAGAGAGAATATCTTTATTTTATCCAGCTACTGGAGCTGGAAGCCAGCTCTGATTCTGCAGCACAGATTTTCAAGTCAGGATAACCAAGTGAGATATTTGGCTGAGGGCTGATTGCATTTTGATGTGTTCCTTGAAGATTTCCTTTCCCTGAATGAAGCAGTGAGGTGAAAGGCAGGGCTGGCTGCAGGTGGGATTTGGGTGGCCCATCCAGCAGCTGTGTCCTCGTTTCCTGAACAGAAAGAGGACACTGGAGCAGTTCCCAGGAAAACAGCAAAAAGCAGGGCAGCACCATGTCCTGGGTAAAGCCAGCCCTGGGTAGTGCACATGACCTGGTATGGCAGAGACACGTGGGCATTGTACAAGTAAAATAACGTAATTTTATCTCCATCTCTAGTAGTGAATGTCCCAAATTGCTACTTAATGGTGTCTCTGCTGGGTAAGGATGATACACAGGGTCTGAGAAAGCAAAGAGTATTACTGCTTCAACCATGAAATCATAATATCATTTAAAAATCAATCACTTCAAAGTGCTTAAGTCTGTCATATCTAGCATGAAGGATGATTTAGTTGATAGTTATAATTTTCCATTAAGAAAAAATAATCACTATTCCTAGGTTTCCTTTTCCTCACCGAGATTTAAACCTTCCTTTAGCCAGGAAGGGAAAATGTTCTTGCCATTGAGCAAGATAAAGAGCTGTTGGTTAGAAACAATCTCAAAGCAATGCTGAAATAACCAGGTGCTCTGAAAACATCCCAGAGTAATGACCCTTCCCGTTGTGCTCCTTTCCTAGCACCAAATTTTGTAATTAATAAGGGAGATGAGCTGCAAAAGGGAACGCTGCAATTTGAAGGGAAAAAAAATAATCCAAGCAGTAACTTCTCTTTTTCTCCATCTGGGAGAGGTGGCACTGGGATAAATACAACACTCCCAGCTTATTGTCTCAAAACAAATCAAACATAAAACTCAAAATTAAAAAATCCAGAATAACTGGTGATAAATTGGCATCTGACTTTTCCCTGGATGTGCTTTTATTGGAAACAGAATTATTCTAATATCTTACACCTTTGCGAGAGCTTAGAGCTGTTTAAGAATCCAGTAAACAGGTCAGGGGTATTGACAACATTAATTTTGCCACACTAAGACAAAAGGAGTTTAATATTTTCTGTGATATTATTGTAAGACAAGATGGGTAGGTGTGGCACATTCCAGATCTGCTCTGAATAAATATTAGGTGAGGAAACCAAATGTTATTCCAGTGAGGAATATATTTCAAGTTTATTATTGAAGTGGTGAGGTCAGCCTGGAATTCCCTCTCCCAGAGAGGCAGTGCTGGCAATTGGATGTTAATCTGTGTTAGATCCCACATCTGCTCCTTATCAGCATCTCAACTTTAATTCAGGAGAATTTTAACCTTGACCCTTTGGGGCAGTGCCTGGCTGGTCTGGGCGTCCTGGGCCTGCTAAGGTTGCCCAGTGCAGGGGAGTGATCCCTACTGAGGCTTTCAAGGCTTTCCTGGTGCCAAAAATTCCCTGACTCAAGTCCATGCAGAGCTGAGCAGTGCCCAGCTGGGGTTGTGATGTTGTCTGTGAAAAATCTGATTTTTGTGCTGGATGAATGCTTTACCCATTAATTGCCAGGTAGTAATTGCCTGGCAGGTGCTGGCTGAGGGAGCCAAACTTGCTATTTACACCCCAGCAAGAATAGGGGGATTAAAACACAAAATCAGAGAAAAATGGGAAATCTGAGCTGGTACCTATGAAATGCATGTGAACTTGTGTCCCCAGCGTGCAGGGAAAGCTGCTGTGACCCTGCAGTCTGCACATTCCTCCAGTGCTGACACAAAGCACCTGACAGGCTTTCCCAAACAGCAGCCTGAACTTGAGGGGAATTGCTTTTTGCTGAACAGCGATTATAATTCCATGCTGTATATCCAGATTTTGACAAGTAAATCTCATATTTTAAACACAGGATTAAAAATTTTTATTACTACAGTGGGGATTAAGTAGTAAAGCCTCAGAATGTAAGTCTGCAAAGTAGGAAACAGGAAAATAAAGTGAAATCTATTGTTCCAAATAACTTGGGCTTAACCCTCTGTCCCCTGGTGGAGACCCAGATTGCCGTGGGCAATAATTATCCACGGGTCTCCTGTAGCATTTCACAGGACAGGTAGGGGATATGGGATTTCTTCCTGTTGTTTTCCAAATCCCTCCATTTCCAGACCTGGCTGCACCATCATGCTCAGAAATAACAGTGGCATTGAATAGCATCCGAATGAGAAACCCAAACCAGCCAGGTTCATTTGTTGCTTTGGCTTGGCTGATTACAAAGGAGCTCATTTCCGTTCCTCCTTGCTTGTTTTTAGAGGAAAGTCTCTTTATTAAGAGTTTCATTGTGAAAGTGCAGTGAATAAAACAATTTCTCTGCTGAAAAACTTTCAAGGCTTTGGGTGAAACCCTGAGCCACTGGAGCCAGCAGAAGGACACTGAGGACAAGGGCCAGGCTTCTGCTGTACCAAGGATTCAGCTATTTCTACAATATTGCTTTTCTGAACAACTAATGAACTCCTAGTTTCCAATTAGCTGTTCCTCTGGATACAGCTTAGGAATCGAATAAAAATCACAGGCACAATCTGAATTCTTATGAATCTGAAATCTTTACTTTTGGTTCTTCTGGACAGGGAGAATTCTTACAATTTTTAATGGATTTCTGCAAAATAATTTCCACATCTTCAGCGAGAACCTGTGAGCTTTGGACTTGTTTTTAGAATTAAAAGTGAAATGGTTGATAAACATTAGCCTTCAGATGTTCCCCCTGCTTTGCTAAGGGGCTAAATCTATCTGATCACAAGTTAATTACCAGCTGTTTTCACACTACCAAAACATCCTTAAAAAACAAATCAATGTGTAATAAATGATTTATGTGTGTCCAATAATTAAAACACGAATGCTCAGCAGTCACCAGCTTTTACCACACTGGAATTGTCAGAAGGTGCTATTTCATTCTAGCAGTATCAGGTTTTATTTTACCTCCTGATTCTTGCACAAGGAGATAAAATCATTGAACATACAATTATTTAAACCCTCTCCATGGCAGGAATTATAACTCTGCATTTATTTATTATGCCAACCACTGTTATTTTGCTTTGTGGCACCCTCAGCCACTTCCCTGTTTCTCCAGGTAAGGAACACACGGAGATTTGGCTAAACTGCATGCAAAGAGAGCTGCAGGCAGGAGTGGAGGTCATTCTGGGGCCAGAGAAATTTCAAGTTTTTCTTTCCATGTAATTTTAGCTGTGTTTTGATATGGTTCTTAATTAACTAGTAAACCTGCCCTTTCATTTCCAATGAAATGTATTGACAGTGCATTCTGACTTGGCTTCTAATCTATTTTCCCTTTGCTGTAATCAGTATGAAGATGCCACAAAGCTAGAGGTAACATTAAAAATATCTTTTCTTTATCCCATGTGATTAATTTGCTTCTCTATCTCCTTTCCATTATGTAACCAGTGTAACAAAATAGTCTAGAAGGCTGCCTTGTAGGCAAGGTGGATTGAGGTTTTTGGTAGTACTGTCATCCTTGCTTGAAGCAGAACTGGAGACAAGTCCTGGAGTTGGGAAAAACTCTGATTTTCCTCAAAGAAGGGCTGCCTTGCAGGGTCAGAACCTGTTGTGGGGGCAGTGTGTGCTGCAGTTTTTGTGGTTGTTTTCAGGAGGAGCTCTGCAGTTCCAGGGAGAGGGGTTCTACACGTGTGCACACATGGCTGTGGGAATGCAGGATTTACTCTGCTCTGTCAAACTATTGACTCATCCTTTCTGGAATCCTGCATTGTTTCACAAACTGAAACTCATTATCAGTTTGTTCCAGCTTCCTGGGAGAAGGTGGCATTGGGGTGAGCAGGAAGAGAAGGTGTGAAGCCTGAAGTAATTCTTCAGTGGGAAGGATTTATCTTTGTTTGCAAATTTTTTTACCAGACGTAGCAATTGTAACCTAGAGACTGAAATGCAGAGGTGGTTGTGGATGCTGTTGTTGGAACTGAAGCTCAGGTTAGTTGGAATTTAAAGTTACTGGAAAAACTCCCAGTTCAGACATCCTTTATGTTCAGGAGATGCCTGAGTTGGGCTCACTATGGGGACACAGCCCTTCAGAAACCTCAAACACAAGGTGGGGATGAAACGTTCCGTTCAACAGGTTGGCTCCATAGTGCTTCTCTTGTCAACTCTAAAGTTCTTTGTGATAAATAATAGATAAATACTGGAGGATAATGTTGCTCTGCTGTCGTGAATTGCACAGAGCTTTTATCATATAATGCAGACTGTGTTGTGGGGCTATTGGGTAAAAGCTGTGGGATTTGGCACGACAGAAGGAAAGAACAAAAGACGACAGAAAGGCAAACGGAGGTTACAGTTTTTGTTAATTAACTTCCTCCCTGGCCTTTACTTTCACTCCTGCCAATAAGCCCATTTCTGCTTTGTCCATAAAGCCCCGTAGTCACAGGTGACTGATCCTGGGGGGAGTTTATGTTACATTTAAGATAAACATAATGCCACAGGTAAAGCCAGAGGTAATGAGTTTGGAACCACTCCCAGAGCAGCTGGGTGAGGGAAGACTGGGAGAATTGGGGTAGCTCAGAGAGGGCTTGGAGTGAACTAATTGTGGCTTTCCAGTCCATGAAAGGAACCTACAAGAAAGACGGAGAGAGATTATTTTATTTTTGTCTGGAGCGATGAGACGAGGGGGAATAACTTCAAACTGAGAGTAGGCTTAGATGGGATATTACAAAGAAAAAAAATTTCTGTGAGTGTGGTGAGGCTCTGGCACCGATTTTCCAGAGAATTTATGGCTGCCTCAGACCAGGCTGGAAGGCGACCCTGCCAACGGCAGAGATGGGCTCTAAGGTCCTTCCAACCTAAACTTATTCCGTGACTCTATGATCACCATGATCACCACTATCCCGTGTCCTCAGGGGCCGTATCCGTGGTTTTTTAACCTTTGAGGGATGTGACTCCGCAGGCGGGAACAGCGAGAGGCGGGAAGGCGCCGCCGCCCCCCCCAGCTCCCCTCAGCCCTCAGGGCCCCTCAGCCCTCAGTGCCGCAGCCTCTGGCGCCCCCTGTCGGCCCGCGCCGCGCTCCCCTCACGGATCGATCCCGCTCCATTACCCGGGGCCAAACCTCGGGGTTTTAGAGCAGGTTCACCAAATTGTCAATTAAGTGCAAATCAATCCCCGGCCATTTATCACTGTGTTAATCCGCCCGCGCGCTGCGAGGCGAGAAATCGATCTGCTCGTGTCACCGGGGAGCAATCGCGGCGCGCTGGCAGCCCGGCAGCTGCCGGATCAGGGCAACCGCGGAAATTTATAATCCCGGAGAAAAATTGCGGCTTGCCAAGAGGCACATTAGGAACTTGGGGAAGTTGAGTGCGGGCAGGGGGAAGGGGCTGTGACAAAGAGGTTGTGTGGGGAGACCCGGCTCTTGAGGGGTCCTGCCGGGCGGCTTGGGCCCGAGGAGCTGCTGATTTATCAAGGACATAAATAAAGATTATTGTGAACTCGGATCAATGCCTTAATACGAGGCTTTGGGGGAATGGCTCATTCGCCCTGCAGGGTGGGTGCAGATATCCTGCAGCGTTTGGCTCCAGTCCTGGGAATCTCAAAGGGGAGCAACAAAATCTCTCTGCCAAGTAACAAGTGAAAGGAGCAGAGGAAACAGCCTCAGGTTGTGCCAGGGGAGGTTTAGGTTGGATTTCAGGAAAAAGCTCTCTGTGGAAAGGGTGCCCAGGGAAGGAGTGGAGTTACTATTCCTCAGAGTGGTCCTGGACACTTCCAGGGATGGGGCAGCCTCAGCTTCTCTGGGCAGCCTGTGCAGGACCTCCCCACCCTCATGGGAAAAAAAATTCTTTCTAGTATCTCTCTAAACCTGTTTTCTTTCAGTGTGAAGCCATTCCCTCTTGTCCTATCACTACACGGTCTCATGAAAAGTTCCTCTCAATCTTCCTTGTAGGCTTTCTTCATGTACATTTGGACCTGATGATCTTAGAGGCCTTTTCCAACATTAACAATTCCATGATTCTGTGCCCATCATGGCTATTTTTAAAAATGCTCCCAGAAAATTCTTCACTCCATATTTGAGAGGAAGTAATACATCTCAATTATCTTACATGGAGCTCCCAGAATTGCTGGAAAAGGTGTCAAAATGCTTTTCCTGGAGGTTTGCCAGAGGTCAGTGTGGGCAGAGCCTGTTCTGGAAGAGCCCATCAAGACAAGTGACTATTGTGGAGCTCATTTCTTGAGCTTTCTTTAGGGTCTTACTGAATGCAAAGCTTGAAATCATAAGTGCAAGCCAAGAGCTGGGGAATTAAAATGGTGAAGTGATTATTAGCTTAAAGAGGTGAACAGTTATTTCCTGTGGAAAAGAAGAGCTGTGCTGGACAGCAGCCTGTAACTCTGGGGATGCAGCATCCTGGGCTGACACTGCCACAGGATTTTGGGGTGGTGATTTCTCTTTCAGAACTTCCTCTGGCTGCTTTTGGGAGCTGTCATTGCTTCTCACTGGGTGTGTGGAGTGATGAAATTGTGCTCTCCTCAGCTGGCTTCCCTTGGTGCCATACTGGGAATAAAAGAGCAACTCAGCTCGTAAAGGGAAATTGAAGCAGACAAGAAAAAGCGTAGTGAACCCCTGAGGTTTTCATTCCTCTAGTCTGAGTGAAAAACCTGCCCTTTTATTTTCTTCATGGTTGTGTGAAGGTCAAGAAGTTTGGTTCAAGACTCGGATAAATAACTAAAAACCAAAAATCTGGTTTAAAATTTTACATCAGTTTTCACTGCTGTGTTTCAATATAAACCAGACTGAAAACTGTCATTGTGTGTCTCAGTTTGTTCCTTGCCAGGATCATAATTGGGTAGGCACAGCTTTCTTGCAGAAAGAAAATCTATGTCCAATCAGGATTTGTATTTTTTGGCAATGCCAGCAATCTGGTTATAGATTAAAAAAATTCTACTGATTATATTATTGAACTGTTTAGAAACTCCTATATTTCAGCTAAAGAAAAAAATATTTGCTGGCTTCTTCTGACATTCAAGTGCTCTTTATCCATAATTCTGTGTAGTTCTTTGAGTTAAATGTGAGGAAGGCAGAGTTGTGTGGATCTCACTCCCAGTGACTTTCATTAGAACCAAAAAAATATATTGAAAAGGAATCAACCTATGTTTTTGTGTGTTACATTTTTCTTGTAAAATCTGCTAAAATATCAGTCAGAATCAGGTTGGTTGGTCTTGGTTCCCAGATTAAGGAATTAAAGATCGACTAAACTCTTCTCAAGTATTTAAGAAACGAACCATCTGTATAAGAATCTAGGACAGATTACACTTAACCTTATTCTGAAGCAAGAGATTAAGATGAGAACAGCTACTGTAATTAAGATGCTGCAGATGCTGTTCACTAAATATGCAGCAAAGGAGATCCTGGATGCTTGTGCTGCAAGAGAGTGAAAAATAACACAGGGTCTCTTCTGGAAAAGGCTGAATATTTTATGAAAACTGTCCCACTCCAACAGTTCTTGACTGAAGCTGTTAAATTTTCTCTGCTGTGCTAGCAATTCACTGCTGGGCTCTTCCCATGGGCTGTGGGGATGTTCCCCACTAAGTCTTTAAAACCAGGCCAGGTGTCTGTTGGAAGGTTGTTCTCTTGCCCCACTACTGCAAAAGCTTCTGGAAATGGATTTTATTCCTTTTCTGGGAGGCCAAAGGAAATGGGCAGGCTGTGCCATCCCAGATTCACAGTTTATTTTGGGATTCCCAGCTACAACAGGTCCTTATCTCACCTTTTTCTGGGCAAAATTTACAATTTATAATAGGGACTGTGACTCAGGAGTAAGGAGGTCTTGGAACTAAGATGGGAAGAGGGTTGGGTTGAGTTTTTTGAGTTTCTTTTAGGTTTTTTTCTTAGTTTTCAGTTTTTAAAGGTTATCCTGAAACCTTTCTTAAAAGTAAAGTAAATAATCAAGTGACAGTATGAAATACTGTGTGCCCTGTATAGAATCTGTTTAGTTTCTATTTTCCTGGACAAAAGGATTCCTTGCTGACGCCTGCAAGAACTCCAGGCTGCTCCTAACAGACTGTGAGCACACAGATATTGCCAAATCAGGGATTTTTCATGGATACCCACTCAAGCCATTTCCTATGTGACCTTTGTATCTGGCAGCTAATGAAGGAATTTTGGCTACTCTGACTCTTGGACAGAGCTGAAATACCAGAGCATCAATCTAACTGGCCTTGCTAAAGCCACCAGCTGGGATCTGGTTCCCGTTGGGAAGCCCAGGCCTGGAAGTGAGCAGATCATTCCCGAGTGCTCATCTGTGAATCGTGTTGTAACTCATCAGTCTGGTGCTTAATGAGGTGTTTATTGTACAGCAAGCTTCCAAATTGTGCCAGTAAGAGACAACTAAATCCCCAGCAGCCTTCTAGTAAATGGGACTCCCAAACGAGCCAGGAAGTAGAAATAAAACCAGGGTGTTTTGAAAAACTTATTTACCTGCAGAGATCTAACTATTAGCAGTAAGAATTATCTTTCACTGTCCAAGTGGGAGATTTTTATTAAAAAATAGAAATTACACCGAGATGTTCCCTAAAGGAACTGAAGTTATTCAGCCATCCTGTCTGTGCTTTGTAAACCTTGTGCTATTCCAAAAGCCTCACCTGAAAGGAGGGGGGAGCATCCTCAGAATATTATCTGTGCTTAATAGAAAGCAACACATTTGAAAGTGCTCCAGAAATGAGTTGTGCATTATTTAAAAAGGGAAGAGTATTGCTGCCTTCCTTAGGTCTCACTCTTCCTGCCTATCAGATTATTATTTTTTTTTCCCTGGGATGGCAGGGAGTTGCTTAAAATGAAAAATTGATCCCGATGAACAGCTGAAAACTGGTTTGCATAAGTCACAGTTATTATTCAGATATTACAATGCAAGGCAGTGAGATCCGTGAATACTCGCATGGAAGCATTTAAATATAAAAGCTTAGTACTTCCAACCCCAAACAATCCCTGCAGCCTGCCAACAAACGAGAATCTTACTGGAATACACATAAATCATCTTGTTTCTGACAAATCCTGAAGAAGCAGGGGGAGGGGGAACAGAATCCCTTGCTAATTCTCCCAAGCTGTTGTTTATTGAAATTAGGCAGCAAGGATAAACTATAGCTGGATCAATAATTATCTGTCTAATATAATCAAGTGCCTCCTATGAGAGCCTGTCGGTAAAGCACAACTTCCTGCCAAAGCCTGGGCCGATGTTTCATGCAAAGAGCTGTCGGGTGGCTCCAATGACGGGAATGCCAACGAGGATTGTCCCGCTGGATAGCCGCGGGGCGGGAGAGGGGCGCTCCCCTCATCCGTGCTGCAGCTCCCGCAGCTGCTGCTCCTTCTTTGGCCGTGCAGCACCAACAGCGAGAGTCTGATGGACTCACAGGCTGCAAATCCCGCAGCAGGTTTGACCCTGGAGTGGACAATCCCATCATGTAACACAAAATGCTCAATTTTTAATGTGTTTTTTATTTTTGCAACCCTTCTGTTCAGTCCATTCTTTCTCCAAGTCTGAATTCTCCTGCCACCACCTAACTCTCATGTCCTTGGAGGGGTAGAGTTGAGGACCTGTTCCCTTGGGTGCTCTGAAGGAGACTGACTCTAACAGGGAGTGCTGTCACAGACATCTTTTATGAAAAATCCTTTCCTTAGGATTTTTCCTCCTGAGAAGCTGAGAGGCCTCAGGAACAAAATGTAAACATTGGTTATCTGCTGCTGTGGAATGCAACAGGTGCATCTGGGATTGGCCCATGTTGGTTGTTTCTAATTAATGGCCAATCACAGTCAGCTGGCTTGGACTCTGCCTGAGACACAAACCTTTGTTATCATTCTTTCCTTTTCTATTCTTAGCTAGCCTTCTGATGAAATCCTTTCTTCTATTCTTTCAGTATAGTTTTAATATAATATATATCATAAAATAATAAATCAGCCTTCTGAAACATGGAGTCAGATCCTCATCTCTTCCCTCATCCTTAGACCCCTGTGAATACCATCACAGAGTGCAGCTGCAAATCCTGGAGCACAGCACACTTAACCAGCACTTCTATTGAAACAAATGAACTGGGAGACAGAAATAAGCAGGAGACATTTCCTGTAGAGGCAAAATGAAGGGCAGAATTCATTTTGCCATGTTCAACGCCCTGTTGCTTGAAACAACCCTCTTTACTCTTCAGATTATGGTTGCTAAGACTGCAGAAATTCCTGTGATTAGATACCTGTACAGGCAGAGCTAATTGCAACTCTGTGATGAGGACGAAAGCAGAAAAGTATTCTGGTCGTTTTCTCCTTCTCTAAACTGCTTTTAACATTCATCAAGAGGTTCCTTGCATTTCTCTGATTTTTAGGCTTCCTACTTGAAGTTTCACATCTGAGCATTATTTTGACAGACAGCCCACTTACACTGTGAATTAGGCATTTACAAGTGACTTTCTTCTGTTTCCACAGTTCAGCTGCAGAATATTAAAGGCTTGTAGGTGTTACTGATGCTCATATATTGCAGCAATAATGTGTCCTACAGCGATGAACGTCGCTGCAGAATTCATCAGATCCATGAAAAATAGTTCCACGCGCACGAGTGTGGAAGTTCACTGCAGTGCTTGTGCCTGGCCTGTGCTGGCAATAGTCATAGATCACTCCATGACACTGCTGAATGCTTCCCCACATCCATATGAAAATGTCTCCCTGAAATGGAATTCACAATTTTGGACCCTCCCTGACACCCCCACAGGTACATACGTTCCTGGAGGAACTTAATGTGTGTTCTTGTGATAGGCACAGCCTTATCTTTATATCTTCATTTAAGAGGCTCTTTCCTGCCTGTTCTCAGCTTGGATTAGAGTGTGGTGCAGGGTTGGAAATATCCAGAAATTTGGGGTTACTATAGGGATTCTTATTTTCTTTAACAATTTGTGTTTCTCCTAAATTAAATACAATTATATAATGATCATAAAATAACACCAACCACTTGCCTCTGTATTTCTTTTTATCTGCACATGTGGTCAGTCCCTAGGTCCAGTCAGAACTATGTAATTAAAAGCTTTTATGACTAATAACAGTAGCTATGAAGGGATTCTCCTGTTGGAAAGGTCACTTTTAATGCAGATGTGCTTTCCCCAGAGAGCTTGCAGCAGACATTTAGACTTTACTAAAAGCAATAAGCAAATATATCTCTCTAACACATCCTCTTTGGTATTTGTGTTTCAACTAGCAAAATAAAATCTGGTATTCAGAAAAGGGCTCCTTAAAATCTGTCAAGAATAGGAGAATTTAATGCCTGAACAGATAAAATCAGCTCCCAGCCTGAGATCTGCCTCCTCAGAAACTGCCTGCCAGGTAAGCGTGAGAAACATTTAATGTTTTGTTGCTCCATGGCTACTTTCTGATCTAATTTTACACTTAGATGAGCAAGTTGAGCTGCTTTGAATTCAGCCAAGTAATTAAAATAATTTTTTGTGGCCCTCCTCTTCTGTACAGGTGTTGGGTAAAAGCTGGGATCCATATCTGTGAGGGACAGGATAGGCACAGCTGTGGCCTGAATAAATCAGTAGGGGAGGTGTGGATGTCACCTGTGCTTTTTCACACTTTTCTTTATCATTTAGCCTTAATAGAAGCTGTAGCAATAAAGGGCTGATCAACTTTTGATAGGCACCTATGATTAAAAATTAATTCAAATGTTCATTATTCCAGAGAGAGAAAAATTAACTTGGATATCTCAGAGGAAAGAGGAGTCTGCCTGTAGAGAAACCATGGAAATAGCTTTGAAACTGTTCGTAGTACTTAGACCTGGTGATTTGTGGTTCTGCTGTTCTGAGAGCTCTTATACTTCAAGTGCTTTATACAGCCAGAGGTCAATCCTGGCTGACTTAGAAGACTATAAGTCAGCAGCAATAATATGTAACCTGAGAAAGATTTGACCTCTGGACTGTATTTAGGGATTTTTGGCCATACCTCAAAATAGGAACGTGCAAATAATAAGATACATTAAATTTAAGCCTGCCAGTCTTTCACTACTGGGCCTTTATCCTGACTTACACTGGAAAACATTTGCAAACAGAATTCCAGTGCAGCAATAAAGTGGCTGGGCTCAGTAGGAATATGTGCAAAGCCAAACATGCACATGTATATTTAGAAGCTTGAAGCCCTCCCCAAACATCCTGCTCAGAGAATAGTTAAAGCCATGAATAAAAGATCTCCATTTGGCTCAGTGGTCTCTCCAGGCTGGGTTCATTTCCACTTACAGATTATTACTCACCAAATGTATAGTCTATGGAAATCTAACTAATTTGTTGTTGTTTTCTGGTAGCTGCATCCTGCTGAGTTATTGATTGTCTGGACCCAAGGTATGCGTGTTATTGTAATAGGCTCCTGAGCTGTTAGCACACCATTGATTCAATATTTCTCTGGAGCAAAAGCCTACTGCCAAGGAATTTCCAGGCACTGAGAGGCTGTAACTATTCCTATAAATTTTATTCTTAGTGCTTTGAACTCGGACAAAACTCTTCTAGTTGTTGCCAAAACATTTCTCATTATTAGCTGTAGAAGCGGGAAGCTGAGTAAAAAATGGGAGCAGAAGAAACTCCTCTGCTGAAGAAGAGCTTCTAAATGTGCTTTGCTGACCACCCCAATGTTCTCTGTCTTTCCAGCCCCTAAATTAGGGAGGCAGGACATCCTGGTGAGGGGCAGAAGCAGTAAAAAGCTCTTGGAATTCTCTCCCTGCCTGCCTGGTGCCAGCAGCGCTCCCAAAACCGTCCCTCCCCTTTCACAGCATCACACACAGAGGCTTTCTCACTGAGCAAGGACTGAGTAAGGAGGCTGAGGAAGCCTTGTGCAATCTACTCCTCATTGTCAGTGAGGCAATCTGGAGAAATTTAGAAAAGGACTGTGTTCATCATGTTTAGTTGCAGGACTCTGCAGGATCATGGACAGGGATTCTCTAATTTATTTCAGATCCACTCATGCCCAACTCTGTGCTTGGCTTTGCTTTTTTTCCTCGGCAGTGCTGTTTGCAGGGGGTGTAACATCTCCCGTGGAATAAGTGACACTGGGTGGGGTGAGGGCTTTATAACCATAAGTAAGGATCAGCTCGTATTTGTCCATGGCTAATCCCTCGCCTGTTTCATCACTGATTCTCCCAGCTGAGCAACAAAGCCTGCAAGGAACCAACTTAAAAAAAAAAAAACCTGCATGAAACTAAAGGAAATCAAAAGCAAATTATTTTCCAGATTATAGCCCTCCAGAGCTGCTGAGATATTGCCCATTTTTCACAGCAGACAAAAACATTTTCCTGGGGATCAATTTAGCTTCCAGAAGTCGGCTCCTTTCAACCCATAATCCATCATATTTCCCCATTTGCAATCTCTCTGTGTCTGAGTGTTTTAAGTTTCCTATGAATTATTTTATAAAGAGTATAAAGAGGCCTTTTTTCCTGCTGAAATGAGGGAGTTGCCTTTCTGCCCTATCAGGTCAGATACCATTAGACTGTTGTACAAGGGGGCCCTGCCATCCATACCTCCATATTGGCAACTACCTTAGTAGGCTCATCTGTCAAAGAGATCCAGTAATCAATCACTGCAGTGATCAATATGCAGCTTATGCATTCATCATTCCTTTGAGGAGACTATTAGGATGAAGTTGTCAGTGAAACAGGAACAAAGGGAGAAATATACTGAGATGGCTGAGGGGTGGGAATGCGTGTTGGGGCAAGAAAGAGGAGCTTAAAAGGAGGAAATACAGCTCTACTGAAAGAGGGAGAGAATTTTGCACCTTGAGGGAAGGAGAATTTTGTGACAGATTTATCTGGATGCCCAGGAACGTGGTGCAGAAGGTGACTCATCTTTCAAGAGGCAGAGTGGTGTAAAAATTTCCAGATCTCTTGATTGGTGTGTCACTATGATTTGTGGGCTGCTCTGCCAAGGTAAAACAGGTACCACGAGGAGCTGGGCACAAGCAAGGCAAGGAGGAAGAGGCAGGAAAGCTTGAGAATGAATCCCTGAGAAGCACGTTGAGGCAGGGAGAGGACTATTTATTTATTGCTCAGAACTCATGCCTTTATTCCATTTAATCTGAGCCCAGGAATTATTGCAAACATTGATGACCACTTCTGCCTTGAAAAACACACCAGGGTCCCTCCAGGTCTCAGCAGCACAGACTTGGAGGCATTTCTGATGAGCACAAGCTCCCTGCCTGGGGCACTCTGACCACAGACCCCCCAAAGCCCACACTAAATCTGCCTCAGAGACAGGACTATGTGTCCCCTTTTCCAAGGGGCTGGTTCCCAATCCTCACACAGGTCCAGTGGAGTCAGGGGAAAGGGTTAACACAGTTGGACCTTGGGACTTTGCAGGCTCACTTATGATTATTCCCTTATCTGATGCAGAGCCATTATTTAGTCACTGTAATAATTTACATTAATTGCATGTAATGCATAACAAATTTATGAGACTGGGGCTAGGCTCAGCTTTTGCATGAAACTCATCTTTGTGATGTGCTGACCAAGCACAACGGGCTGGGATCTGCCAGTCAGAGCAGAAGTGATGCTGGCTCACATTGCCCAGGGACAGCAGGGAATGTGCCCAGCCCCAGCTGGATGCTGCTAAAACCCCTTCAGCTGTGGTTGCTGTGGGGCTCTTACAATCAGTATCAGTTATGGGTAGGTCTCTCTAGCAAATGGCTCCCACAATTTGGAGAGAGGGACAAAGTTGTGTTTGCCATGAATTGCCTCTTGTCTGGTTCCAAACTGGACTGGAGGAGGAAGAAACCTGGATGTTTCTTCAGCTGGGTGTCTGAATCAAGCTACAGGTCTGCCAGCCAGAAAACTGGAGGCAAGTGGTGACTGGGAGGCTCTGACCAGAGGTCAGAGAGGACTCGGAAACAAAGAGGAAAGGGAAAAGCCTGTGATGTGATCTCTGGTGCTAATTAACTTGACCCCAGGGATTGTGTCTTAAAGCAACTCAGATGACCTGTGACCGTGAGGTTCTTCAACTGTGATCCAATAAAAGTTGCAGGAATAAATTTTGCTTTGCCTGTGTCTCCAGGGTATTTGTCTCTTAACTGATTCATAATAAACCTGGGAAAACATGGGACTCTTCCCCTAACCTCCATATTCTTACTTTACAAGACAGGGTTTCCTTCTCATACCTGATGACTGATCTTAAATCTTTGGTAGCCTCTAGGATCTGAAGTCCAGCACGTGCCAAGGGTCAAGTCCTGCTGGTCAGTTCCATTCTAGTGCTTTCTTCCCCTAGTACCTCCACCTTTTTCCTTCCTTGGGTGTCCCTACAGTTGTTGGTGACCCCAGTCTTGAGTCACAGGGGCTGGCAGGAGCGGGAGTGGCTCTGCACTCACCTCGTGCTGTAGCTGTCAGTGTTGTACTTGCACACATTTCCCTTCCCAGGCTCTGTTCTGCTCCATGATGGTCCAACCAGTGCCCAAGAGTCTCAAGTCCTTCTCTCTTGACAGTCTCTTCCAGAGTGCAATGTATCTTAGTCATTTGTCCTAATAATTTATTACAGAATTAAGTGTATTGCCTAGGAAGCATGCCAGTAATGCTCTGCCAGTATATGTACAACACTTTGTTAATTAAAAGTATTAGGCAATATAGACTCTATTGTTGTGAATTAATCAGTTTAATTACAAAAGAGGATCAAGTATCATAGTTAAAATAATAGCTTTTGTCATGCACCAAGGTGAACGCCTCGCATTTGGCAAATATTTTTTTCATCTAAGCAGTAAATCATTGCCTACGTTCATGTTTCCCTTCCTCGCCACACTGTGGCCACCAAGCTGCTGCCAAGGTGGAGTGACAGGGAATGGAATTCACTTTTTTCCTGTCTGTAGCCCACCGAGGTGGGACTGGGAAGGGCAAGTGGCAGAGGGAGGGCTGGGAGCGACAATCCCACAGGGCTGGGAGCCGTGTGACAATCCCACAGGGCTGGGAGCGACAATCCCACAGGGCTGCCGGAGCTATCGAAATCTATTCCCCTTATTTATTTGGGGGATTACTCGTTTCTCTCGAGCAGGAGTGGAGCGCAGGGGCTTGAAGGAGGTTTAATCCCCGAGACAAGAGGAAACCTTGGAAAAGGTTAATTGCTGGGCTTTGCGCGTTGTGCCGTGCGGCTGCTCAGGTTACGGCAGCGATGCCATCTGCTCAGCACCCCGCCCTGCATAATTCACCAGCCTGGCATGTCGTGTTGGGCTGAGCGTTCGGATGAGCGCTGCCGGGCTATTCATGAGGAAGTTACCCTTAGGCAGAGCTCAGGTAACCGGTTACCCGACACCCCAGACTGACTTCTGCTCTCTTGTCCTTTTGCCCTTTTTGTTCCTGTCCCCCCATGAGGGAGTTAAGAGCCCGTGGAGAGGAGCTGGCTGGGTGGTCTGTCCCCAGCCTCCTCCTCCGAAGGCACAGGGCCCTGTCCTGTCCCCAGCCATTCCTCCACAGGCTGAGGCCACTGTTCTGTCCCCAGACTTCTCCAAAGTCACAGGCAGTGCTGCTCTCCACCTTGCCCTGCTCAAGCATCACCTGTTCCTGAGTCACTCTTTCAGACTGGCCCTGCAGGTTTGATGCTGTTCCCCATCCAACCCCTCTCCTTTCCCCGTGTGTTTGGGCATAGACATGTGCAATGCAAGGACACTTCGTTCTCCCTTTCCTATTAAAGCTCAACCTGTTTGGAAGTTCCTTCTGGCTGCTCTAACAGCCACAAGCTCACACAGTGTTTCACCTGCCACCAGAGCTGTGCTTTAGGGCTCCAGGGTGCCCCAGGCTGCCACTTTATGGGTGACTGGGATGTTTTCCTCCCTCTCCATGCCCAGGCCTTATGTGGGTAAACCATTTCCACAGGGTTTTTAACTTGATATGGAGTCAGTCTCCTCTGCCAGAGCACTCTTCTCATCTCTGCTGTGTAACCTGAGTTCAACTGCTCCCTCCCCATGAATATTTAACTGGGGATCTTAGCAGATGAGCTCCAGCTAACATGTGGCAAACAGATTTCCAGTACAAAAGGGCCTGCTAAAATGATGGTGCATGAAAGAAACCCTGGAAGGAAAGGGAAGGTTCACGTTCTGGAGAGGGAAGTGCAGTTGAGCACAGTGAACTCCAACCAGAACTCCAGTGAGCTGAGCAAGGGGAGAAAGGAGCACCAGGGCTCTGGCAGAGCAAGCAAGGAGGGCATTGGTGAGGGACAGAGACAAAAACAGATCAGGCAGACAAACTGGAGCTCTTCTGGTTGGCCCAAACCCTTATTTATGTGAGCTTGGAGTGGTTTAATTGATATCACAGCCCTCAGCAACCTGCTGATGAGAGACTCCTGGGTTAAAAGCAGTTGATGCAGATATAATACATGAATTTGCATAGCCTTTTTAAGGTCCTTCATAGGGAAAACTTATACAGATCCTCCAGCCATGAGTTCCATCATCCTGTAATGCTCTGGGGGAAAAAATAATCAGCCTGATGATTTTACTGTGTTCCACTTAATTCTTCCACAGAAAGGAAACTATGGTTTATTCTTTTCCTTGGTTATATTCTTGATTATTTGCAGACAACTACTGTGTACAATTTCTCTATATACTCTACCCAGGTAAATCTGTAGTTCTGAGGTTCATTAAACACAAAATAGAGGATTAATTTCAGATCCAATGAGAGATTAATTTGGCAATTTCCCTTCACCGATGAGGTGAAAACCAGTAGTACTGTCAATAGCAAAAGGTCTTTCTGCTCTATTGAACAGCCTGAATATTAACAGTAATCTCTGCTGCCAAAAAAGAGATGCTCTGACCCCCACCCCCCAAGTACTCATTAATGATAAAGGGCCCAGATTACCAAATTAAACGGAATTGCTTTGACCCAAGTGAGGGCAACAGGTTAATTTTTGCATAAACCATGACCATGTTCGTGCCTGAATTGCTCTCCAGGCCCGTGCCTGGGTGTGGGGCTCGGGGACACTCAGAGGTGAAGGTCTCTGGGAGTCTGTGCTCCTGAAATATTGGCTGTTTCATGGGCTCTCCCTCCTGAGAGGGATGAGCAGGATTTACAAGGCAGGGCTGATTTGAACTGAAGCAGCCATTTGCACAGAATAATTTCCTTTTCAAGCCCTAAATTCAGACTTTATGGCTTCCCCTGCTCCTTTTGGTCTGCTGTGTGTCCTCCCTCTGATCTGACTTGTCATTCACACAGCTCAAGGCAGAGGCTGCCCTGCCAGGGCCAAGGAGAGGTGACAGGAACCTGCAAACTGGGGCCCTTGTTTCCATGTGTAATCCCTGGATGTGCTTGTATTCCAAGAGGAAACACAACAGCAAAGGCAGGCAGTGAGAAAGGGGCTGCACTGGACCCAGCTTGGAGGCTGGAAACCTTTAACAGAGTTGGGGTTTAGGGCTGTGAACAGAGGTGCAGATTCCTGGGAGAAAATTCCAGCCCCCAAGGAGATGGAGGTTTGACCATGTCAGGAATTCTGACACAAAGCCTGGGCTCACTCCTGTGCTTCTGGGACCAACAAGACTCTCCTTTCTAATACATGTTTAGAATTTAAAATGAATCTGCTGCCAGAAGGGGTGAAGAGATCCCTTGAGGAGAATGTGAGGCTTTGGAAAAGGACCCTCAGCAGTTGGGGCTCCAAAGCAAGGAGCAGGCTCTGCCTAGCCCAGCTGCTCCCACCCTCCTCCTCTCCCAGGGCCTCCTTGCTCCTCCCCAGTTGTTTGGGATCCTCAAGGAAGGGATCCTACAGGGATAACTGGGATTCCTCTGTGGTGCAGAGCCTGGGGGGGCCCAAGGCAAGCAGTGTTCAGGCTGCTCCCTGAGCAACCTCTGGCTTTGTGCTAAGCTGGGAATTTATTGGTGTTAGTCAGGTTAATGTCCTATTACTTTGCATATTAATAATCTCTTATTACATTTGTTCTTAAGAGTGGTATCATGTTGAAGCAATGAGGATTAATGGCACCTCTGTAATATTTACATATTTACATTATTAAATAGCAATACATCTTTTAGACAGCCCTGGGCATGGTGTGGAATTGCAGATGCTGTTCTGAGCCCACCACAGCCTTCACCCTGTCCTGATCAGAGTCACCTTTCCCAGGTGTCCAGCAGGTTCAGCCAGGGTGAGGAGGCTTGGGCACCCCCTGGGCAGAGCCAGCCCCTCCTGCTGTCCCACCTGCTCCATCCTCCTGCTCCATGGGCCCAGTGACCCCAGCTCTCCCAAAGGGAGCTCAAACCACCCCTCCCTCCATGCCTGGGAGGTGCTGAGGGCTGCAGAAGTTGTTGGTTCCCTCCCTGGTGTGCCTGAGGACCATGGACAAGGGAGCAAAGGTTTCTCCCCCACCATGAGCATCCCCAGGGAAAGGCTTTGCGACTCGGCTGGAGGTTCCCAATCACCTCTACAGTCCTAAACTTAATTAAAGCTGCCAGCTTCTAATTAAACTACTTAATTAAGTGCCACATTGTCACTAGGTAAAGATGGAACAGACTTAATTATTTAGCACAATGACATAGAAGAAAAAACCCACTTTAAAAGCGTGACAACTCCTAGGTGGGCAGGAGCCCACCCTGCCCTGCAGTGCCAATGGCCCAACCAGTGTTCCAGCACAGCCTGGTGTGAGAAAGGCCTTTTAGAGCTGTTTTGAGTTTCTCCAGAAAGGAGACACCTAAAACTTCCAATGGCATCACCAGCCCTGCCCAGGACACTCCGAGTGGGGTCAGCACCCAACTTCTCACCATCCCTTGGCTCTCCTGAATCACCCCCAGATGTGGCTCATTTACCCCAGACCACAGAGGGGTCCCCCTGACCCTGCTGAATCGATGAGCAGAGCCCAGCAGCCTCCCCAAGGTCAGGTTCTGCCTTCACACTGGCAGAGGCTGCTGGGTGGGTGCTCTCCATACCCCAGGCCCCTCAGAGCAGCACTTGGCTTCACCCACCACCTCATTTCCATCTTCCTTTTAAAACCCTCCTGTCTGCAGGGTGATGTAACCTGAGTGACTCCCAGGCTGGCATTCTGCAGGGAAGATTAATGGGCACTGTCTTGTCAATAAATCCATAACGACCCCAAACCTGGTGATGAACGTGCAGAAGGTAAAGGCAATGGTTAATATCTTCCAAATAGGCCCCAGAGCCTTTGAGTGCAGGCAAAGAGGAAAGCACTGGTGACCCTTGTTAATCTTTTCACTGGCTCCAGCAACTATTGGCACCTTTCTGTGGCCAGAAATTTGCAAGTCTTTGGGGAGCAATGATTCCACAGTCGGGGTCTCTTTGAGAGAGGAAAAAAAATTCCCTTTGCTCCTAAAATGGGACCATTCTTCCAAATGAAAATTGACATTTTGGTTTGAACTTCATGACCTCCAGTAATCACACTAATGGCCTTAGCTGGCTGGCTGGGAGGGAGCTGGCTGTGGCCAGGACTGATGGGACCTGTATGGATCGTTGGAAATGGGAGATGGGGATGGCAGAGGCTGCTAAGGCTGGGCTCTAACTGGCCAAGGCACTGCAGGGGATTTCTGACCTGCTCTGGAGGCTTTGAACTGCAGCAGGTTTGATCTTGGGTATTGACAGGGCGGTCACTGAGTGCTCTGAGCCATTCATCCATCCCCAGCCCTGTCCATCCATCCATGCTGAGCTGCCAAAGCTAAGGAGCACCCCTGGAGCTGGCAGAGAGCAGTTCCTGTGCTCCCCACAGCTCCCAGCCTTTCTCTGACACTGCCCATGGCCCCCAGGTTTCCCTTTGCCCCCTCTGCAGACACACAGTGAGCAAAGGTCCCTCCTGTCCCCTCTCTTCCTCAGATAAAAATCCCCCTTTCCCATTTATTATCCACCTGCACCACAGTATTCCCAACCATGGGGTTGGGAATTGGCTGTAACTAAGAATGCAAGAGGTTCTTCTATTTTATTTTTTTTAATACCTCATTTAGTAGGTTAATATTCCATGTTATTTTAGGCTGTTTGTTCCATACATCTGCCACCCAAGCCTGTACAGATGTTTTAGGATTCTTTAATCCTGACAAAGGACTTAGCGTTAAGGAAAAATGGGTTACATAAAGATCCTTATCTCCTTAAGAAATAAAGCATGTTTTGGGCATATTGTGTACAAAACAAGACTAAAATAGAGACAGAACATTCTGGGGCCACTTACCAGATGTCCAGGTTGGGAGATGTGGGTCTGGTTTGCCTGCAGTTTTCCTGTCTGGCTCCTGAACCAGAGTTACAGCCTGGGATGGGCTCTGCTGGGGAAGGAGGGAGATGAATCTGTGGGAAGCAAAAGTGCCAGTTCAGTGTGGAACAGGGAATTTCTGAGTTCATGTGACTTCCCACTAACTGCAGCCTCCTGGAGTAGATGGCAGGAGTTTGGCTTGGGACAGGACTTTGCCCAGGACAGCAGCTCAGGCTGATGCTCTGCCTGTGGCAGGAAAGGCGATCCCAAGCTAAAATCTCTCCCAGCCAGAGCTGTTGGAGCGTGCAGGCTCGTGTACAGTATTTCCCATAAAATCGACACAGTTCTCACATTTTTGTGACTCTGGTGATTGATCCAGCCCCTGTAAATTACAAAAAGGAGTCACAATCCTCTAGGGTCTGAAGCAGAATATCAAAAGAGCATGGGCTCATGCTGCCTTAATTAAAACTTCATTTAATTAAAAACCTTGAGAGCTTTATTAGACTCAGTAATTGATTTAATTTTCTTGTGGAATTCTATTACAAAACACTTCCAGCACATTGGCTTTGGGATCTCCAGCACCACCCTCCTCCCTGAGCAGCACCTCTGCCCTCTCCAAGGGACAAATCCCAAGCTCCTTGGCCCAGCAGATCCCAGTCTCAGGACATTCCTGCTCAGTGTGGGGATGAGGTCCTGACTGGAGCAGGCAGCACCTCAAAGCTCTCCCTTGTCACAGGAGTTTGTCCCTGTCCCTCAGCTGGCAGAGCAGCCAAACTGATCTCCTCCTTCCAGAAGGAGATGGGGAGTAGCTGCACGTGAGGTTTGTACTCTCAAACACACTCTGATCTCTCTGAGGGGACAGAAATCCCTCTGGCTTCTCCCTAGGGCTGAGCCTGCTTTGGATTCACCAAGGTTTTTGCAAATACACTGCGTACAGGGGGAGTGCAGGAAAACCCAATCCCAATCCCAACAGGTTTTGCAGCACTTCCCAAAGGTGAGAGTGCCCTGTGCCACCCTGTGCCACCCAGACAGGCTGGCATTGACCTTCCTGAATTCCCCTTTTGCTCCCAGCTCTGCTGCTCACTTGCTGCCTCAGACCAAAGCAGTGGCTCTGAGCTGGGAATCACTGCCACATTTCCCCCAGGCCAGGCTGCAGCTCTGTGCCAGGAAGGATTGGCAGGGGGAGAGCTCTGGCAATTGCCCCAACACCTCCTCCCCAGCCAGCTGGCAGTGGATACTCTGGAGAGATGATGGGTGTTGAAGCCTTTCTGGTCAGGACACAGGGAATCAAACAGTAAAATAAGAATAATAAAAAAAAAATCCTCGCCACCACACAATGATTGTCTGATCTATATCTATTTCACAACATCCAGAATTAATAGGATACAGGAGTTAAAGCAACCATGGCAACTGAATGCAGAAAGGGCTGTCCTTGTAAATAAATGAATTCATAAATAACTCACAAGTGCTGATATAAAAAGTCATGGGAATCTAATGCAATGCTAATGCAATTCAAGCCTCCCCTTTTTTCCATGCAGAATTAGAATATTGGGTGCGCCTGGCTTTGCTCCGTGCTACAAGTGTCATTCTTAAGATAATAGAACTTGCTAATTGTACCAGGAGCCAGGCTGTGATTGATGAGGGCTTTGGGTTTTTTGTCTCCTTCATGTTCTTCCCAGCAAAATGGGAAGAGTTGCACCAGTAAGTTACAGGCTGGAAGGGAAATACAGAAAGTTAGGGAGCAAGGAGCAGGATTCATCCTGGCAGAGACACTCCAGCAAAATAAATCCCTTGGGTGACCCTCAGTGTGGCATTTTTGGAAGAAATGTTCTCAGCTCTTCTCCCCGTGCTTCCTCTGGTTATCAAATATATATCATATTATTTTGGAGGGGCGATTTTGCCATGGAGATCCACATAAGGAGAGGGCTGTGATCTACACCAAAATCAGCTTTATTTCCTTGCAATGATTTCCCCCAGTTTGAAAATCGCTCTTGATACATTTGAATACAGTTTTGTCTTATAAACACTGTGTTCCTTTTTCTTGATGATTTTTATTGATATGGATTTTGCTACTGTTTGATGCTGGAAAGCCATTTTCTCCTTTGTACTACACAGTCTATGCATAATCAATGCCAAAAAGACTCTGAAAAGCTTTTGAGCACCAGAAGTTTCTCTCAAACTGTCAGCAAAGCATTTTTCCAGATTGCAGCCAAATTCTTCCTCAGACCTCTTAGATTGCCAGCGCCGATTGCCCTGGGAACACAGGGACAAAATTCCATTTAGCAAGAGAGAAAAAGAGTGCAGTTTACCCCACAGAAATGTGAGACTTTGGTTTTTCCCCCTAAAAACAGAGGTGGAGAAGGCTCAGGGGCCGCGGTGAAGGATGGAGGATCGGGCACAGAGGATGCAGGAGGAATTCCCTGTGATGGGTCCGCTCCATCCCGCGGCTTGGATGGATCAGGGAGAACGGGACAAGGGGGACATCCCTGCTTCATACCCAGAGAGCCTCGGGGGAGAGGTTTTGCCCTGAATTCGAAGCTTCCAAGGTTTCGGAGTTGGTTTTCCCCCTCGCCGCCGCTCCCTGCCGGCTGCGGCGCGGCAGCCGCAGCATCCCTGGGGCAGGAGCACCGCCTCGTGGGGTGTGACCGCAGGCACAGCCCGGCCCGGGGACCCTGGGGGCTGCGGGGACCCTCGGGGGCTGCGGGGATGCCCGGGGGCTGCCCATGCCCCGGCCATCGGGGCTGACCCCCGCCCCACATGGGAGATGCTGCCCGGGGAGTTTGGGGTGCAGGGATGCTGCTCTTCCCCATTGGTTTTGAAAAAATAATAATTTTAGAAAGAGTTCTTACAGTAATGTACATTAAAATTAGATTGTTAGAGATGTACTTAGAGCACCCCATCAAAAAGCACGGGGTGTTTTGGGTTCCTGGCCCAGTGGACCCTCTAGTGCTGATGGTGATGCCATCATGGTTAATCTCAGGCAGTGAGGACTTGACACTGACTGATGCTCAGGAATGTTTCTAAGGAATGAAGCCTTGGAAACACAGAAAGACTCGGCTTTCCATTGATCCCAGGGAGCTGAATGCTGTCCCTAAATCTGACACTTGGCCAATGCCCAGGGCAGGTGAGTTCATTCATTCAGAACTCAGGCACAAACCCCTCTGCCAAGCCAAGGTTTGTCCCTGCTCTCTCCTGTCACCCTGCACTGTGGGTGACACAAGAGGAGGTTCCTCTGGCTAAAGTGACCCCAGAGCAGACAAATCTCATCCACATTAGAGGATCCTGAAGGATCTGTGCAGTGACTTTAACAGGACCCATCTGCCCCTGATATGACTGATATAGTATTGATGAATGGAAAATCTGGGAACTGAGCTTCCCAGAGAAAAGCTGTTCCTCTGACCTGAAATATCACCCTTAGAGAAGCCCTTTGCAGAGCCAGAGGGTTTGGGAGGCTTTCTCAGCCATCCCACCAAAGCTCAGCTCCACCAGGCAGGGATGGATTGGGTTTTACTGCCTCCTGCTTAAATTAGACCCAGCCTACAAAGGAACAGGAGGCAATAATGACACTTCTCCTCAAGAGTTTTCTGCATAATAAGCACTTTCTGACATCAGCCAGATCAGGACTCGCCAACATGATGCAGCAACAAGCTTTGGCAGGAATTCTGTCCCTGGCAAAGCATCCCATTCTATTTTCATTTGTTTTAGAGACAGTTACTCACTCACCATATGTGTGCAGCTGGCTCCTGCTCCGGCCCCTGCAGGCCAGCAGGAATCTTTCCATGACTCCAGCATCTCTAAAATAACCACCTTCCCATTTTCCAGAGGTGAGGGAACAGCCAGCCCAGTGAGGCTCTGTCTTTTGGGGTAAAGTGTCCCTGCCATAGGACAACACACATTTTTTATGTGCATCAACATTTTGTGGGTTCTCTGGGATCCCACCCATGCTGACACCAGGCTTTCCCTCCCTGTCCTGATCCCTGCAGCAGGGAGGGAGCAGATTTCTAGCCCCCCAAGCATCCCCTGGTTTGTTTTCAGAGCAGCAGCAGATTATTATGCCCAAAAGCAGCCTGAGTGTCACATAGATGGAATACATCAAACATTACTGTCTCAGCGAGCCTCACACCAATCATTTATTTCTTTAGAAACTGCAGACTGCTTTAGTTTTATATTTTGCAAGTCACCTGTAAAATATATATCCATAAAACCCTTCCAGGAGGAGGATTCCTGCAGGGACACGGCAGCCTGGCCTTGCTGAGCTCCACAACCAACCATCTGTGCTGGCACTGCTGCTCCCCAGCCTGCAGGGTTTGCTGCTCTGTGCATCCCTCACTGCCTCGGGAGGCAAAGCTGCCAAACCCCAAATAACACCCCAAAACTCTGATCCCTGGGGAGCTGGGAGAGCCAGGGGCTCAGAGTGCTGCTCCAGGGCTGCAGAGCTGGGAATTAGCTCCACTTTCTGCTACATGTCTTTTTATTTGCTTAGTCTAATAGGCTGCATTATTATTTACCACATGCAAATCTCCTCAAACTGACATTTCAAGCCGCTAGATGAGATCAAGTTGATATTTCCAGCCACTAGATGAGATCTGGAAAGAAGTAACAAGGAAAAAATATTTCACAAGTTTTGCAGTTTAGATTTGCAAGGAGGATTGGTTACATTTAAAATTTAAGGGCCAGACTCAACCCTAAATCTCCTTTAAGGAAAAGGAAAAAGTTAATTCCTTCATTTGTTTTATTTCTTGCTCAGCAAAACCCAAGGGAGTTTAAGATGCTGCTGGTTTGGAATGGTGCTTTTGGATATGACTGGAAGGCAGCAGTGAATGCTTAAAAAACACCATGTTAACACTTTATTATCTTTAAACCCTGAAGAATTATGGATGTCTACATGGCCATGGAATTGCTGGGGAAGTAATTGTTTCTGGGTCACCCAAGGAAACTTGTTAACTATTTTTCTGGATATTCTCTTCAGCACATGGACTTTTATTTACTCATTTCTGCTGGGGACCAAATGGTGCTGAGTGCCAGATATTTATAAAGCACAATCTCCATTTCAAATAAAAGGTGGCCAAAATGGTCAGTTAGAATGTGGAAAGTATATTTTTCAGAGATAGGGAGAATGAGAGAGAAGGAGAGTCTTGCAATGAGTTCATTCCCCCAGCAGCTAGGTGGACATTGTTATTTTTTGTAAAAGAGGTGTGGAAAGGTTAAAGAGCAAATATGGGTGTGATTTTCCCAAGGTTCAGGTATTTTATAGGGTTGAATACATCTTAAATCCTCCTTCACATGAACCTGTAATGAGAACCTCTCCATAAAAGCTTGCTTACGCCTGCAGAAGTGTAATGTTTAGCTCTCCACAAGTAATGGTATTGAAAGCTTTCCTAGGCAGGGGTCAGGCCCATTTTATTGCCAGTGCAGATCCATTCAAAGTGCAAAAGGACTGAGCTAAAGGACATCTCAATATTGCAGGGCTGTTACTCCAGCTCCAGCCTAAACAACCTGAGCAGGCAGAAGGCAGCAGGGCTGGAGGTCAGTGCCCCCAGGGAAAGATCACACTCACAAAATGACTCAAAAATAGGGAGGGCACAGCTCTGCAGGTTTGACTCCTTCACTCATCTCAGGCTGAAATGAGATTGACTCCATGGCCTAACAGTGGAGCCATCCATCCACACAAGGGCTGTCCATGACAGGCGTTTGCTGGCAAAAATCCCCCTCCAAATGGGCAGAAAAAGATGTTTTCATTATAAAATGAATGTGACAACTCAGCTGCAGTTTTTTGCCCTCGGCCTCAAAGGCATTTCTTGCATTCCTGCCTCAGCACACCACCTCAGCAGCCCTTCACGTGCAGCACCACAGCAATTCATCATTACCCAGTCTCCAAATTATTCTAGTGTTGATTAAATTAGTAAATGCAATCACAATCTGAAGCAAGTTAATTGAGAGAATTTATTTGGCCCTGACAGTTTTATGCATGTTTGATTAAGTATTATAAGGTTTGTTTTTGATTTTGCATAATTTAACTTTAAATCCTGCACCGGGTGGGGGAGGGAGCATCAACTATTAATGACCAAAATAAACTCTTTTAAGACACACATATTTATGATTTATTTCTAAAGGCAGTATCTTCCAGATTTTTTTGTTCTGTTGCCAAAGTGACAAATATGTTCAAAGCAATATTTTGAGCCGTCCGCTTCTCGCTATAAATCTTGTGAAATGTGCACAATTCATTAAAAGTTTTGAAAGGAGTACAAGTTAGCATTTATATTGCAACAAGTGACATACAAATGTGGATGTTTGTCTTCAGAGGGGGCCATAAAACACCCGAGGCCTGGCTGGTGGCGCTGACGGGGACGGATGGGCCGCTCTCGGGGCTGGTGATGAGTTCCACCACAAATCTCCAACGCTGTCAGCACAAAACTGTTCAATCAACAGGAATATGAGTTGTGTCTTTAGGAAAATTAGCACGGGGAAGAAATACAGCCCTGAGGGCTGTGGGCGGGGTCCCTGCGGGCTCAGCTCCCAGCCCTCCCTCAGGATCTGATCTCCCTCAATGTCAAAGCTGCCATTCCTGCTGACCCCGGGGCATTCCCTTGTTTATGGAGCATTTCAGCAGCACAGAGGTCAAAAATTGGGAATTGAATGAGGCTGTGCTGATTGTTGGCACAGAATCAGGGAATGGTTTGGGTTGGAAGGGACTGAAAACCTCCTCTCATTCCACCCCCTTCCACACCTTCCATGAGACCAGGCCAGCCTGGCCATGAGCTGAAGGTCATCCTGACATAAAAACGAGAAGTGTCAGCCTTGGCAATGGTGCTCACACGTGTTTGGGTTGTGGGGTCACTCAGTGGAACTCCCTGGGGTTTTCTGCAGGGTAGGAAAGACCTTTCCCACCCAAGGGATTCCTGCAGGACACCAGGAGCCCCCAGTGCCACACTTCCATTCAGCAGCACCCTCGTGATTCCCCAAGCAAAATACCCTCATAATTTTGCTGCTTGGGCAGAAATTCCCATCCCTGGGTCATGGCTCCAGTCCCAAGGAATGGCAGAGGGAATAAATGGAACGTGGGTGGCTCTGCTGCTTCTCCAAGTCACCAAACAGCTGCTCCCAGTTCCAAGCTATGGGGGAAATTTATCAGCTCCTCACATCCCCTTCTCCTGCCACAGGAGGGGCCTGGGGGACGTGGAGATGCCAATTTCCAGGGAGAACTCCCCAGAATTCCTTTATCCAGAATTCCCTCTGGCATTTCAGGATCAAACTGCCCTGCAGGGCAGGGGAAGGGCCCAGCAGGAGCTCAGGGACACCGGGAGGGTTTGGCCTGTGCAGAGCAGCAGCTCTGAGAAGTGACAGATGGTTGGGTTATTATTATTTAATGTTTGTGCACCGTGGCACTGCCCAGACAGAAAGCGGGGCAGGGAGCCAATGCCAAAGTTTATGGAGAAGATTCCGTAATTCAATCTAAGGGGAAACAGCAGGGAGGAAGTTGTTTTCTTTCCATTTCTTTGAATTTTTCTCCACCTGTTTTAAGGAACTCTTTGGGTCTTTTGGGGACTCTCTGGACAGCTCTGGGCTGCTGCTCTGGTTACGCTGGACATGGCACCTCAGCCCCCGTGTGACCACCGGTGTAATCCGCGGTGTGACCCCTAGAGTGACCCCCGGTATGACTCCTGGTGTGACCCTCGGTGTGACCCCCTGTGTGAACTCCGGTGTGACCTCCTCTGTGTAATCCCCGGTGTAATCCCGGTGTGACCCCCGGTGTAATCCTGGTGTGACCCCTCCGGTGTGACCAGGCCCGGCCACCCCCGTTGCCAGGGCAACGCGTCCCCGCCACTTCCGGCCTGGCGGCGCGGCGCGATGACGCCATCACCGCGCGCCGCCGCTCCCCGCCCGCCGCCGCCGCCGGAACCGGAGGAACCGGAGCCGCCCTCGCACATGCGCAGAGCGGGCGCCCGGCGGCCCGGGCCTCGCTTCGCCCGGGCCCGGCGCGGCCATGGGCACCACGGTGAGTGCGGGGCACGGCCCGGCGGGCGGCGGGGCCCGGGCCTCGCCCTGCGGCGGCGGCAGCTCCGCCCCGGGGCCCGGCGGTGCGGCAGCGCTCGCTCAGTGCCCGCCGGGCCCCAGGGTCCCCGTTTCCCGGGGGGAATGGCGGCCGTGCGCTGCTGCCGGGGAAGGCCAGGCCGGGCTCCCTGCGCAGCTCCCGCCGCGGGCCGGTCGGGCTCGGTGCGGGCTCGGCGGAGTCGGTGTTTCCGCCCCTCCCGGCGCTCGTCCCTCGGCTCTCACCTTTATTTGTCATTGTCCCCAAGCCCGTGCTGCCCCTCCCGGAGCGCTCGGGGCCCACCGGAGCGTCCCGGCAGCCGCGGGCCGGTCGCAGCTGCCGGTGTGCACCGGGAGTGCCCCGAGCCCGGCGGGTCCTGCCCGGTGTGCGCGGAGATCCCGCCCGCTGCTCCCCGCCCGGCCCCTGTAACGGAGAGGGACGGGAAACTCCGGGGAACGGAGAGTTCTGGGCGTTGTAACGGCCTGGGGGCGCCTCCGGTGCATGGTGCCGGGGCTGCCTCCGGTGGAGCCCTCGGAGCTGGGGACGGTGCCCCGGAATGACCCAGGCGGCCCCGAAATGATGGAGGGGGTGTCCAGGGCTTTGTGTGGGCATAAATCCGGGCTGGGGGATGATCACAGAGTCACTGAGAGTTTGGGTTGGAAGGGAGTTAAAAACTGACTCCATCCCACCCCTGCCGTGGGGGATCACGGAATTACAGAATCACTGCATGTTTTGGGTTGGAAAGGACTTAAAAATTCACCCCATCCCACCCCTGCCATGGGGAATCACAGAATCACTGAGAGTTTGGGGTTGGAAGAGAGTTAAAAACTGACCCCATCCCACCCCTGCCATGGCAGGGACACTTCCACTGTCCCAGGCTGCTCCCAGCCCTGTCCAGCCCAGCCTTGGGCGCTGCCAGGGATCCAGGGGCACCCTCAGCTGCTCTGGGCACCTGTGCCAGGGCCTGCCCACCCTGCCAGGGCAGGATCTGCTGTTCCATATTCGGTTTGGAAAGTCTGTGCTCCCTGCATGGTGTTCCACGTGCCCCTGTGGCAGGGGAAGGTGAGCAGCACAAGATTTCCTGTCCTGGCATTGAGGAGCAGCTCCCTGATTGTTCCCAAGCTGGAATCCATATTTTGCGGAGTTCTGGGTTCCCTTTAGAGTCTTCATGAGCTTGAGAACTCATGCTGGAGGAGAAGCCTGAATTGTGAGCATGTTAATGCACAAATTGAAAATGACTGTGTTGTTTTGTCTTTTAGATCAGCTGCTGTGCAGAGAGTTGTGAGTTTATGAAGCACCTCAGCAGTTTCTGTTGCATTTCCTAGAAGGTGTCACAGGAAAACTTCACTCTTTTGCTCCAAGGATTCAGTGGCATCCCAGAGCGGCAGCGAGCTGGATGGCAGCACCCCTAAAATGTAAAAATTCAGAGTTTGTTTTGTCCTCCCAGTGTTCCAGTGCTGATATTTGAGTTCATCCAGAGAGCATGAACCCACCAGAGGCTGTTTGTTCCCGTGGTGGGTGCAGCAACTGTGCCAGAGTTTGCTGGAAAAGTTTGTGAGGGAAGTTTCAAGGAGAGGCTGAATCGTCAGGAATGGAATGCCAAAAATGGGATTTTTTGACCTGTCTTGGTTTAGTCCTCCAAAAATATCTCAGAAAGCAAACTGAGCAGCTCAGAACCATCATGTGGGAAGTGTGTGGGGTCACATGCTGCAGAACTGGGTTGGGTTTAGGCAGGGTTGGTTCAGAGCCTTGCAAAATCCACATTTCTGATTGGCATTTCCTGGCTCCAGACAGGAAATAGGGCAAGAGGCACCGAGAATTATGATTGTGTCTATGATGATTGAGGAGAACCCTTGGTTTCCTAAATTCCTTAAATGATAATTTAGCCCTTACTCCTTTTTGGGAGTCCCTGATCCATGCAGAGCCAGAACTGCCTCACATTTCTGTAAGGGCAAAAAGGAATTGGAACGTGGGGCCGAGCTGAGAGATCAGAGCTGGAATTTCCATTTCCATGGAATTTGAGGCAGGAAGCAGGCAGAGACTTCCCACTGATACACATTGAATCAGAGAAGGATTTTGGTATCAAAACTACAATTTCCTGCAGCTTTATAATTTGCTCTGTAGTTAGTTCTGTTAGTGACAAAACTAAAGAATTCTTGAAGTAATGCTTGAATTAGTTTTAATTTGAAGAACAGTCAGATCTTGGGTTCAACAAAGGAAAGATCTGCCTGGATCTGAGCACTTGGGTGTGCAAGGAGTGTGGGGCAGTCCCTGTTGTTTTCCAGCACTATCTGATGAGTGCATTGTCATTTCATAATTCCCGGAATCTGGCCCATCCGAAGCCTGGGGTGAGGCAGAGAGCAGCTCAGAGGCTCCTGCTCATCACTCACACAACAACAATGGCTGTGGGGAAGGATGTTAGCATTATAAATCCTAAACACTGCAGAAGATCAAGATAATTTCACTTATCTCTGCAGGTCCCCAAGGGGAGGAATAAACTGGTGGATGCCTTTGAAAGGCTGCCTGGCCCTGCCTTGCAGTCACAGTGAGAGCACAGGGCTGGCCTGAGCCAGGGGAGGTACATCCTGTGGAGTGTGAAAAACATGATTGCCTCATTGTTCTGCCCAGACCTTCCATTATTTTCAGTTTGTTTATTTGGTGAAGCTTTGCCAAGTTTGGAAATGAGCACAGATCTGGAATCCACTTGCGAAAGTACTCAGAGAATTCTTTTCGGTTTTCTTTTTAAAGGAAAAATGTGACCCCATGCAAACACATACATTAATATTACTGTTCTCACATGAATGTTATTGCTCAGGTGGGTGGGCTCTTGAGGGTGGCTGTTAGATTAGGAAAGATCTGTGAATTATCCAGGATAATTTCAGACCAAACCTCTTTGCTGCTTTAACACTAGCATTGAATAGCAGCTCCCCAGTTGTTCCCAGCATGGATCACAAGCTGGAATCCATATATTGCTGAGTGCTGGATTCTTTTTAGAATCTTTATGGGCTTAAAAATTCATGCTTGAGGAGAGGCCTGGTAATTGTGAGCATGAGATAAAGTTTCTAACAGGCTACAGGTGGTGCTGGCTGGGGAATTTATTTGGAATGTGGCACAGAAATTGAGTGTATTTGTGTGGGGAATAAGAAGCAAAGAGAAGGCAAATAAGTTCTTATTTTGCAGTGATTAAGGGGGACCCACTGCAGTGATCCTCAGTGTTCAGATCCTGGGATTTGCTTCTACTTTCCCCTGAATTGGTTCATTCCAGCTTTCTCCCTGAGATTCTTGTTCAAAACAAAGATGTTTTAAGGGAAGAAGCTGAGGTTTGGAAAGCAGTTGTAAGGGTGTGCTGATACTGAAATTGGCTGGGATAAGTTGCTCTGCTGAGCAGCTTCAGGAGAACTGAAACTTCATTGTTTCTTCTTCGAAGCAAAGATGTTTTAAGGGAAGAAACTGAGGTTTGGAAAGGGTGTGCTGATGCTGAAATCGGCCAGGATAAGTTGCTCTGTTCCAGCTGGGATAAGCTGCTCTATTCAGCAGTTTCAGGAGAACTGAACCTTTCTATTTGTTCTTCTTCAAAACAAAGATGTTTTAGGGGAAGAAGCTGAGATTTGGAAAGCAGTTGTAAGGGAGTGCTAATACTGAAATCGGCCGGGATAAGTTGCTCTATTCCAGCTGGGATAAGCTGCTCTATTCAGCCGCTTCAGGACAGCTGAAACTTTCTATTGTTTCTTCTTTGAAACAAAGGTGTTTTAAGGGAAGAAGCTGAGGTTTGGAAAGGGTGTACTAATACTGAAATCAGCTGGGATAAGTTGCTCTATTCCAGCTGGGATAAGCTGCTCTATTCAGCAGCTTCAGGACAACTGAAACTTTCTATTGTTTTTTCTCTCAGTTGTAAGGGAGCGCTGATACTGAAATTGGCCGGGATAATTTCACTTATTTCCTGAAGCTGTTGAGCAGTTTCAGGACAACTGAAACTTTGTATTGTCTGTGTTATTTAGACAGAATGTCTCTTGCCTGTGTTGTTTCTCAGCACCGACCCAAGCTGCCGGCTGTGTCTCCCCGCAGGTGCGTCCCTCGGCGGCCGTCCAGCCCGGGGTTAGCCGTGCCCGGCTGTCCCGCTGCCGCCTGATATGAGCCCCGGGGGCGGCCTGGGGCGGGCAGCGCGGGGCGGGGCCCGATGCCGGTGATCCCCATTCCGCGGCGGGTGCGCTCGTTCCACGGCCCGCACACCACCTGCCTGCACTCCGCCTGCGGCCCCGTGCGCAGCGCGCACCTGGTGCGCACCAAGTACAACAACTTCGACATCTATCTCAAGTCGCGATGGATGTACGGCTTCATCCGCTTCCTGCTGTACTTCAGCTGCAGCCTCTTCACCTCCATCCTCTGGGTGGCTCTGTCGATCTTGTTTTGCCTTCAGTACCTCGGCATCCGCATCTTCCTGCGCTTCCAGTACAAACTCTCCATCATCCTGCTGCTGCTGGGGAGGAGGAGGGTGGACTTCAGCCTCATGAATGAACTGCTCATCTACGGGATCCATGTGACCATGCTGCTGGTGGGAGGGCTGGGCTGGTGTTTCATGGTCTTTGTGGATATGTAAATAAAACCAAGCGCATGTGGGATCAGGAGGTGACTTTTCTTCCAGCCCTGAAATGTGTCAACATCCTCTTCTTTCTTTTTTTTTTTTTTTTTTTCTAATATAAATTAATTTATTTCTCAGTGGTAATTTTTGTGGATAAATTGACGTGCTTGTCTCTGGAGTTTGTATCTCTTTTGGTGGTTGAGGTGCCATTTTGATTATCAAAGTGCAACACTTGGCTGGGTGTTTTATTCTTTGCACAGTGCAAGTTTCTTTTAATCTGTAAGAACCTATTTCACTCCTATTCCTGTGGCCATGAAAAAGGCAGGATTTATCTGGAGGACAGAAGCCAGATAATTTGCTCTCCACACTCTTAATCCATCTTCACCATTTTCCTAAAAATGTTCCTTAATGTCTCAGGCATGTAATAAGTGTCCTTGTAGGTTTTTATTTTGCATATTCCCAATAAGAATCTGGGCCCAAAATTCAGCAGACTGTAGGGCTTTGGGATTTTTTCCTCTCTTATTTTTAGATATATGCAAGACATACATTTGCCCCATTCTCCTGTTTCATCCACTTTAAGGTGATTATGTAGCTTTGAGTGGCTTTGTCCTTTTCAGGCATTTAGTGCTGAGTAATTGAGTCTTTCCCTAACAGCACAAATCCGCAGGAGGGATGGGAGCAGGGCTTGCTATCATGTGCTCCTGAAATTCCCAGTCACGGCAGATATGTTCTCATTTTGCAGTGATTAAGGGGGACCCATTGCAATGATCCTCAGTGTTCAAATCCTGGCATTTGCTTCTACTTTCCCCTGAATTGATTCGTTCCAGCTTTCTCACAGAGATTCTTCTGTCTCAGGGAGCACAATGAGGTGAGACTGTCTTACCTAGGAGAGATGGGAAGCTGAGTGCAGCCTGAGCTGGCAAGAATTGTTCTCTGAAGTGACACAAATTGTTCTACCTCTGCAGCAGGGAGAGGAGGGTCACTGCAGAGGGTTTGTTGCCCACAGCTCCAAAAGGCAGCTGAATTTTAAGCTCAGTTCTACTGGTCTTGGTCTAAGATGTCACTGTGCAGTCAGTTAAGTAACTCTATTTATGGAGCCCAGAAGCTGGCCTAAAGTTTATTTTTATTCTGCTTTTGTTTGTTTGTTTTGCCTTATGATGGAATATTGCCTTTTTCCCTGCATTCTTTAAGGAACTGTTTGAAAACAAGCTGGTGAAAAAATTGTGCAGAAACTTTTTCCCTCCCTCCACAAAATCTTCGGGGTCAATCATAGGGAAATAAGTGAGAGTGAAATTACATAACTGGTTTTTTATCACCTCTTTGGTCAGAGCTGTGAGTTTCAGTTGCACACAGGGAAAGATCCTTCCCATTTCAGCTTGTGGTGGTGCAGACTTTTGGTTTGGAGGCTTGTGGATAGAAAATTGAGAAATTTCTGTGTGGAGCCCAAAGCTGAAGCACTCCCCAAAACTCTCTCATTATGGAGAGTTACAGATAATGCAGCTGAACAGCAGAGCTGAATAAATAATGGCCACGCTGGTGTGAACTTTAGATTAGCCCCAAGAGAGCCAAAGGCTCTTTCTGCAGCGAAGATGCAGCATCAGCATCTGTCACAAACTGGTGTCTGGAACTTTCCTGCCAACAGAGAGCTCCCAGAGCCTTTCCTGGGTTTGCTCTGGGCTGCTGGGTGTCCTGCAGGGGTGAGCTGCAGCTCATTCTGTGTGCGGGGAGCTCCCAGCAGCGCCCAGCCCAGCTGCCAGCCCCGAGCATCGCGGGCTGGGGACGCTCTCAGGTGCCTGCAATCCACATTTCCTGCAGAAAACCTGGCACAGCCCGCAGCAAACAGCCCGGCAGAGCAGCTGGGATCCTCCTTGGGCGGTGGGACCTGGTTTCACCTGGGAGTGGCTGAATTTCAGCGCTCCTTGGGTAAAAAAGTGGTGATTTGTGGTGATTTTGTGGTGATTTGTGGTCCCGTGCCTGCCTGCTCCTCTGTGATGGACACACTCAACTGCTTGGGCAAACCTGGGGTGGTTTGAGGAGATGAAGGCCTGGGCTGTCGGCAGGTCGTGAACTTCTGTGGTTTCACGGTGTCCTTTGAAAACCCCCACAGGAACAGGGTGACACCGCCGGCTTTGATGTGTGTGCGCCCGCAAGGCGAGCAGCGATCATGCGATTAACACATGAATAGCAGGTGGCTCTTGCAGCGCTAATTTGGTCAAGGAACAAAGGAGCTGGTGGGTACAAGGAGTCTCACAACCTTTTTCATCACTTGTAATTTGACTGCGAGCCAACTGCTTTATTCCATAAATATGACAGCCTGAGTGAGGCTTTTTTGAGCTGTCCCTGCTGAGCAGCTGCCATGGGGGGATCTGGAGCCTCACAAGGTCACGCCTGAGGGCTTGGAGACCCTTGCCAAGTGTAGATGTGGGTAAGTGACTGATGCTGAGCAAAACCTCGGTGTCACAGAGCATTAAAATCCCATTTTGGGACCCCTGGGTCATTATCACGTCCTTGGTGAGCAGGAGGTTGAGCCTCACTTTTACACCTCCCTTCAATAAACCCATGTGTGCTGCTCAGATTTCCCCTGGCCCCGTGTTCTGAGGAAGAAGGACGTGTCCTTGTTAAATCACAAAAAACAACCTGTGCCAAATGCCCAGATGTTCCTCCAGAGAGGCCCTGGGGCTGAGCTGCTTCAGCTCAGGGACTCTCCAGCATCTTCTGCAAAGGTGGCCAAGTACCTGCACTGAGAGTGCCCTGAGGATCCACTGTGGCAGACAGAGCTAGACAACACCAAAATTAAATAATTGAGGTGACCTCAAAGGCACCATGATGTTCAAAATCTCTGATTTTTGGTCGTTACCAGCACTGGGACACCTTGGTGGTGTGATCCTACCAGCACACCGGGGAAGTGAAGCCCCTGTGAAATCACGCTGGCAAGGAAGAGGAATTAATTTTCAAATTATTTGTTTTATGATGTAATAATTTAGACATTTTAGCTCTACCTGAGTGGAGCAATATTTGGCACTTTTCCTCTTCAAAGCCTTTTCCAACTGGAGCTAATTAAACCTCACAACATCCCCAGGAGGTTGCAGAGTAAGTAAGATCTTGGGAATGGTTCAGAATGTAAATTCATTGGTTTTAATTTTTTTTAAAAAGCTTTCAGGATTATTTTGCCAAAGTATTTCTTTCTTGCAGAATTGAGATTCCAAAACTTTCTTAGAAGCTGAAAGGGAGCCAAACCACAACTGAGGGAGGGAGGAAGAGGCAGACTAAATGTTGTATCAAGTTTATGCAAAGAATAAGTTGAGCTTTTCCTCCCCTTTAATTTCATTGAAAAACCTGGCATTATTAATAGAGGGACACACAGAACATTGAAGAAACAGGGGAAGTTGAACTTTCTGCTTTTCAAGATGATATTTGCCAGAAATATTTCATGTTGGGCAGGTTCTTGCAAACTGTGCCTCGTTGGGGAATTTCATGTTCTTTTGGGTATTTCACTCTTTCCAAATTCAGTGCTGGGAGGAATGGATCAGGCTTTAAAATATATTAAGTCTATTAAAGATATAAATGGCTTTAACTCCAAAATTACTGCAATTTTCATCGTTCCTTCATGCAGATCCCATCTTGAACAGCGAGAGCAGATGGTTTGTCTGGATTGTTCCTTTCTTTCCATGTCTGGTCTTTAAACATTGCCATTCCACATGGTGGGTTAAAAACAGGAAAAATATCAGAAATACTGATTTGGGAGAGTGTGAGCATTGCAGAGCCATCCCAGACCCTTTGGAGGGTGAGTCCTGCTGGCTCCAGGGTTTGGCAGGAATTTGGGGGATCCCTGAGGAGCCGTGCGGTGGCGAAGCCGCCTTGGGCCCGATGTTCAGCCTGGGAACGTTGGAAGGAGCCTGAAGTGTTGGAGTTTCACCTCGTTAACTCCCCAGAACATGGCACCAGCTGGTGTTTTGGGTGCCTGTAAGATTCTGTATGAAACATGCCACCTACATTAAACTTGGGTTGTTAACATGTTGGTGGATGGGTTGGGAAGAAAAAGGAAGGATTTCCTTTTCCTCTTCTCGTGGTGGTTGTGGGGATGTCCTGGTGGTGGGATGGCAGGGGGGAGCACAGCTCAGGCTCAAGGCTGAACTTGATCTTGGAGGTCTTTTCCAAAATGAATGATTTTGTGATTCTCCAAAACAGAGCAATGCAGGGTGGAGGGGATGGGAGGAGCTGTCACTTCCCACTGAGGGCACAGCAGTTCATTCCTGGGAGGTGCTGCCTTTCCTCCTTTCCCTGCTGGAGCTGAGCTTGCTGAGCAGAGCTGTGGTTTCAGGACACAGTTGTGATGCCTCCTATGGGATTAGAGGGATATTCCTGCTGTGGTGGGTACTGTAATTCCCATTATCCTTGTGTGGAAAATACTACAGTGATGCTCAACAACATGAAGATGCTGGATAGGAGTTTGCCCCAAAGTCCTGGCAAAGCTGGAGTCCATGGAGCACCACAGGGTTTTGGAGAACCACAATGGTGTGGACAGGACCATCACAGACCAAGCTGGAGACACATTCGTGTGGCTGGAGCAGCCCACCATCCCCATGTGGGTAGGAAATGCTCCATTCTGTTACCCCAAGAGTCACAGGGGAGAACTTGAAGGGGAAGGAGGTTTCTGAGAGAGAACAGGATTTGGATGGATGTATTTTCACTTTCAGTAATATGAGAATATCGAGCCTTTGCCTTCCCCAAGGGGAAGAACTTGTTTGCCCAGTTCCTAGAGGGAGCTTTGGGGCCAAGTTTTGTCCCAGATTATAGCTGCAAGTCCCAAAAACAGACTGGAGAGGAAGCCAGCTCCTTACCTGCCTGCAGGCTCACTGCAATTCCTCCCAGGGTTCTCCTGCATCATTGGCTTGATTTGCCTCCCTCCTGGGGAGGTAGGAGACAGTGTTTACTTCCAGTTGTGGAGAACAGCACAGCACATTTCCCTTCAGGAACAGCTTTGCCTGTTCTGGAGCCTCCAGCACACACAGATAGAGCGCTGTTCCAGCAAACACGTTGCTGGAAAATATGAAACCTTGTTATCTTTCTGCGTTTTTATTTAGCCAAACAAGGTTTCCATAGCTCCTGGACAGCTCTGCTGCTGGGGGAAAGAAAAAAAAAACACCCTGTCATTTCTTCACCTGCCAACTCTCTGCACTAATTTTGTCTCCCTGCTTCAAAGCACTCGTCGTGCCCAGAAACCGTCAGTTCAAAGCGAAGTTTGGTCCAGTAATGAGCCAGTGAAAATTGCTCAGTGTAAGATCTGCTTGTGCAGCTCTCAGAGCTGGGCTGAGGTGGGAGCAGGGCTGGGCAATGGGGTCTGCTCTGAGCTGCCATCAGGGCTGGTGTCCCACAGGAGCAGATGAAAGGAGCATCCCTGCCCTTCCTGCGTCTTCCCAAGGGATAAATTCATCTGCAGAGGAAAAAACAAACAAAAACCACCCCATGCCTTGCACAAGGAACTGGGCACTTCTCTGTGGGGCTCTGCAGAGCCTCTTCCCCCACTGACCTCCACCCCAAAACGTGGGATGTTCCCTGGGCTGGGGAAGTGTGTGAGAGGGAGCTGCTGCTGCCAGGCTCAGCCTTGTGACACGGCCTGACCTTGGAGGCACAAGGCTGTAGTAAATCACAGCCCCGAATGCAGCCAAAAGCCAGCTTCTCCCTGCAAGGAAAACACTGGATGCAGCACCAAGAGACAAATACCAAAGGCCTTAGCTGGTTCTTGAAAAAAAGAAATAAATCTCCCATTGGCCCTGGTGAGAGTTTTGCCTGAGTAAGGACATCCAGATTATGCATGCTAATTAAATGAACGACCCATCCCTTCAGAGCCTGCTCTCTGCTGGGAATTCCCCTCTGAGTAACTTGCTCCCAGTGAGGAAAAGAGTTGCATGAAAAATTTCCCAGATGGTGAATCTGTTAGAGAAAATCACAATCTGTTTGTGCCTTTTGCAAACAAAAAAGAGCACAGGAGACGCTGCGGAATAAATTTGTTGTTGCAAACCATTTGCTCAGTAATGGGGAGAATTTAGATGGGCAAAGAGATTTTTTTTTTTTTTCTGGAGGAATCTTATCTCCCTGCCTCGAAAAATGAGAAATGTTCTAAAGAATGAATCCCAGGGATGTGTATTTGAAAATCCCAACGCTGTTGCTTTAATTTTTATTCCGACATCAAGGGTGTCTGAAGCCGCCGGGGGGACAGCGGCTCGTCCATGCAAAGCTCCCGAGGAACAATCGCGGCTGTGTGCGGCACAAAGGAGCCGATTGAGAGCGCCCAGCCCCGCCGGGTGCCCTGCCAGCATCCCCGGGCACCGGCACCGGCGGCCAAAACCAACCCCGGGAGCGCTGCGGGACGGAGAGGGGGAGATGGAGCAGGGGATGGAGCGGGGAGATGGAGCGGGGAGATGGAGCAGGGAGATAGAGAGGGGGATATGGAGAGAGGAAGATGGAGCAGGGGAGATGGAAATGGGGATGGAGCAGGGAGATGGAGCAGAGGAGATGGAAATGGGGATGGAGCAGGGAGATGGAGCAGGGAGACGGAGCAGGGAGATGGAGCAGAGGAGATGGAGCAGGGGATGGAGGGGGGAGATGGAACAGGGAGATGGAGCAGGGAGATGGAAATGGGAGATGGAAATGGAGATGGAGGGGGGAGATGGAACAGGGAGATGGAGCAGGGGATGGAGCAGGGAGATGGAAATGGGGATGGAGCAGGAGATGGAGCACAGGGAGTTGGAGTAAGGGGAGATGGAGCAGGGGGAGATGGAGCAGGAGATGGAGCAGGGGATGGAGAGGGGGAGATGGAACAGGGAGATGGAGCAGGGGGATGGAGCAGGGGGATGGAGCAGGGAGATGGAAATGGGGATGGAGAGGGGGAGATGGAACAGGGAGATGGAGCAGGGGGATGGAGCAGGGAGATGGAGAGGGGAAGATGGAGCAGGGAGATGGAGAGGGGAAGATGGAGCAGGGGATGGAGCAGGGGGATGGAACAGGGGGATGGAAACGGGGAGATGGGCACTGGGGCAGGCAGGATGGGCAGAGGGGAGCTGTGGGTGCCAGGCTGTGCCCTCTGCCAGGGGACAAGTGCAGGGATTGGCACTGGGAGAGCTCAGCTCTGTCAGAGCATCCCTGCCTGCGCTCTGCCTCTGCTGCCCCACTGCTGCTGCCTGGCCACGTCTCGCTTCAAATCTGAATTTCATAAAAAGCTCCGAGCCAAGAAAAATCCTTCCAAGTTTGTCTTCTTTTTTTTTTTCTTTCTTTTTTTTTTTTTTCCCCTCCTCGTTTAAACTTCAAATGAGCACTGCTTAATAGTTTCTTGGAAAGGCGTTTGCTTGCAGTTCTGTGCAATGTAGGCACTGTTACTTCCTTCTTTTCCATGTGAGGCTGACTGCAAACTGTCTGGTGGCAAACATGAAACCGGCGTTGTGCAACGGGGATGGGGATGAGGGGAGGGAGGCAGGGAGCAGCGCAGGCCCCGAGTTTTCAGTGTGGAGCTTTCCCAGCAAAAACTGATGGGGAATTCTTGCGCATGCATTGCTTTAATCAGCCCTTTTAATAACATCAGAAGTGCTGGGAATTACATAACCACGCTGTGTCTGGGTTTTGCTGGGTTGTTGAGCAGAGATTTATGTGCCTTCAGGACTTCATGAGCCTCAAGGACTGAGGGTCCAGCATGAGGCACGACAGGGACCTGCTCAGAGTTCCAGCCTCGCCTTGCAAACCGAGCTGGCAGTGCTGATTTGCCAACAAATTTCCTATTTACTGCTCACCAGAGCATCAGTTGTGACAAATAGACAGAAGAAGGCAGCATTTCACTGAAAGCATTTTATGTACTGATTAAGACACTGTACAAAGAGCTCCTCTGGGTGCACGGGGAGTCTGGGTTGCAAAGTCGCTGTTGCAGCGTTTGGGGGGGCCCCTGTTGGGTGAAAATCCCCCCAAATTGGTGCATTTCTGCACTCAGAGCCAGGGGAGGGCAGGGAGGGCTCTGTGCAGGAGCAGGGGTGGTTTCCACAGAGATGGATTGTTCGAGTTGTGCCCGTGCTCACACATTGTGAACGCCCTCAGAGGAAAGGGCTGGGTGCAGGGAAAGCACAGGAGGGTTTTTCTGATCAGCAACGACATGATAGCCATGTGCTGCCATAAGGACAGGAAAATTTCATGCTTCAAGGACTGTAGCTGCCCTGCAGAGAGGGCAGGAAGGGGCTGGCAGGAGGGGGAATGAATGGTGGGCACGCAGGGAAGGGCTGGAGGAGTTTTGGTCTCTTCCTTCAAAGCACCAAAGCAGCAAGAACCAAGATCTGAACCTCTGGTTATAACTCTGTGTAAATGTCTAATTCTGCTGCAATCAATGGCAAACTCTCGGTGCTTTCAGCAAGGTCAGGGTTTCACCTTGTTTCCTCTCAAACAGACCTGCCTTTTCTTGGGGAAATAAATAAGCCAGTTGAAAGCAAAGCCTGGAAGGTCAAGTTGCAACACTCAAACCTACAGAAGATGCACAATGTTTGTGTCCTGTGTCACACAAGAAATACGAGGGCAGACCCTGAATTCCCTCATTTCAGGCCCCTTCTGTGGGATTTTTCACCTCCTCTGCTGAAATTCCTGGGTTGTGCCCCTTCCTGGCTGGTGCAAGGGAGCAGCCTGGGATGGGGAGAAGGTGAATTTGCTTTTCCAATGTCAGGGGTTGAATTCAGCCCAGGCGTGCAAGCTGCGCCTCCCTGGGGATCCAACAGCCCCCAGCATGATAAGAGAGTGGTTTGGAGAAACCACCCCAGTCCTGCAGGCCCTGCTGGGCCCCCAGCACGGCTTGAGCTCCACACTGGTGACAGAGTGCAGCACTGGTGACAGAGTGCCACCAAGGACAGAGATGAGCAATGAGCAGCTTTGTTCAGGAGGAATTTCTGCACAGAAAGGGTTGGAAGAGGCTGCTCAGGGAGGTGGTGGTGTCCCCACCCCTGGAGGTGTCCAGGGAAGGGCTGGATGTGTCCAAGGCAGGGCTGAATGTGTCCAAGGAAGGGCTGGATGTGTCCAGGGAAGGGCTGGATGTGTCCAAGGCAGGGCTGAATGTGTCCAAGGAAGGGCTGGATGTGTCCAGGGAAGGGCTGGATGTGTCCAGGGAAGGGCTGGAGGTGTCCAGGGAAGGGCTGGATGAGTCCAAGGAAGGGCTGGAGGTGTCCAAGGAATGGCTGGATGAGTCCAAGGAAGGGCTGGATGTGACACTCAGCGCTCTGGGCTGGGTGACAAGGTGAGGAGCACTCCCAGGTTGTCTCTGCGGTCTGGGAGGGCTTTCCCAGCCTCGGTGCTGCTGGGATTCTGTCACTCTGCTCACAGCACGCCCATGACCTTGAGCATCGTTGCCCTCCTTGCAGCGCATGATTCGGGGGAGCGCAGGGGCGGGGGCGGCGGCACCGGCACCGAAACGTTTGTTCAGCAATTGCTGCAGAAAGAAAAACTCGCTTCAATCCGCAGAGATGCCAACTGAATTTTTGTTTTGTTTTGGCGCTCTGGAGGCGAGCCAGGAGCGGGATGTTGTGAAGTCTCCGGCAGCTACTGCCTGCTTGTTCCATACCAAGCATAACTCGGGCTGTATTTTTATCGGCAAACTCGGTCCCACGCGCGGGGATGAGCGAACGGAGCCGGGGCCGCTCCCGGGGCTCATCCCGGGGCTCATCCCGGGCACAGCCGGCCCTGCTGCAGCCACAGATCCCTCCGGAGGGTATCCCCTTCCCTGCCAGCTCCAGCAGGAACAGCGGGTGGGTTTGTTGGGAAAAGGGGAGCAGAAGCAGCTCTGTTCCTATTGGGTTTGTTGGGAAAAGGGGAGCAGAAGCAGCTCTGTTCCCATTGAGGTCCCTGATCCCCTTGAGGTCCCTGTTCCTGGGTCTCGGGGCAGGCTGCGTTTATTGGGAAAAGGGGAAAGGGAAGCAGGAGCAGCTCTGATCCCATTGAGGTCCCTGTTCCTGTTGAGGTCCCTGTTCCTGGGTCTCAGGGCAGGGTGGGATTGTTGGGAAAAGGGGAGCAGAAGCAGCTCTGTTCCTATTGGGTTTATTGGGAAAAGGGGAGCAGAAGCAGCTCTGTTCCCATTGAGGTCCCTGATCCCCTTGAGGTCCCTGTTCCTGGGTCTCGGGGCAGGCTGCGTTTATTGGGAAAAGGGGAAAGGGAAGCAGGAGCAGCTCTGATCCCATTGAGGTCCCTGTTCCTGTTGAGGTCCCTGCTCCTGGGTCTCGGGGCAGGGAATTTCTGGGATTGCTTTTCTCGTTCCACGCGGGCCGGGGCTGTTTGTGCTTTGTCAGCAGAAGGGCCCCGCTCTCTCCCTTTCACAATGCAGTATAAATAGCCTTTCCTGGCTGTCACCTTTACCAGCCATGCCCTGATTTATCCCTGCGTCCGTCCGGAGGATGCTTCAGGTGTGTGTGCGCTCCCCCCCGGGACCCGAGGCGCATTTCAATGAAACAAACGCCTGTTTAAGATGCTCTGCTGAGCACCGGCACTCTGAGCCCGGGGTTTTAGCGTTTCCCAAGCCGGGATGGCACAGAGGGGAGAACCGAGGCTGCTGCCGCTGTTTAAGCGCTACAACTGTTGCCTTCACAAAGGATCAGCGCTCAGAACGGGGAGACATCTTAAGGATGTCTGACAAATATCAATGTACATTCGGGGACTGTGAGCCTCGCAGCCGGAGCCTGGTGAATGGAATTGAACATGACAGAGCTCCAGGGGGATGGAGCCGATGCTTTACCTGCCTCCAGCACCTCGGGGGTGGGACAGAAGGGAAATGGGGGCTCTCTGCTGTCCCCCTGCCTCTGTGCCCAGCTCCACACTTGCTCTCATCACTGTTTTACACACCACAGCCCCAGCGTGGCCTGGGATCAGACAGTGTTATCAATATATGATTTATCTCAGAGCGTTGCAGAATCCCAGCGTGAGTGGCAGGAGAGCTGTGGTGACATCTGACCAGGTGGCCCCGTCCATGCCTCACCCCTCGGCCTTGCCTGCGCCCTGGCTGCCCCTTTGCTCCCAAAGAAAGCCCCCGAGGTGACTATGGATGCCTTTTGAAATGCTCATCGGCACATTATCCATCAGATACATATTTACAATCATTCATTAAATTAGGATGTACGTTTCATTCTTCTTTCTTAGAATATTAATGCCTACTCCTGGCTGAAATGCCATATGAATATTCATTAAAAAATCAATCAATTCCTTTGCCAGGAATGATGTCATTTGAGCAATAACTGAAGCAGTAATCGAGCATGCTATGAAAAAACGATGAATGCCATCAGATCTAATGTTTATTGAAGCCCGTGTGGGTAAATCACAGCAGGTTTTTTCCCATGCTTTTGTGTGCAGCCACTGAGTGCCAGGAGCCCAGCCCGGCCCCAGCAGGAGCACCTGGGAACAGGTGGGAGAATCCCACAGGGATGGATGGGGCTGGGGCTGGGCAGGACATCACATCCCTGCCCAGCTCCTCGTGAACAGTGCCTCAGAAATTTGTGTTATAACAATGGGACACAAAAGCCTCCCAAAATTGTTGTGGGAAATCTGGGAAATTCGTGAGCTGAAGGTTTCTTTCCAATAGATCTTTGGCTGGCAAAGCTCTCTCCCCTCTCTTGTAGCGCTGTCCTGGGTGGGCTGAGGTGGTGGCATTTCCTGGGGTGCCCTCTCTGCTTTAGAGGTGCAGCCACCAGGGCAAACACAGAACAAAGAGTCACAATACGCTTCAGGGGGGATCATTATTACTCTCAATTTCCTCAGACCAGGACTTTCTCAACAATAGCAAAGGAGCTCTGCCAATGCACAGGCCCGACTGCAGCTCCTGTGATAAGATCACACTCGAGTTCTGTGGGAAACATGAAGAGATTTGGCTTAACTTCAGCACCAAGAGTCACTCAATCCCTCACAATAAAAACCCCAAACTGCTTTGTGTCCAGGAACAACATTCCAGGAGACATCTGGGATGCTCCATGCCCTGCCTGGTCCATTGCAGTGACCAGGACAGGAGCTGTGCTGGTTTGGTGAGCGAGGAGAGCCCTCTCTGTGCATGTCACCCGCTTCCCAGCGGGGACAGGGACAGCAGCACCTGCCCGTGACACCGGATCCGAGGAGGAGCAGGAGCCAAGGTTACCCGCTCCCACCCCCAGCACTGCAGCAGACTCGTGAATCAGGCTCTGACAGCGCTGACTCGCTGCATCAGTCACATCACAGACACTTCAACCCAAAATACTCCTCTACAGAAAGGAAGGGGAAACACAGACCGATTATGCCAGTCTCATTTACATGCTCAGCTCGGAGGAATCAAACGCCTGACTCTGTCTCTGGCAGTTTCTCATCGTCACCTGCAGAGCACACACGTGGCCGCCTTCTCCCCTTTCCACCTGGCCACAGCGACCTGCCCTGCAAGGCTGACCTGAGCATCTCGATTTAAAGGCATCTTGCCCGGGAGCCTGAGCACCCACATCAGAAACAGTGAGGGGTGTAGGAGGGAGAGCCCGAGCACCATTTGCTGCCTCAGCAGTCAACTGAGTGGCCAGCTTTAAATGTATTACAATTAAAAAGTGGTGGTTGATCATTTTCTCTGATCAAAAAAGCGATCAGAGAAATGAGCCACACTCTGTGAGAGTCTGCAGGGAGTTTGGGCTGAGATACATCCTGGGGTGTTGCTTCATGTCCCCAAATCCCCCAGGCTGGTGCCTCCACATTACAGAGTTGCCCAGAGAGCAGCTTTACCTCTCTGCCAGACCCAATTTTCCAAACTCTTTGGAGCAATCCCTGACTCCAGTGCAAAGCTGCAGCAGGAGTGAGTCCCTCAGCGCTGCCCCAGGGCTCCTGGATCCAGCACTGAGGGGATGTCTGCTCCCACAGCCAATGCCAGAGCGTTCACATGGGGAGCAGAAACCACGGGCAGAGCCCAGACAGGGAGCAGGCAGCCAGAGCAAGGCTGGTGGTGTGCTGTGAATTGCGCCAGCTCGGCTTAAATACCATTTCTGAGCTTCAGAGGCAATTAAATGTCAGCATCATTTACCAGACGAGGCTCCATCCACCAGCACGTGGAGTCTTTAAGATGAAAGCAGATACTTTTATGGAAATTTATTTTAATGCTGCTCCTGGGAGCACGGTCTGTGTCCAGGGAGGTCAGAGGCTCCCAGGCCTGCAGCTCAGGCTGTGAGCACCTGCCACCAATTAACACAGGCAGAAAATCCTCCCAGGGCTGGGCTCTCTCCTCTCCCACTTGCACAGGCACCACAGCATTATATAATAAATAATTACTAAAACAGGCCAATGATACATGATTTTCTGTTGTTGTCCTGCTCTCACCTCGGGGGACCCAGCTGGAAACAAGCAGTGCCTTGAGCTTCTGGAGCAATTCCCCAGCAGGATCTGAAGGATTTCTCTATTTACTAACAAGCAAAGCCTTTTTACACACAGCCTTGTGCCAGTTTGGGCAGGACAATGCAGCTGCCTCAGAGACATCTCATTTCTGTTTGTTTTAACTTATTCCTAATCATTTTAATGTAAACCAAATAAGCCTGGCTGGAGTCAAAGCAATCCACATCTGCACCGTGTCAGCTGCGTGGCACAGGGCGATGCTTGAGCTTGTGTAGAGGCTTCATGTGAAGAATTCAGAGATTTATTAATGGTATTCATAAAAAATAACAATTTAACTTCACCCCATCCCTGGAAGTGTCCAGTGCCAGGCTTGGAGCAGCCTGGGATGGGGGAAGGTGTCCCTGCCTTGGATTGGGGTGGTTTTTAAGGTCCCTTCCAAACCATTCTGGGATTCCAGGAACATCTGGGTCCATCCCATCACCCCAGGGGTGACTCCATGGTGCTGGTGATGGGGGAAAGCCCTGCCCAGAGCAGGGGGGTGGCAGAGGCTGCCTGCAGAGCTTCCCTGTGCTGGCTGACATCAGGAGCTGGAGGATGGAGGGCTGGGAGAGCTGGAGCCGTCACACCCCTCTCAGAGCTGGGAAGGAGAAAATGACAGAGCTGAACAGCCACCAAAGACAACAAACAAAGGCTTTCATGGCTAAGGAGTCATCCCCTGGGTGCTGTGGCTTTGGCTGAACAGAGATTTCAGGGGCTTGTCCCAAAATGTGGTGTTAGCACCTCATCCCTTGTCCCATGTGTGGCACTGGAGGCTGTGGGGGACGTTCACTGTCCCAGGTGCAGTGGCAATGGCTCTTGTCACCAGAGACCCCTCAGGGTCACAGCCAGGTCCGGAGAGCCCAAACACCATCAAAATGCCAATTCTGAGCCTCCCAGGGGAGCTCTGGGGGCTGACATGGAAACATTGCTGGGCTGGAATGAGACCCCCCGTGACCCAGGAGAGATTTACTGCAGCAGGGTTGGAGCTTTCCCAGTGAAATCCACCCCAGGCAGCTCCTGATGGGAGCACAGAGAAATCCTGCAGCTGGAGGAGATGGAGACACCACAGCAGGGGAGGCAGGGCACCAAACCTCTAATGTCCATTTTCCAGGGGGAAAGGTGGTGTAAGAGCTGCCTTCAGCCCTGATTTGAGCTTTGTGGCTGACCTGGAGGGTCCCTGCTCTCAGTGCCAGAGCCTCTGCCCTGCTGGTTGCCACAATTCCCCACAGAACCAGCTCTCCCCTCACTCATGGTGCTGTTTGGTTTTAAATATTGTCTCTGTTCCTGCAGGAGGGAGCACCACAAGCAGAACTCATCACCTGGCAAAGTTCACTGGGCTGCTGTGAGCACAGAGGAAAAGGCAGATCCCTCTGGCATGAGGTGAAGCACAGAATGGAGGGTTCTGATACGTTTAATTTTGCTGCTTGCCACCATTCTGGGTGTGATGCTGACCCCTGTAACAGAGCCCTGTGTCCTCTCCTCCCTCCATGAATATCAATTGGGCTAACTGGGCCATCCCAGGGAAGCTTTCTGGAGATCCTCTCCACCTTCCTCAAGGCCTTGCAGCTCACAGCCCAGCACAAATATTGGTCACACCTTGGGCTGGGGACCTAAAACTTATTCTACCTACAAAGCAAACTGCAAAAATCCTTCCTAATGTGGCAGTTGAGGTCCTCTGAAGGAGTGCTGCAGGATAAGGAGTCTCCGGAATTTTTGCAGGTCTTGCAGCACCTGCTCAGGGTGATCCCAGCACCACAAAGTGCTGGGAATCACTCCAGGGGCATTCCCACCCCAGCACCTCGGGGGCAGGAAGATTAGAAAGACCTTTTTGCTTTCCAGAGTTTGCTGGAAAGTCACGTCCCTGCACAAAATAAATCAGAGATTGGTGCAGCGATTGCTGCTTTGACATGGGCTGGTCCCCAGCCAGCCTGGCTCCCTCACCCAGAAATCCACCTGGAAATCAAGCTATAAAGTTTATTTTAGCCACCTGCAGTGGCCTTAGAGCCCAGAATTTGGAGAAGGAACAAAAATCCCTAAAGCTTTGCAGGGAACAGCGAAAGTTCAGCTGCAGGCAGAAGGGGTTAAAGGGACGTGGGATGCTGCAGGATTGTTTCTTCTGCATCACTAAACCACTGTTCAGATGGAAAAAAAAATAAAAAAGTTAGCTGTTCTCCTGCAAGAATGTAAATGTTGGGTATTTTATCAAGTGATTTCTTCAGCCCTCAAGCCATTCTTCAATTTGAAATGCTAGATTGAAAAAAACGCAGGCAAGAGAGAGAGAGAGAGAGAAAGAAAATATTTCCGCAGCCCAGGAACACTTTGCAGACATTATGGAAAATGTTGCCTGGTTTGTTTCCTCTACTCACTGAACCAATCTTTCGCATTAAAATCAGCAGAGTAGTAAATAAACATGTTTTCTCTAGCCCCGGAGCCATTCTGAGACATCAAATGGTACTTAAGAAATGTTTCTTTCTCCATCACAGAACATTTTTAAAATGTCCATGGCTGAAGGGAGGGAGATGCTCCTGCTCTGGAGCATTAAGGGCTCTGCTGCCTCTGCAAGCTGGGGAGGCCCTGGGCGAGCCTCAGAGCTCAGAGCTCCTCTCCTGTTGGAGCACTGCAGGAGGAACTGGAGTTTTCCAGCTCTGCATCTCCCTGCGGATGTCTCTGGATTTCCTGAGCCCCTCAGGGATGTGCTGGGTGCTCCCAAACCCCAAATCCCTGCACTGAGCTGCTCAGTGCAGCACCTTGGGGCCACAGGGGCGCCCTGAGCCGTGTCCCCGCGTCCCGTGTGACACAGGGATGCTCTGATGTGGCTGTGGGGCTCAGTGGGGGGACAGGGGACAGTGCTGTCACCCCATAGAAGTGCTGTGCCCCACAAGGTGCTTTGGGGCATCTCTTGGGCCAGGGAACTTCTTGCAGGAGATATTTCTCATATTCCACCTCTCCCTGTGCCAGGTGGCTCCAATCCCTTTCCAGGGACACTTGCAGGGGTCCAGGGGCAGCCACAGCTGCTCTGGGCATCCCCACCCTCCCAGGGAAGGATTTCTTCCCAAAATCCCACCCAACCCTGCCCTCCCTCAGCCGGAACCATTCCCCCTTTTCCTGCCACCCCTTCCTGACGAGCTGATGTGGAGATGCTGCAATGGAAACCAAGGAAGAGGAGCTGGGCTCTCGCACTGCTCTGCTCAGAATGCAGTTGGGGACATATTTCTCATGCATCATTTCTAAAAAAAAACCCCGAATTTATCTTGAGCAGAAAAGCAAAATGTGTTTGTCCTGACCTGACACTGTTTTTTTAAAGTGTCAAGTGCTAATGAAATTCCTCAGCCTTGAGCAGTTCTAGGCATTCAATGCTGATTTTTAAAATATGGGGATATTTTGCCGCAGATTTTGAGGCAGCCTCGAAATGATGAATGTTGGTGAGAGTGAGAGGAGAGAAACTTCCAGATCCAGAGAAGTTCTGACATAATCTCGCATGCAAAGCAGACAGCAAGAGGCTCCTGCTTTAAAGAGGTTTTTTGTTACTCCTTTGAAATTCCTTTAGCAGACGTAGGGCCAACGCTGCACACTTTCATCATGCAAATTTGCTGATTTTAATATTTTGGGCTTAGGGAGGCAACAAAGCAAAAGGACTTTTTAAAATTTTTTAGGCTGTAGGATGAAATTTGGAATGGAAATGTGCCCACAAGGCTCGAGCAGTCCCACCTCAGATCACTCTGCTTTTTGTGATGCTTGAGAGGCTTTTTCTGCAGGAGGAGGGTACGGAAAAGGGGCAGCCCTGGAGCTGGGGGTCAGCACAGGGCACCTCCCTGTGACATCCAGTCTGGGCTGGGATAAACACCAAAACTGGGGATGGAAGCTCATTATATAGTGAAACAATTAAGGTAGTAAGTGTAATTATAACTAACTAACTAAATAACTAACTAACTAAATAAATAAATAAATAACAGGAATGAGATTAAATGAAAAATATATTAAATGAAGCGAAAAATAAAAAAGAAAAAATAAATTATCAGGTAAAAGAAAATAAATTAAAAGGAAATTAGGAAGGAAATAATGAAATTAATTAAAAAGAAAAATTAAAGTAAATAAAATATAAACGGACAAAATAAATGGAATTTAAAAAGTGAAAGAGGAAGAGGAAATTAAAAATATAAACAGCAAAAAAAAAAAAATATAAAATAAAAAAAGGGCTAAAATGAGATGAAATATTAAGCGAGAATAAAATAAAATAAAAACAAAATAGACTAAAGTGAAAACAAAATAGACTAAAGTAAAAACAAAATAGACTAAAAATAAAAATAAAATAGACAAAAAATAAAATAAAAATAAACAATAAAATTTTAAAAATAGAATAGAATAAAATAGAATAGACAAATAGAATAGGATAAAATATAAAATTTTAAAAAATAAAAAATAATATTAAAATAGAATAGAATAAAATAAAAAATAAAATAATATCAAAATGGAATAGAATAGGATAAAATAAAAATAGAATGGAATAAAATAAAATAAAATAAAAATAGAATGGAATAAAATAAAATAAAATAAAATAAAATAAAATAAAATAAAATAAAATAAAATAAAATAAAATAAAACAAAGTAGAACACTGGGAGCCGCGGGCAGCAGCCCGAGCCCCGCGGTTCCCGCCCCGCTCCGGGCCGTGCCCGCCCCTCCCGGGCCCGGGGCCGGGGGTTCGGCCCGGGGGGGTCGCGGTGTCCGCGCCGGTGCCGCCCCCCGCGGCTCCTCCCGGGCCGGTGCCGCCCCCCGCCCGCCCCCGCCCCGCGGGCGGCCCTGGCGCGGAGCCGCTGCCGGTGCCGGTCCCGCCGGGCCGGTCTGTGCGGCGGCTGCCGGCGCTGCTGGGCGAGGTCAGGGAAAGTCCATGTGAGGAGCGGCTGGAATCACTTCCTGCCGCCGCCCGGCCCCGCCGCGTCAGGCCCAGGGCAGCCTCGGGGGCCGGCGCCCCGCAGGTGAGCGCAGCCCCGGGACCCCGGACCGGCCCCGACCCCCGGCCCGGCCCCGGCCCCGGCCCCGGCAGCGCCCGGGGCAGCGCCGAGCCCGCATCGCCCCCGGGCCGGGCTGTGCCGTGCCGGGCTGGGCTATGCCGGGCTGGGCTGGGCTGGGGACGCGCACATCGCGCCCTTTACCCGCGGGTCCCGGGGGTCCCGGCCGGGGGAGCGGGAGGGGAAGGGCAGGGCAGGGCAGGGGGGACCGGCCGGGCTGTACCCCCGGTACCCCCGCGGGAAGCGCGGTTCGGGGTTCCTGGCGGTCCTGCGGCAATGCGGGCTTGGGCTGTGCGGGAACCCCCTCGGGGGCTGCGGGTTAGGGGTGAATGCAGCCGCAGGCTCGGACTTCGGCTCGCAGGGGAGGGGAACGCTGCGAAACGGGAGAGACTGCAATCCAAAACCCGGCCGAACCCCGAGACTGGGGTCTGGGGATGGACCCCGAGCCGTGGGGGCTCAGGGGGTCCCCTCGCACGGGTGGGATGTGCCCCACGGCAGGGGGACCCCTCTGCCGGTGTGCGGGAGCGGGGCCGGAGCGCTCCGTGCCCGCCGCAGCCCTGCTGTAGTTACAGCGCTCAAGGACTTCTGCAAACATCTCCCCTGCCCTAGGAGAAGCCAGCGGTACATCGCGTGCTGCTCCGCCGGCCCGGCCGACGGCGAAGTGCACGATCACTTCCAGCCAAGTCTCCATTACCCGCCGGCTCATTAATTTGAATATTCTTTTTTTTTTTTTTTTTTTTTTTTTTTTTTTTTTTTTTTTTCCCTCTCTCTTCCCCTCTCTCCCCCCTCCTCCTTTCCGGAGGCATTTGCGAAGCTTGTGGGCAGCTTGATGTGCTCGCTGCCTGCCAAGTGTTTGCCTCTCGCCCTGCGTAATTGAGGGGCTGGCGTGCCGGCTCACCTTCTCCAGCTGAAATATTAAACAGCAGGAGAAGCTGGGATCGGTAAACAAAGCGGGATGATTGCTGCTGCTGCTGCTGCTGCTCCGTGGGGACGCTGCCCCTGGGGTCCTGGGCAGAGCAGAGCTGCTCCAAACTGCAGCATCCCAGCACGCCTCCCCCCCAAACCTCCTGCCAGATTCACAGCCTGCTCTGAAATTCTGAAAGCTTTTAACTAAAAAAGAGCAAAGCTGAGCTGTTCCTCAGCAGCTGACTTGCTGTGGCTTGCCCAGCTGAGGACAGCAAGGCTGTGACCCCAAGGTGAGGATGATGGGGGTGATAATGCTTGGATTTGAAGTAAGTGGCAAGTAGAAAAAAAATTAGGGATCTCATCCCTCCTGAGAGTAAATGTCCTTCTGTGGCTGTAACTGCTGTGTTTTGGGGTTTTTCCTCCTGCAGAGGCCTTTTAATTAAGGCTTCACTGGGTAAAAGCTGTCCTATTGGGACAGAGCAGGGTGGGGATGGATTTCTGAAACTTTAAATTTGTCAAAAAAAATCTCTCCCAAGGCGGCTGGAATTACAGAGAGCGGAGTAAAGCCAGGCATCAGGGCAGGAGCAGGGGTCCCACGGGGGCCAGAGGGTGGCCTGTGAGTTTGTTGGGCTGTGGCTGTGCAGGGCAGTGCTCCAGTGCTCCCAAAATGTTTTCCAGGGCTCCCCAAGCTTTTCCCAGAGCCCCCCTCTGTTGTGAGAGATGGATGCCATTAGCCAGGATGCGTGTGCTGATGCTGGATCACTTTGGAGGTGATATTTTTGGAGCCCTCTGGCAATATAAAAGCCTTTTAGCTCCCCCAGCCATGACTGTGCTTTCCTAAGGGAGCCTGCTGGAACTGGAGGCAGATTTTGGCTCCTCTTGGCTGGTGCCAGTGACAGGGCAGCATCCCCACGCTCGACGGGGACACGGAACATCCTCACTGCTTGTAAGTCCAGGAAAGGAAAATTCCCTTCTCCTTGAACTTGAGCCTGGCTGGAGCGTCCAGGTGAGTCCCTTGGGCTGGGCTCTGGCTCAGATCCCAGCTGGAGGTGTCAGGAGGAGCGAGGCCAGGGGAGAAACACCAGCAGAGCTCCTGCCAGGGCCTGATCCACCCGGGGAGATCAGGGCTGGCTTGGGAGGAACCTCCAGACTGTGCTTTCCTGGCTGGGGACGTAGCCCAGCTCACCTTGGAATGGAAATATTTATTTCAGGCTGTTGCACAGCCCCTGGTCCTGCCCAGCCTCCTGGAGGGCTGTGGGGTGGGCAGGGATGGGGTCAGAGCTGGCTCTGGGGTGACAGGGATTGGGGACAAACACCATGGAACAACCCGGGAAACAGTGCTGGGACTCAGCTTTGCTCTGTGTTTAAAAATACTCTGACAAAATGGGGTTAGAAGGAGGGTTCAGCCATGGCTTTTGAGTTTTTCCAGGTTTTCTGAGCCAGCAGCTTTTCAGGTGGGGAAATAGGGTGGGATGTGCTGGGCCAAAGGGAACTGCTCCAAGACAGCTCCAGGGATGTGGGGAGCGTGGGGGGCTGCCCTTGAGTGGCTTTTCCCCCCTTATCTCTTTTCTAACCTTTGAGTTTACTTGAATGCAATGAAAGAAATAAAACCCAGGCATGCAGCTGGAGGAAATTAAAGGGAATTGTGAGCTCCCTGCCATACCTAATGGCCAGAGCGAGCATCGAGCATCGGATCTTGCTGCAATTAGGCTTCAAATCGAGCTGAGCCTGGGCTTGGCATCCAAAGAACAGAGCAGCTTCCCAGCCCATTTATTCCTCATCCAGGGAAGTGGCAGCACATCCCGTGGCCCTCAGCACCCACTGGGATGGGCACACCTACAGGAGGGCGTGTGGGGTTTTTGTTATTTTATTCAATCAAGCCTGTAGAGCAATTGAGAAATAGGTGAAGCGTGCTTAAAAGAGGGTGAGGCTGTTGGTTTTCTCTACCTGACTTTATTTGCGGAGTGACAGGAATTTTGACAGGCTTTGTGTCTTTTTTAGCAAATCAAGTGTCATGCCAGGTTTGCCTGTGGATGAGATCATTTGCAAAATATGTTTCCCAGCTTGCTTCAGGCATAATTCATTGTGTCAACTGCAATTGCTCATTTGCTAGGAACTGTGATTCATTAGTGGTTTATTTTTTGTTGGGGTTTTTGTTTTTGTTTTTTTTTTTTAAGTTCAACTCGTTTGTGAGCAAATGTTTGGCGGCAGAACAGGCATCTGAAAAAAAAAATAAAATTAAATCTTAGCAGAATTTGTGGCTACAAAGAATGCTGTGAAGGGAAAACTTGCTAAAATGCTGTGTTCCAGGGGAGGGAGAGGCAATCCCAGGCGAGCTCCCCGGGCAGGATTGCACTGGGCTTTGTCATGTGGTTACTCCTAAATGGGGATGGAGGTAATAAAAATCAGAGTGCTGGGGACAGAGGATGGAGGCAGAGTGTGGAGCTTCCTTCCTCCCGCTCCCTGGGGAGGATCCCATGGATCCAGGGATGGGGGATGCTGGTGCTGTTGGGATGCTGGTGCTGAGAGCAGTTCTGTGGTAGCTGTGACCAGGACCCCCTGAAAGCTGCTGGCTGGATGGATAAAATGAAGATAAATTGCCCTTGGCACAGGTTTTGTGCTGTGTGTGTTCCCGGGGCTGCTCGCAGCCGGTGCAGTTTGGCCTCGGGCTTTTCAGAGGTCCTCACGTCAGACTTTTCGCAGAATTTTGCGTGTCAAGTACATTTTTTGGTGTTGCATTTCCTATGAAGACAAGTATTTCAGTGAGGTTTTTTTTCCCCTAGGTGGGTGGATGGGGAGGGGGGGGGGCAGGAATTGCAGCCACAAACTACCCAGCACTAACAGCCTATGTGGGCTGAATAAATTGATACACTTTTCACCAAAAGATTGAATTTATATTTTTTTTTTCATAAAACACCTAAGTGATTATGAAATGTACATTTAAGCATAACTAACTTGACAGCTTGTTTTTTTTTTTTTTCCCCCGTGCAACAATTCTCTATAAAACACTCTTAAATAAATGTTTTAGGGTTGGGTTTTTTGAGGATTTGCGCATTCTTTGTGGGTTTTGACTGATAAAAGGCTTTTTACAAGCCAGAAAAAATTGGGAAAGGGGGAGAGAGAGCACAGGAACGTGGTGAGTCTGCTGACTTGTGGCGCGCCGGCGCCGTGCCCAGGCCCTGCCAGTTTGCTGCGAGCCCGGTGCCAGCAGCCAAGGGCAGCAGAGCGTGAGCTCGGGGAGGTGGCTCCATCACAGTGACCATATATAGGCACTGGGACAAGATTAAACCCTTCACCTCCCTGGTGTCATCCCCAGGGCCGTGGAGCCGTGAGCAGGATCTGTGCATCACTCACGAGAAAATTCCTTTTTTCCCTCTGGGCGGCGATCAGGGCTGCTCTGGATGGATGGGCAGGGGGACAAACAGGTGTTTCTCATCCTGGGGGCTGGGTTTCAGCAGCACAGCCCGTGCAGGGGGCTGGGGTGGGGATGCAGGAGGGTCCTGGCTCTGCTCCACGCAGCATTCCTGCCGTGGTACCCACTGGGAAGCATATGGCAGCCTGGGATAAATATATACATTTTGTGTGGGGGGACATGTTTTACATGCCAGTTCTCCCTGTCATAGGACAAACATTTACGCTTGGATTATAGGAAGCATTAGGGAAGCAGGAGAGAACATCAAGGCTTGCAGGGAGGCTGGGCAGTGGTGGCAAAGGGGTGATGGTGTTTTGGCCCTCCTGAGCTTTGTGGGGTTGTGCTGCACAGAGGTGAAATGAGAGGCATCAACAAAGGGCTGGTGTTTCGTGGTGTGCCGTGCAGAAGGCAGTGGCCACGTGCCCAAAGGAGATGGGAGTGAGGGTTTATCCATTTGAAGGTGGATGAAAGGATTTGGTTTCCAAGGGAAGAGGCAGATGGGGCTTGCTGGGAGGATTCCAGTGGGATGCTCGAGCCTGGCTGCCCCGTGGGATTACAGACCCCTCCTGGCACAGGCTCTGCTCCATGGCTGAGATCCTGTGGGATGAAATCCCCACAAGCAGGAGTTACCTCTGTCCATAGCTGCCCCTTCACTAGAAACCTCCTTCAGCACCTCAGCAGCTGCAGAAACCTTAAAAGGTTTAAACCTGAGCAGGATATTGTGCATTTTGGTTATTGTGTTGTGGCTGGAGTCACATCCTCATGGCAAACCTAGGGATTATGATTTCCTCATGGGCATAAGGAGGCTTTGAATCCCTCTGACTGGATTTTCTCCCTTCTAAGAAGTTCTGATGGACTGGGAAGGAAAACTTTGTGGTTTTTGCATCACCCCTGCAGCTTGTGCAGGTGACAGAGCCGTATCTATCACTTATTTCTACAAACCAAAGTTGTTTAAAACTTCATCTGTCTGCTCCCCAATTATCTGCTCCTTCTGTGCCTCCATTTATCCATGCTAACATCATCAATACACGCCCATGCTTAATGAAACATTATTGCTAAGGTTTAATTGTCTTCTAATTAAGTAAAATAAAATTTTGCGCGGCGGTTGCAGCAGCATCTTTCCTGTCTGGGAATTCTGCTGTGGCTTGAGGAGCCTGAGCCCAGAGAGTGGTGACAGCCACAGCAGTGCCATTCCATGGAGAGGGACATGGACAGCAGCAGCATCCTCCCCTGATCCTGCTGCTCCTCTCTGTCACCCTGCTTAAATCTGATTAATTGCCAGCATTTATTTTTTTTTTTTATAAACTTCTGCATTTGGTAAAGCTGCTGGGGTTGTTGCTTTATGGTTCTTTTCATACAACTTGTAAGTGATTATGAAATGTACATTTAAGCGTAAGTAACTTGACAGGTTGTTGTTTTCTTCCCCCCTGAAAGATACAATGTGGGGTTGTGCTGAGCACCTGGGGAAAGGTGCCTCTGTTCAAAGGCAGGGCATGCAAGTGTAGGGCTGAATTTTTGACTCTTGTCTGAGCACAGTTTCTACTCTTAATGCATCATTAACATGGTTTTCTGCATTTCATTCAGTTCCCATTACAGCACTCAGTTCCGTCTGTTAATTTTGGTATGTTGATATTTTTGTTGTCAGCAGATTTTTTTTTTTTCTCTTTTCTTTCTTGAAGCATATAAAAACCATTAGTGTGAAAGAAGATTAAAAAGATACATTACAATTAAAATGTTAATGAAATCAGCATCATACAACTTTTGAAACCATTTAGGCATTAATCTTTCTTGGTCTCATGTCCATTAACTCGGGCGATTCTTATTCCACACTGACCCCTGCTGAGAGAGTCGTGCTATAATTGGATTTTAAGAACTGGGGGGAAGAAGAGCAGGGAGAGAGAGAAGCCTTGGAGAAAAGGGGAAGTTGGGAAGGTTGCCTTGGTGTCCATGGAAATGAAGCCAAAAGCCAAACCCAGCGCTGCTGCTCCATCACTCCCCAGTGCTGTGTCACACCTGGAAATGTGGGAATGTTGGGTCAGGGGCTGGGACAGAGCCCTGGGAAGCTCCAGAAGCTCCAGGCTGGGCTCCTGCTGGGCTCTGGCTGTCTCGGTGACCTTGGGCAGGACACGAGCACCAGGCTCAGCTTTGGTTGATCCCAGTGTAACGTGAGCAGGGCCAGGGCAGGATGGTGAGAGGCCTTTTTAAGGCCCTGGGAGGAAGGGAATGGCAGAGCAGCAAGGAATCGTTTGTCATTGTTGCTTCAGCTTTCCCCAGTTCCTCCCGAATAGTATTTCTGCATTTTAGCTGTTTGGGTTTGGTTTTGTTTTTTTTTTTTTAGAGGCTCTCTTTCAGCTTACACAATATTTGAATTGGGACCAGCCCCCCTCCCCAGGCGAAAGAGGAGGATTGACTAATTCACAGGCTGTGTGTAGTGAATCCAGCATCAGGAACATCAGGACTTCTTGAGTCACCACACATCTCCAGGATCTGTGCCATGGCTGCATCAGGGCCATGGGCTGTGCTCAGCCCCTCATCCAGAACACTCTGTGCTGCTCAGTCCCAGCCTTGCACACTCCTGGACGCCTTCTCCAGAGCTTTACACCTCCTGTGGGACGCTGGATCAATTGAAGGGCAGGTCCTTTAGGGAAGAGCAGTGTCCTTGCCAGCACGGGAAGGGTTTGGGGTTTTTGGGAGCGTGGCTGTGCTGCTGTCCAGGCAGTGATGCACCTCAGGACTGGCTGAGCTGCGGCTCAAGGGATGAGCACATCCCGCCCGGGGAGGAGTGGAGTGCCAGCCCAGCTTGTGTTTATGCTGCAAGCATGAACTTTTATTTAGATATTAAAAAAAAAAAAAAAAAAAAAAAAAAAAAAAAAAAAAAAAAAAGCTGAGCAGATTTGTGCAAGCCGCAGAGCTGCTGCCTCCCAGCAGGAGAACTCTGGGCTGGGGAGAGCAGAGCAGGAGAAATCTGAGTTGGGGAGAGGAGGAGAACTCTAGATGGAGAGAACACAGCAGGAGAACTTTGGGGACAGCAGAGCAGGAGAACTCTGAGTTGGGGAGAGGAGGAGAACTCTAGATGGAGAGAACACAGCAGGAGAACTTTGGGGACAACAGAGCAGGAGAACTCTGGGCTGGGGAGAGCAGAGCAGCAGAACTCTGGGCTGGGGAGAACAGGAGACCTCTGGGTTGAGGAGAGCAGAGCAGCAGAACCCTGGGATGGGGATAGTAGAGCAGAACTCTGGTTTGGGGAGAACAGAGCAGCAGAACCCTGCTTTGGGTTGAACATAGCAGCAGAGCTCTGGTTTGAGGTGAACAGAGCAGCAGAGCTCTGGGATGATAAGAGCAGAATTCTGGGCTGGGGAGAGCAGAGCAGCAAAACTCTGGGCTGGATTGAGCAGCAGAACTCTGGATTTGGGTGAACACAGCAGCAAAACCCTGGATTGGGGTGAGCACAGCAGCAGAACCCTGGATTGGGGTGAGCAGAGCAGCAGAACCCTGGATTGGGGTGAGCAGAGCAGCAGAACCCTGGATTGGGGTGAGCAGAGCAGCAGAACCCTGGATTGGGGTGAGCACAGCAGCAGAACCCTGGATTGGGGTGAGCACAGCAGCAGAACCCTGGATTGGGGTGAGCACAGCAGCAGAACCCTGGATTGGGGTGAGCACAGCAGCCCAGCTCTGGGCTGGCAGAGGCCTGGGGCTGGTTCCTGCCATGGGCACTGAGCTGTGCAGCACAGAGCTGCTGCTGGCACCTCATCACAGGGACCAGCCCTGGGCACCCCGGCTGGGCAAGGGCTTCTTGGAGCTCTGCAGTGCCTCTGCACACACAGCACAGCCTGGGCTTTAATTGTTTAGCTCCCTTTTTATGTGGGTAGGAAAAAAATATAATAATTTATGGCGGTGTTGTTTGGCTGTCGAGGCGTCGCGTGAATTTATAACTGGAGAGAATTGGGGATGGGGATCCAAAATTGTCAAATAATGGCAGGGATGGGGGAGCCATCCTTGTCCCAGCTCAGCTGGTCAGATGAACTGGGGGTGTATTCTGCACCTAGGGGGTGGTTTGTGCCTTTGGGTGAAACCAGCAGCATTTGTGACAACTAAGCTACATGTCCTTAGGGGAAGGGAAAGTTTAGGCTCAGGAAAAGGGAGCCCTGGTCATTTCCAGTGAATTTTCTGGCCCAGCACACAGGTGGGATTTCTAGCAGGGTGAATTTCTGTGCTGCAAGCTGAGTGAGAAGCACACACCAGAATCAATATCTCAGTAGTCCAATAAAACCTGTGGGAATTTCATTTCAGCTCATTTCGAGTGATCTAATAACTGGCCTTTCGGATGACTGCTGGGTGTTTGGTTTCTTTGTGTGTCTGTAAAAATGTGGATGGAGCCCAGGGTCCTTGCAGTGCTCTGGTTTGCCTCCATCCCAAGGTTTGCTCTGGGGTCAGCAGTGAGGGCTGGGGCTTTGGCTCTGGGTGGTTTCAGAGGCTCTGGTGGGTTCCAGTTCCAGCTTGCAGCACTGATTTAGTGTCCATCCCACCTCTGCAGTCCCTTGGGAGCCAGTGGGAGCTTCAGCAGAGCAGCTGGAGGTACCTGAGCCTGGGGTACCTTCATGAATATTTCTGCAATCGAGTTTAGGAAGTTTCCTCATTTACCTTCCCTTTCAGGTCCCAAGCTGGCTGTTGCTTTGTTCATGAGTGCCTTAGGAGAGGTGTATCCTGCAGTAGTTGCTGACTAATCTGCATTTGGCAGGAGAAGTGATGCAGGAGGGAGGACTTAACTCTTTGCAGGGGGACAGGAGAGCAGCACAGCTTGGAGGGGGTGGAGGAACCAGGAGAAGCTGCAGCCTGTGTGTGTCTGCTCCAGGCTGTCACCCCAGCACAGCCTGGCAGAGCACTGAGCTGAATTTGTTGCCTGACCATCCTGAAAACCCAGAGAACTCCACTGGCACACAGTGATGTCCACAGTGCAAAGTGTTGCGGGTGATTTTAAACAAAAATACTCCAGTGGCTTTTACCACTCTTCTCTGAGGTTCTGTAGAGTGAGAGTCGTGATTTCTTGGTTCTTTTTCACTCCTCCCAGGTGGTTTTTCCCCACAAAAATCCTGGAAGCAGAGCTCAATTGCAGTGCATTTATGAAGCATCACAAGTGATGCCGGGTGCTCCTGCAGCCTCCCCTGGCTGTGCCTGAGGGATTGGTGCTGTTTGGCTGCCTTGGTGTCCCCTCCCCGCCCTGCAGCCTGCTCCTGACCTCTCCTGGGTGCCTCAGGAATGCTGTGTGAGACCCAGGGTGCAGCGTTAGCAATGGAAGTGTTTGGGGCAGGCGGTTCCCACACCCTGTGCCCGCCCCAGTGCACCTGCTGGGAGCTCTGGTGTTTACTGGGAGGAGTTTCCCCTCCTGCTGGCCAGGTGATGGCTGCCCAGGTGACAGCAGCTGGGTTGGGAGCTTAGAATTGTGTCTGGTGGTGGTGCCACCCACCACTGTGGATGGATGTGTCAGTTTGGGGGGAAAAAGGGAGGGATTTGCTGGCGGTTTTTGGAGGAAAGCCCAACCAACCTCCCAATGCTTGCAAACCCATCTGAGGGAGCCTGGGATGAGGTGTAGCCAGGAGCTGCTTGGAACCTGTTTGGAAAGGTATGGAAAGGGGATATGGGATGGATTGAAGGATTGTTCTGAAGTCCATGTGTTGGACAAACTCGCCAAGTTATCAAAGAATGATCTCATGGCTCTGGGATGGTTCCATAGCCAGGGCAGTGTCTGAGCTGCCTCAGCGAGCCCAGACTGACATCTCAGAGGTTTTTTCCTCCTTGCCTTGGCTGCTCAGATCTGGTATTTGAATTTTAGGCTTGGTTTTGTAGGTGGGACAAGAACCACCCACGGCAGAGGCTGAATGCTGCCCTGTTGTGTGTGTGACAGCCGTGGGTGGCACTGACTGAGCGTGCTGCCCACTGTGCTCCTGGGGCTGCCATGGGCACTGTGGCTCTCTGGGACACTCTCTGCTGCTGGCACTGCCCTCGGGAGCACTGCCCACCCCCTGGGTCCTGCTCCATGCTCCACCCCAGATCTGAGCTCCATCATTTGTGTGTTTGGTCCCAGAGCCCTCATCCCACTCCTGATTCCACCTCCTCCCGTCTCGGGAACCTCCCTCTGTTCCTGGCACTTCAGGGAGGCTTGGCTCAGGCTTTAACCACTTGCCTGTGGCTGTTAAGGCTCAGTGACATATTAAGTATTTAATATCCAAGTGCATTAGCTGCCCACCCACATCCCCCTTTGGAGGGAAATCGCCCACATCCAGCAGGATGCTGCCCAGCTGCAGAGTTGTACAAATGGCTTCCTCCTGCTCCTCTGCTTTGATGTCGGGTTCCTGACCTGGTTATTTACCATGAGTGATGCTGTGAGCAGAGATCTCCTGGCTGCTCCAGCACCTTGTTCCTGTCAGGGATTTTGGGGAGATCCCTGTGGGGTGTCATAGCCTGAATTCCAGTGCTCCATCTGGGAGGCAGCTGGGCCAGAGCAGGAGTCACCCACCTGGTGGCAGGCAGGGCATGCCCTGGTGCTGCCACCTGTGCTGGTGGCACTGTGACAGAGGGGACAGTCCACCTAAATAACCACATCTGATGGCGTTACAGCTTCATTTCTGGGCCCTTGCTTAACCCCTGCAGCGCATCAGAGGCTCTTGTGAAATGTAAAGTGCCGGAGCAGCAGCGCAGGAAAAAGCTCTGCCTTCTGTGAAGCCAGACTGTTGCAGTGTAATTTGTTTTGTAAGATTTTGAAAGGCAGTGTTGCAATCTGTAACAGTAGAATAGTGGGAAGATGGTCAGGTGGTTCTTGGGACTTCAACAGACAGATTTCATGTCTGTGTGTTTTTGCAACACCTTTCTATAAAGGGAAACATAATTTAAAATATGATTACTTAGTGTTGTAACAGTCTTCTCAAACGTTTTTGCATTATGCAGAGATCATTATCAGAGGCTGATATTAACTTGCAAAGAATATTATGCAAATCATTCTCCTGTTCTTCTAAAAAGAAATTTCCTTCATAATGCAAAGCGTGACAAAAAAAATTGTGCAGAGGCTTTTGGCAAAATTACATTCAGAAGATGTAACAGTTTTTCTGCTTACTAGCACAATCCGTTTCTGCCTTTTGACTGGATTTGCTCAACTCAAGCTGATAAAGGCTGAATTTTAAAAGCAGGCTGGGGCTGGGGGGAGTGAGTGGTACCTCGTGGGTTCAGGGATGGGCAGGCAGGGGTTTTGTGCTTGGATCTTTGCTTCCAGTCTGCACTGATGGCAATGACAGGCTCTGATGTTCTGTTTGGTGCTCTCTGGAATTCCGTGGTGGTGCCTCATGGGGTGGGGATGCTCAGCAGCAGCTCCAAGAGCAGGACTGGGATGGACCCCACAGGGACAGAGCCCCCAGGTGCCCAGTGCCACCAGTGTCACCCTCTGGGTCACTGGGACCCGTCAGACCACCCTGCGTGGGGTTGGACCCATCTGGTGGGGGTGGGATGGGTGCTCCTGCCCCTTGCAGCCTTCACTGAGGCTGGAAAAAACCTCTGGGATCATTGATCCCATTGAGCAAATGTAGCAATTATTAAATCATTTTAAAAGAATCAATCATTGAGTGCATCCTGTGCCCCGTCCCCACCTTGTCCCCGTGCCAGGCACCGAGTGCCACATCCAGGCCTTCCTTGGGCACCTGCAGGGCTGGGTACTCCTTGGGCAGTGCCTGGCCACCCTTTCCATGGGGAAATTCCTGCTGATGTCCAAGCTGGCCCTCCCCTCTCTCCTGACCCTGTTCCCTGGCCTGTCTCCCCTGTCAGGAGTTGTTGAGAGCATTAAAATCTTCCCTCGTCCTCCTTTCCCCAGCCTTGGCATCTCCCCTGTGTTTCTCCAAGCACGTTCCTGGAGGTAATCCTGGCCCAGCTGAAGCCATTGAGGATTTTGCCACTGACTTCATCCCTGCTGTATGTATTTTTTTTTTTTTTTGTGTGTTACAAACTGGCTGTGTCAGTTCAGAGCTGCCCCTTTCTCAGATTGTGCTGAAATCCAGCTGATTGTTTTATGGGTATTGGCTGTTCTGCTCTTCTTATGGATTGATTGACAAAAATAGAGCCTGATAAATATTGTAAATGACTAAAATGCTTGCAAGCTGTGCATTCAGTCAGCTTTGGAGAGGCTCTTTTGCTGCAGAACCCCGTTTTCCAGGCACTTAACACCACTTTGAGAAAACGAGCTCCTGATTTCTCAATACAAATGTGATTGAGAAAAGTCAGTAATATTCAGACATGTAGATTGAATTAAAGCAGCAGGGAGAGTTTTCACTAACACGGGAAATTTTCAGGCTCTCCTTTTGTGTCTGGTTAGATAACTCAATATTTAAAAATCAACCCAAATTAGATAAATAAGCTGGAAGTCATAGTTAGCATTCGTCAAGCAACTTAGGCTGGATGTTCCGGCCCTGCCTGGCTCCACCTCTAGCTGCAGGGTTTCCCTGTTATGAATGGGTGAATTCTGATCCTTGTTGATTCCCTGCTGCAGAGAAATGGATTTGTCCGGAGTTTTCTGCCTTGAAAAGGAGCCCTGGGTGCAGGGGCAGGGGCGCCCTGGGGCGGGTGTGATGTGCCATGTGAGTTCCACCCTTCACACCTTCCTCCGACACCAAATCCTTCATTTCCGCGACACGGAGAGCTTCCAACACCCCGAAAGTGGCCCCAGGGTGTGGTTGTGACCTGAAAATCAGGGCAGTGAGGGGTGACATGAGCTGGCTCTGCTTCCCTGGCATCTCCTGGGCTCAGGATGGGAACTGCCGGGGATCCCTGCTGGACCCACTGGGTGAATTACAGGCAAAAAATGGCTTTTTTATTTTTTAAACACTGCAAGGAAGGCTGAACCAGAGTAGGGAGGTGTTTTGCTCTGAACAGTGTGGCGGAAAGGAATCTTTTTATCTTCTGGGTTCTTTTGTTTCCGGAATGTTTTGCGGCACGGACTCGTAGCAAAGCAGTGTTAAGCACATTCCTGCAAATCTCTTTCTGGTAGCCTCTGGAAAAGGGTGATGCTGCCAAAATCAAATCAAATATTTAGCTCTAAACTCTTCTTTTTTTTTTCTCCAAAGGATGACTCTTTATGACTATTTTTTAATTTATTTTGTTGTATTTCTTAGAAGAGCATTTGTAGTGTTCATCACAGGAGAACTGTTCCTGTTCATCACAGAACTTCTGCTCTTCCAGGAGAACCTGTGGGTGTCCCTGGATCCCTGGAAATGTTCAATGCCAGGGCTTGGAGCACCCTGGGACAGTGGAAGGTGTCCCTGCCCATGGCTTTGATAGGTTTTGATGTCCCTTCCAACCCAACCACTCGAGGATTCTGTGATTCCCTTTGTTCCCCCCTTTTCCCAATTAACCTTGTTTTAAGCTGTGATCACCAGCAGTGCCTTTTACCCCCTGCTGCCCTTCTGCAGGTTTTCCATCCCCACCTGCCTCATCCAGCCCTGCTCTTAGCACCAGGCATTAATAAAACCAAAGCAGAGGCCAGCGTGATCATCCCCTGCCTCAGCCTGCTGCAGGGAAACCCTTCCCAACAGAGGGAAAATTGCAAGTGGTTATGGAAATTATGGGGCAGGGAAGAAATAGCATTCCAGCCTGGTTTAATTTGTGAGTGGATGTCCTGGAAATAAGGTACAGCAATGCATAGCACAGGTTGTTCCAACGTGGATGTTGGGCTTGCCCTTGTGTGAGCGTGATGCTGCCTCATGATGTGGGAGCAGATAATATAACCTTGAAGAATCTTGTAGGACATAAAAGTTTTAATTAAAAATCCAGCTTGGTAGAGGGTATTTTGGTTTAGTATGAATGTCTTCATTTCTTTTGAAAAAAGAATTAAATGAAACCCTTAGTATTCCTCTTTTTTTTCGTTTTTTTTTTTTGATTCCTGCATATTTATTCTTGAAGTTGAAGCATTAGAAAATAATTGAGTAAAACAAAATCCACAAGGCTTCAAATTACCTCTAGCTTAATGTTTTATTTAAAAGGTTTGCTAACTGACATTCTTTATAATGAATTAGGTCACGCGGCTCCGAGGAGTGTTGTCGGTTTTCTTTTTTACATTTAAATTTGAGGCTGCTTCCCTTGAAACTTGGGCTCTGCTGCCAGAGCTGTGACTCCCTGGCTCAGGGAATCTCACTCTAATTATTCTCAATCACACCAGTGCAAATGAATATATCCATGTTTGGAGGGTGGCAGCGGTGTTGTCATGGCAATCTCGGGAAGGTCATGAGAAACTCATGGATGTTGTTCTCTGCCCCTCCTGGGAGGCTCTGCCTCCGCAGCACTCGGGCTGTGGGGAAGGACTTTGAGGCAGGATCTCGTTGGGGTTGGCTTGGAAGGGTTTGCTGGTTCCTGCTGGGGTGGTGGAGGGTTTGTGGCTCGCTGCTCGTCCTCCTCTGGGCACCACATCCCCGGTCAGGCTTGTTCTGGAATGTTCTGGGATCCTCCTGAACCTCAGGGGCAGCAGGAGGACCTTGGGTTGGTGCTGGTTAATGGGCTCAGTGTGCTGGGGTGAGCTTTGGCTTGGGTTTTGTTGGGAGAGCTTCGCTTGTATAACTTAAAACTTACTTTAAACTTTCTTACGCTTGTTGGCTTTGTGACTTAAAAAAGCCCCAAAGCCCAAATACTAACGAGCCCCAAACAGCAAATAATAACGAGCCCCAAACCCCAAATAATAACAAGCCCCAAAACAACAACAAAACACCCAACTTTGTTTTTCTTTAAGGCCACATTGGGTGGAGCAACCTGGTCTAGTGGCAGGTTCCCTGTTCATGGCAGCTCTGATATTTTATAAATGTCTGGTGTGGAATGAAAAGGGATTCACTGAAATTACTAAATAGAATTCACTGAATTCACTAAAATCGGTGTTTTGCAAGTCTTGGTTGAGGCGATCCATGTAGTTGTGGTTTTATGGTTTTGTATTTCTAAATTCTTTTTTGCTTAAAAAAATACCAAAAGAAAACTTAACCAGAAATAAATGCTATTGATAGAGAGCCACCAAAGCATTTTAATTTGAAATAAATCCATGTTAAAACTGTAATTATTTTGCTAACCCAAGACATGGATACATATATGTATATAAATATAAATATATAAGTGTGTATATACATACACATCCCTACCTCTTTGAGCCTTCAGACAGCTCTAGCACATCCCTCTGCCAGTTTTTTTCGTGCGGATGACTTGGTCTGAAAGATCTGACATTATTTAATGATTGATACCAATATTCCACAAAAAAACCCCCAAAACTAAAGGAAAATCTTGCACTTTGCTGTCTGCAGAGGAGCCGTGGCCGTGCCCGCAGGGTGTCGGGTGAGTCTCCTGCATTATTGGTGTTATCTGCCCTTAATTGCTTCTGCTTGCTGACTCTTTGAGCCTCTGTGATCCTGCCCTCTCACACCCAGCGTGTTCTCACGCAGCAGGGGAAGCAAACAGGTTTCCACAGGGTTTCCACCTGGCAGGTGTGCCCTGCTGGCCCATCCCTGCAGGGCCTGGCTTGCACAGCCCCTGCCCTGCCCCTTGTCTGCTGCTTGGGCCTCACTTTCTCTAGAGACTGGCACGCAGGGTGGGTCTAGGGGTTTCAAATTGGAATTTTGGGGCTTTAAATTGGAATTTTGGGGCTTTAAATTGGAATTTTGGGGCTTTCAGTTGGAATTTTGGGGTTTTCAATTGGAATTTTGGGGTTTTCAATTGGAATTTTAGGCGGGCAGAGCTGAAGTGCAGGGATGAGTGGGTGTTGAAGCGCTCAACGGAGCACCGAGCAGGTGGAATTTACAATTAAAGACCTGCTTGCATTTAAAAATAATTTCAGTTGACCTTCTGACTTTCTCATTGGCTGTGGGCTGTCCATTTATACTTCCAGGGCTCCTGGGCTTGCCAAAAACGCTCTGAGCAATTTACCCTGGTCCGTTTTACCTTGCCCACCCAACGCCTGCAGGAGTGGCCAGTGAGCTGTGGGGGTAAAAATGTGTCTGAAGAGGTTAAAAAAGGCACAGGGGAGCCTTTAACGCTGGGAAAACATTTAACTGCAGCTTCTGCAGTATTTAACAGGGCTTCAAACCCCTCTGATTATCCCTTTTTGTCAATCCTTTGGTTGGCTAACGTGTCCCTTTCAGCTTTGGTGACAATAAAATGTGAGTAAGCAGAAAACTCGAATTTCTGAACGATGGCTCGTGGCAATTTCCTAATTTCCTGAGTGAGCACAGGCTTCTTGGAGTTTCATTCCTGTGCCAGAAAGACTATTTGCTCATACAAAGTTCTTCATTGTAATAGGAAAAAATCAATTTGATTACTTTCATGTCAGCATGCATGTCTAATGGCTTAGAAGTTATTGCAGCCATAAAATATACAGTATCATTTCTCTCTCACTCTGAAATTTGACAGGATTAATATAGTCAGCATGAAATCTTAGTCATAAAGTCGACCATAAGTGATGGTAAAATTAGCTGCTGAAATCGTCTGCTTATGGAAAGCATCTTCTGTTTTTCCTTCAGGGAAAAAATACCAAGGGGCTGCCGTGTGGATGGGAAGGAAGTGTTTGCTGTGATGGGAAGATGTCCATTTTATTTCATCTTCCTGGGTCTGTGATGTCCCTGACAGCCCCAAGTGTGGCTTCAGCACCCGTTTATCCCTGCTGGTGCTGCTGGGCTTTGTGTGCAAGCCATGCCCTGTGTGGGACACAGTGCAGCTCACACAGGGCCTGCAGAGCACCATCCCTGCAGGGGCTGGGTTTTGGGTTGAAATCAGGGGTTTTTGGGGTGTGTGCATCGGTGCTGGGTGCTCCCCAGGGCAGGCTGGAGGGTGCTGCTCTGATTTATCCCATGCAGAAGGAGCCTTGTGGTGGTTGAAAGGTGTTTGTTTTTCCTTGGCTCAGTGAGGCGAGGTGCAGGTGAGGTGGTTCCACCCATGGGATTGAGTGGATGCTCTTCCTCCTGGTGCTATCTGCTGCCACCTTTTTGGTCACCCCCTGTCCTGCTCACGCTGTCCCCTTGGGAAGTGGCTGAGCACCTTCATGGGGCACAAAAGGGAGCTCTGAGCTGAGATTGGGAAAGTTAAAGCTGAGTTTCCCTCTGTGAGGCTGCCCTGGGAGGCACAGCAGCCTCTCCTTGCTGCTCACCCAGCTCCAAAGCTGCCCTTGGAGGTGCAGAGGAAGTGCTGGCTTAGGCAGGGGTGTGATCCTGCCCCAGCCCAGCCTCTGAGCTCCTTCTTAATGGTTTTGTGTCATGATGTCTCATTTCAGCTGCACTGGGTGAGGTGCCTGTGCTGCTTTTTCTGCTTATGAGGCTGATTACAGAAGGAATTAGGGAGCTTGGTATCTTTAATAGCAACGAGCTGCTATCTTTAATACCAACTTTAAAATTAAACCAAGGGAAGGCATCATCCTGCTGATGGACATTAATTGCCCGCTCCAGAAGGTCCCAGAGCTGGGGTTTCTGGCCAGCTTGGCTTTGCAAGGGGAAATTCCTCCTGTTCCTTGAGCAAACACAAAGTTTTGCTGCTCTGGGGGGGATCAGGGGTCCCTCCCGTTGCCTCCCCCCGGATGTTCCAGCCTGGCTGGGAGCTGTGTCCTGCTGGTCTCACAAGCCCTGCCTGCCTTGGCAGCCCCTGGTGAAAAGTTAATATCTGGTCATTGCTTTTGGCTGCATCTCCAAGGCAACTTCATTCACAGGCAGCCATGCCTGGGTGAGTGACTCCAGCTCCTGTTACATCCCCCAGGAGCTGTTAACCCCTTCAGTGCTGCAGGGACAGGCACAGAGCAGGTGGATGCCAGGAACTCCCAGCCAGTCTGACCTGCTCTGTTTGCTTTCCTTCCCTTTTTCAGCGTGGAGAGAGAAAAGGGCTCGTTGCTGTCTGAGATCCTGCTCGGTGCAGGGAGGGCTCAGACTAAGTTTGTTTCTCCTGGAATTATTTTGCTTGGTTATCCTCTGGTTTGGGCAGAACGTTGCCTTTGGGATCTGCACTTACTGCACAGTTTCGCTGGGGAAAAAGGAGCTTGGCTGCTCTCTGCAACACAGGAACAAATGGAATCTTGCATTTCATGCAGAACCAAGGGAGGATTTTCCCCCGAGGGGCAGGTGATGGGGTGACACCACCACGTTCCCAGGTGTGCTCAGGATCCATGAGTTCTGTGGGATGGAGGTGTGCAGGTTAAACATGGACATGTCCTGGTCCCTCCCTGCTGTGCCTATTTCTGTGTGAGCTCTCCAGATCCACATTTGCAGCCTCCAGAGACTGCTTCAATTCTCACCAAAAGATGTAGGAAGGAGGAAAAGGAGCCAAACTCTGGGCTTTTTGCTGTTTGTTTCTCTCACAGCAATGCAGAGAGGTGCTGTTCCAGGAGATGATGATTTGTCCTTAAAATCCTCAGCTCTGGCTGGGATGGATCCTGAAGCAGCAGCCCCAGGAAGGATCCATCTCCAGGGAGGAATGGGGCAGGAGAGGGGCAGAACAAATTCAGCTCAAACCAGCACCAAGCAAAGCTTGGCTTGAACTTGCTGAGCATTCTAAAACCATGGAATTTGGTTTGGAGGAGACCTTAAAGCCTGTCTTGTTCCATCCCTGTTCCAAGGGCAGGGAACCTTCCAGTGGCCCAGGGTGCTGGGCTGTGCCTCTTGCATTGAGATTTGAGTCCATGCTCCCACCCTGGTGCTCCTTGGAGGCCCTGGAGGGGATTTGGCAGAGGGGACAGGCAGGAAGAGCTCCCTGGGTCTCACTGGACACATCCCTGCAGCCCAGCAGGGACCAAGGTCAGGCTGGCTCGGGGGACAGCTGAGATACACAAACCTGGCAATTAAAAATGAGCCCTGGTAATTTTTTAATGCATTTTGGGAGATGTGTTACGCTCAGGCAGGGAATGGGACACGCTGGGGCTCAGGGTGCTGCAGTGGGACAGGGACCTGTGGAAAAGTTCATTAGCCATGGCACAGATGATCCCAAGGCCCTGGGGTGCAGCCTGGGTCCCCTAAAACCTGGCCAAGCTCCCTGCTCCAGGTGCTGCTCTCCCTTCCCAGGGAGCAAAACCTGCTCTTGGACTCCTGTGGAGCTGCTACAACTCTCAAATTTTAATAATAGATTACCATTAGTATCAGCCTTATATAATGCACAGCTCATTATTGCTTACTCAGAATAATTTTGCAGCCTCCTTATAGAACCTTGGAACTTTATTTGCTGAGTATAAAATATGCAGAAATGCATGAATAGTTTTAAGACTTGGTACCCTAAACTAATACAGTGTGCTGCTTTTTTTTTCCCCTGCACCATGATTGAAGTCAAATTAACATATTTACCTTCAGTGCTCCCAGGAGTAGCATTAAAAAATTCAAGAGGTGATTCAGAATAGTCTCCGATTTACTGTGTTTAAAGCTGGATTTCATTCTCACTAAAACCATGCAAACACTTGACTCCCTTTCAGCTTTGCAGCCTCCTTGCTCCCCGTGCAGGTCCTCAGACTTACCAACAGATGGGAGCAATATTATTACCAGTATGTTCCCAAAAGGAAGCTTTTTATTTTATTTTATTGGCTTTTGGGATGCTGGAGAAAGCAGGGGCAGAGAGTAAGGGAGGAAATGAGTTCTAACAAATGGCACAGAAGTGTGGCTGCTGTTTCAGGCTGGGCTGAGCAGAAGGATGCAGTGTGGTTTCTGTCTTTCCTAGGGCGAATCACGGAGCCTGATTTTGGCTCTATGTTCCAAATTTCCCAGGAAAAAAAGCTGTGTAATTCCAGAATAGGAAATGGAATCTGTTGCTTTATTGCTCAGTAGTTTATTTATTTTTACAAATGACACCTGTGTGCTTTGATTTGTCCCTGCAGCTGTAGGGTGCAGCTCCTGTATCTCCAAGGATTTCAGGGGTGCAGGGATGCAAATCCTGCTCCAAAGCCCTCATCTCTGTCTTCAAAACATGGAAGTGCTGCAGGAAAACCTTTGACCTGAACACTTTTCCTGCCCCAGGGAATAAATATTCCAGGGAGAGGGTCTGTGAGAGGAGGCTGGGTCTGGTCAGACCCCTCTGAGCAGTGCAAATCTGCACTAGGGAGACTGCAATGGGTTTTTTCCATGCCTGCTGCTAGATTAGGAAGTTGTTTCAGCAGATGTCGTTTCCTAAGAAAATGGGTTAATGCTTGGTGGTTAGAATGGTGTGGCAAAAAAGCTTATTTGTGTGAGGCTTTGGCTAATTGCCTTGCAAGAGTTACAGAGCGTTGCAGCAAATTTCCTGATTTCGCAATCGCCACGGTTCTGGTTTAACTGGCCAGAAAGATTTGCAAAAATACACAAATAAATGGGAATACAGAGGCAAAAATCACTGGCTGGCTTGCTGCAAAATGCTGGAGGGCCTTGTGAAGAGGTCTCGAGGTGTGAGCAAGTGGCTGAGGCTTGGGACAGAGTGGATCTCGGGGTTTTATAGAATTGCTAAATGATTTTTTTTTGAAAAGGGCCTTAAAGCTCGTCCTATTCCATCCCCTTTCCACTGTCCCAGGTTGCTCCAAGCCCTGTCCAGCCTGGCCTTGGACACTTCCAGGGATGGGACAGGACTGCTGCCTCAGCTCGTGGGACTGGTCCCGGCACAGTGATGGAGCTGGGAGCTGCTCTGAGCTGGGATCACAGGGAGGAGTTTCCATCTGCAGGCAGGGATTTGGTAAATTGGGCCAGGAAAATGCAAATCAAGTGTTGCTGTTTCTAAGGGCATCACCGTGAAAAGACTTTCACTGCATCAAAAAGCACCACAGCAATGAACTGGGGGGGACCTGGGGGGCTCCAGGGAAGGGTGGCCACTCCTGCCATCCTGTGCCATGGGTAAAACCCTGTCTGGGATTTGTTAGAATTCCCAGAGCCACGTGCCAGCACAGCTCTGGGCTGGGGGCTGTGGCGTGGGCCAGCTCTGCATCCCCCAGCGCTGCTTAAATCACTAATTCAGTTCTGTCTGAGCAGCAGCCTAAACCAGGAATAAATGGACTTGGCTCCATAAACTTAGCACTTAAATATTTTCCCAGGCAGGGGAAAAAAAAAACCACCAACATTTGCTTTCCATGCAAAACATATAAATCTTGGCAAAGTTCCCAAAGTTGTGTGTTTAACTGTTCATATCTGTGTGCTTGTAGGAGACAAGTGGTTATTCCCCAGCATAATTATTTTCCTTTTTTAAAAGGAAGCTGGAATGTTTGTGAGGAAGACATTTTAAGCCAGTGGTGGGGATGAAGGAGAGTGAGGTTGGATGGGGAAAGGAAGCACCTTCCCCTCATTCCCTCCGTGCCAGGACTAACCACAAATTCTGCTTTGACTTGCTGTGTTTTGGGGCTGTTTCTGCTTGTCTGATGAGCTCTAGTCAAACACGGATCTTGGTTTCTCTTTAATCTTACCCTAGTACAAGAGCTGTTAGTGGAGTTTATTTAAAGTTAAAATCGTGGATGCTGCATAAAACTCAGCTCTTCCCAAAGCCCTGCAGCAGGTGGATGCTCCTTTATTTCCTGCTGACCACACTGTCATTATTCAAGCAGAGATAGATTTATTTTTGTATAAAATCCCTGTTTTTCAGGAAATCCCCAAGGAGATGCTGAGGAGACCCTTCCTTGGGGCTGGGGTGATGCACAGCTCGCCCTGTCACCATCCTGTCCCCATCCTGGGCGTGCAGGTGGCACTGGGAATGGGGACAGGGGATGGAGGACAGGCTCTGTCCTGCCTGCAGGTTGGAAATTTTCCAGCCCACTGACCCTCCATGAGCCCTGAGTGCACAGAAACTGGGGAATGAACGCACTGTGAACACAACAGTGCATAGAATCTGGGGGATAAACCCACCCAAATCTCCTCTGCAGAGGGAAAAAAACCCCCAAAACCATCCTGCAGCTTCTCCCCAGTGCACTCTGTGCCTTGCTGTCCTTGCAGTCCCCGTTCCAGAGCTGGAGATGTTGAATTTATTTGTGTTCTAACACCTCTTGTGTTTCATAACAGGAATCACTCCTGGGTTTGGCCGGGAGGCAGCGGGGCTCCCTGTAATCCAGGAGTGAATCAAAGCAACTTTTTACAAAACAAGATTCTCTCTCGCTGTTGCAAAAGAGCTTTGGGGAAATCTGGTTTTTGTGGTTAAGGATCTTACTCTTGATGCACAAGGAAAATTATGTGTAGCTTTTATTTGGCCCAAAGGATTCTTACAACATTATCCGTATTTCCTTTAATTTGTGGGATTTCTAGTAAATGGGCTTAAAAATAGGTCTGGGCAAGATGCCAGGGTACATAAGAAGAGCAGAAAAGCTTTGCAGGCTGTGAGCTGCTCGCTTTCACTTCTCCCTGGGTGCAGGCTGGGGGCACGGGGCGGTTGCTCACCTTTTGGGGTTAAATTTAATGATGTCTCTGGAATCCTTTGGAACTTGATATGGCAGGAAAAAAGATCTTTTAACTCTTTCTTAGAACTAATGCAGTGTAGTTGCTGAGCTGGAATCCAGTCTGGGAAGGGGCAGGATGAGCTGCAGCACCAGGGGAGGGCAAGAATTGGGGAACCCTGGACCCATTTACTGATGGGATTTAGGGACCCTGGAAAAGCAGCATACAAGTAGGAGCAGAATATGGCAGGAATGCGCTAATAGCAATTTTTATCCATGAATATTGAGGTGCTTTGCAGGTATAAAGTCTTCTGGTGTCTCTATGAGCTGGGGGAAGTGGGATCAGTTCATCTGTGCAGGTGCAAACACCTCACCCCTGTTTGCCCCAGGGGTGCAGCCTCGGCTGATGCCACACTTTTCCCTAAAAGCTGATGAATTGGGTATTGTTGTTTTCCCCTAAAAGCTGATGAATTGGGAGTTGTTGTTTTCCCCCAAAAGCTGATGAATTAGGAGTTGTTGTTTTCCCCCAAAAGCTGATGAACTGGGTGTTGTTGCTTTTCCCTAAAAGCTGATAAATTGGGTGTTGTTGTGGACCAGTCCTCCAGGGCTGTGGTGGTTGGACTCAAGTCCAGGAGCCCCTGCCAGCCCCACATCATTCCCCAGGATCCTTTCTGGGGGTGGCAGGTGCGTTTGCTGCAGCTGCCATACAAAGGGCTGATATTTGGGATGTGTCTGGAGAGAGCACAGGGCTCACTGATGCCAAACCTTTCCCTGGCAGGGGTGGAATGGGGTCTTGAACCTTTTCCACAGGACTGGTGTCCCATTGTGAGGCAGCTCCTGCCTCTGAGGGCTCTTCCATGTTCCAGGAGAAAGCACAACAGAGAGGAACAGCCTGTGCTGCCTCTGCCTGCTTTTGGTACATTGTGAGCAGGAATTGTTTGTTTCCTTCTGGACACGGAGCTGCTGAGTGCCAGCACCCCAAAACTTCCCTCATTTCATTAAACCCGGAGACTGAGCAGCTCCCAGCCCCAGGGCTTTCTCCTTCCCTCTCCCAAACCCAAAGCCTTGACCTCCAGCCAGCCCAATTAGCACAAGTTCAGGTTTGAGCTGATGTCTCAAATTTGCCTCCTTTGCCTGAGATCAGCTTTCCCAGGCACCCCGGAGCAGAAGGCTCCTGGTGTTCCTCCAGAGAGCAAGGTTAAATGGGCAGCTGCAGCCCAGCCCCGTGGGAAGGGCAGGGCAGGGTTTTGGGGTGGTTTTGGGGTGGTTTTGGGGAGATGGGCTGAGTCCCTCACCAGGGCTGGGGCTGGGATGTGTCAGCTCCTCTTTGAAAACAGACAGCGTGAGCCCCTTTGATTTTTCTTTTTAAAAATAATTGGGTTTGTGAGCATGATTGGGGAGGGGGGGTGTTTAAAAATTTTTAACTGAGAGCCAGCAAATTTAATATTTTCTGTGTCTTGGCTGTGTTGTGATTTACATTTGATTTTAGGCGTAATTAGAAATGCAAGTGGAGCGCTTTGTGTTTTACCTCTGCTCCAACTATTTATGGCATGATATGCAAATGAAGCAAGCTATGAATATTAAAGATTAGAGTGTGTTACAAAGTATCACTGTCTTTAATGAGTTGGGTAATGGGCACAGGCTCTGGAACATGGAGGGATCGGCGCTGCGTGCCGGCTCGCCCGGCTCTGGTTGCATCCCAGGAGAGCAGGGCTGGGATTTAAAGGCTCTCCAGCCCCTCTCGGCTGCAGTAGGTAGGTGAGATTCCCCAGCGTTCCCATGACAAAGGAGGCTGCAGCTGAGGGCTGCTGATGGATTATTTCAGCGAGGCTCTTGCAGTTCTTGTCTAGGTCAATCCGTTCCGTCTGCGGCAGCGCCGGCGATGGATGCGAGAATATGAAAGCGCTCGCCGACCTTTCAAGGTGCTTTGCAGCCATGGGAGGGAATCTTAAACACAAATCCTGCCAAAATGGAGCTGCTGCTCCCCTGGCACTGCCACCCCAAGGCATTCCTTCAGCTGCTCCTCTGGGGTTAGGGAATTATTTGGGGGGTTATTGACACGTCTGAAGGAGCATCTCACCCACTGGAGAGCAGAGGGTGGGAATGGGGCTCCTTGGATTAACCCCTTCTGGGGGTAGGAGTCAGGACAGCCTGCTTTGAGCTTTAAATCAGTGACTGGGGTTAATTCTAAGTCAGCAACTGGTTTTAGCCCTGAATCAGTCACTGGTTTTAGCCCTGAATCAGTCACTGGTTTTAGCTTTAAATTGGTCACTGGTTTTAATTCTAAATCACTAACTGGCTTTAGCCCTAAATCAGGCACTGGTTTTAGCCCTAAATCAGTCACTGGGTTTAATTCTCAATCAGCAACTGGTTTTAATTCTAAATCAGTTACTGGTTTTAGCCCTGAATCAGTTACTGGTTTTAGCCCTAAATCGGTTACTGGTTTTAACTCTAAATCACTAACTGGCTTTAGCCCTAAACCAGGTACTGGTTTTAGCCCTAAATCAGTCACTGGTTTTGGCCCTAAATCAGTCACTGGTTTTAACTCTAAATCACTGACTAGTTTTAGCTTTCAATCACTAACTGGTTTTAGCCCTAAATCACTAACTGGTGTTAGCCCTAAGTCACTGATTTGACTTGGCTCTAAATCAGTGATTTTGTCTCTAAACCAGTGACTGATGTTATCTCTGAACCAGTGGCTGGTTTTATCTCTAGAGCAGCCTGGAGAGCTGTGAAAGGGGAAGGGTGCTGTGTGTTTTGGGGTGCACACAGAGGCTCCATCCAGGGCTGCCCTGCTGGGATCCCTCTGGGATGCTGGGGGGCTGCACGAGGGGGGAAAACCCTGCCAGCTGCAGAAAGCAATGGGTTTTATTCCAAATGGGGCTTGGGGAGGGAGAATGAAGCATGCCCCAGGGAGCGTGCTTTTCAGATTTGAGGTATTTAAATTACAAATTTTGATGAGGAAGATTGTCAGCAGTATTCAAAACAGTGCTTAAATTCTTTTGAAACACTGTCGAGCTGTGCTGTGGCAGTTGAAAAGTTTGGCACACAAGAACTTGGCCCAGAAGTTGCTGCTTGGGTTTTTTTTTTTCCTTTAAAACTCAATTCATCTGTATTCAAGTATCCCACATGCTTAAGGAAAAATAACCCCACCAGGCTCATGCTGGTTTGAGACAGACCCTTGCCTGCAGGAGAGGCTGCAGAAGTGATTGATCTCTAATATTAGAGGCTTCTGTGTTGGTTAATCAGCATTAATAAGTATTTATACTTGGAAAGAAGAAAGGGTTTTGCAGCGTTTGTGTCTGCTCATGAAAACAACCAGCAAACTAAACTGGGGTTTGGCATTTTTTGTGTTTCACTGAATTTTGAGCCCATATGAATTACATAGACGTGTTTATATTTTTGGGGGTTTGTTGGTGTGGGACCAGCTCAGGTTGTGAGCACTGGGGAGACTTTCTCACTCCAACCTCTGACCTCTCTCTGCTGCAGAGATTAAAAAAACCAGATTTTAGGGGGCTCTCCCAGCAGCTCAGGACTTGTCAGATATTGGTGGACATAGTTTAGCATATAATATATATATATAAAACCAATATATTGATCATACATCATCTATATTATAACGTTTCATATCTATAATCATCAGCAGTGCATATATAATACAATATTCTGGGCTGCAGTGTTGTCTGGGGGTGGTTTAGGGTGTGATACAGAAATAGGCACATTCTGAAGCTTTGGGCACAGTGTGTTACCCCCAGTGAGGGGTTTTGCTGCAGGAGGAGAGGAGGCAGAAATGAAAACTCATGTACTTAATGCTCCTGGAAATAGGGATCAGTCTGGTTTTCCCCCCAGGGAAATGGGGGACAGGGAATTTTTTGCTGCACTACAAACAGTAAATGCAGTATATAACAAAAGCAGATTTTTAGCACTGTCTGGGCAAGATGGGTGTCAGGCTGGGGTGGCCACCTCGTGTCACCAATTTTGGATTTCTCAGGGGTTTTGCTGGATGACCAAGCCCCTCATTTTTGAAGAAGCTTCTGTGCAGTCTCGTAGTTGCCTGTCTGAGCCCAGAAGCGCAGAGTTAAATTTCTGCAGTCTCCAACTCCCCTTGTCTGCAAGCTTCTCTTTCCATTAAAGATCAAGCTCAGATGCAATTGTAGCTTTGCTTTATTGAGTATTAAAAGTTTAATGCATAAATGTCTTCCTTCACCAGAACTTTTTGGCAGCCCTGAAATTCCTGCAAAACCACAAAGATCCCAATTGCTGCTCGGGCTCAGCTGCCCTTGAAGGGTTAATTATACTATGTCTTTTTTTTTTTTTTTTTTAAGCAGGGAGAATAAGCTGTAGCCAAAAGTAAAAGTCATTAATTTTAAGACAGAGATGTAAGCAAAGTTTCCTTCCCCTCTGCAGGTTGGTCAGGGTAGGCTATGCAGTAATTGAAAAGTAAAGGCAATTGAATTACAGGCTCCTGTCCAAACCGAGTGCGATTTCTTCTTCTTCTTCTTTTTTTTTTTTTTTTTTACAACCTCCATTGCATCAGAACTAGGCAGTATTCCTGATGTTCTCATGTGTGTTAATGCTGACTCACAGACTAACTTGCACAAGAAAAAAAAACACACAGGCAGCTCCACCATACTAGGTAATGAGCTCTAGCGAGAAGCAGCGTCTGATGTTTTGTAAGCTTTTTTTAATTGACCTTTTAAGATATTTACTTTATTTTAAAGCTTTCTGTTCCGTAGTGGCACGGTGCTAGGACTGAGTCATGCATGTTATATATTGCTAGCTCTGCTGTTGTGTACCAGGAGTGAGGAGAATAGGATTCAGCATGGCACTTGTCTTTTTTGATGTGTTACGGATGGGAATTAGTGCTTGTGATGGGATGCTGCAGGCAGGGTGATGGGGTGCTCTGTGCTTTCCTGTGGCCATAACTTACTCGGGGTCTTGACTTTTTATTAGATGGCAAAATACTCCGTTCTGCAGAATAATTGTATTTTCTAGCCATGTCTCTCTCCCTTCTCCCTTCCCCTTGCAGCAATCTGAGAGAGAGAGAGGGGAAAAAAAAAATTAAAATGTTGCATTTTCTATTTTTGCTTCTCTTTGCTTTGAGAGCTCTTAGGATCAGTGTTAGGGAAGGGGGAAAGAGGAAAAAAAAAAAAAAAAAGCCTAATTAAATAATAATGGCAAAAGCACGCTTTGCCTTGGCTGAATGACGGCACTTGGGGAGCTGCTGCCGGGTGGGTGACCTCGAGGAGCCGCGGTGCTCCCGGGGACGGTGACTCACCTTGCAGCAGGACAGACGGACAGAGCCGGGCTGCCGGGGAGGGACACGGGGCTGGGCAGGGTCCTGCAAAGAGACCCTGGGGACTGTGGTGGGGGACTGGAGAGACCCTCGGTGATGGGCACTGGGGACAGACCCCCGGGGCAGTGATGGGGTCCCTGCAATGAGACCCCCGGGGCAGTGATAGGATCCCTGCAAAGAGACCCCCGGGGCAGTGATGGGGACTGGGGACAGACCCTGGGGACTGTGATGGGGATTGGGGAGAGACCCCCGAGGCAGTGATGGGGATTGGGGAGAGACCCTGGGGACTGTGATGGGGTCCCTGCAAAGAGACCCTCGGGGCAGTGATGGGCACTGGGGAGAGACCCCCGGGGCAGTGATGGGGATTGGGGACAGACCCTGGGGACTGTGATGGGGGACTGGAGAGACCCTTGGGATTGTGATGGGGATTGGGGAGAGACCCTCGGGACAGTGATGACGGATTGGGGAAAGACCCTCGGGGTAGGGATGGGGTCCCTGCAGAGAGACCCTCGGGGCTGTGTCAAGGATTGGGGAGAGACCCTCGGGGCTCTGATGGGGAACTGGGGGGGACACAGGGCTGTGCAGGGTCCCTGCAAAGAGACCCTCAGGGCTATGATGATGGGGAACTGGGGGAGACCCTCGGAACTGTGATGGGGATTGGGGGAGACCCTCGGGGCTGTGCCAGGGACTGGGGAGAAACCCTCGGGGCTGTGATGGGGAACTGGAGAGAGACCCTCGGGGCTGTGCCAGGGACTGGGGAGAGATCCTCAGGACCTTGCAGGGGACTGGGGAGAGACCCTCGGAGCTGCGCTGGCACCAGGGGGACACTGGGCTGTGCGGGGTCCCTGCAAAGAGACCCTCGGTCTTGTGATGGGGATTGGGGAGAGACCCTCGGGGTTGTGATGGGGAACTGGGGGAGAGACCCCCGAGACTGTCATGGGGTCCCCGTAAAGAGACTCCTTGGAGCTGTGCAGAATGACTGGGAGATACCCTGGGGCTGTTCTGGGGTCTCCACAAAGTGACCCTCGGGGCTGTGCCAGAGGATTGGGGTGAGACCCTCGGAACTGTACCAGGGTCCCCATGGAGAGATGCTTGGGGCTGTGCCAGGGTCCCTGGGCAGAGACCCCTCAGGGCTGTCCTGGCATCCATCCCTGTGCCTGTGCCAGGATCTTCAGAGAGACCCCTCAGGGCTGTGCCAGCTCCCCACGGGAGATGTTTGGAGCTTGGTCCCCAGGGAGAGCCCCCAGGGCAGTGCCAGGGTCCCAAACTGAGCACCCAGTCCCCATCCCCTGGCAGTGGGGCTGCCCACACCTCCTGAGCTGCACCATCAGCAGGATTTTAATTCACTTTTCCACCTTTTCCCCTCCCTGTTTTCCCCTGCCCAGCCTCTGGGGCTGCACTTTCTGTGTGAACTCTGGAGCCGTGGTGGCTCCGTGCTGCGTGTCTGCTGCGTGGGGGCTGCCCGTGTGTTACTGAGTAATATTTGCAAATTCACTTTCTGCTCTTAATAAGGCAGAAATAATCTTCTTTCACCCATTGCCACTGGCTGCTACACTAAAAATAGGGTCTGTCCGTGCCGCTTGCCACTTGCAGCATTTCAAAAATAAATACTTTGGAGCTGCAGATACCAGTGCTGCAGGAGAGGAGGCTCATTGCCATTTGATTACTGAACTTAACCTTGTTTTCTCCCCCCTGTGCAGGAATCCAGACCCGTGCTCCAATCCCTCTCCCTTCCCCTCCTGGATTTTCTCACCTGGAAAGGGGATGCTCAGTTGTTGGGGTGGGGGTGCAGACTTTGCTTTTTGGCTGTTTGGCTCCCTGGCACAGCCTGTGATGCAGAGGTGGGGGGAATATGCTCAGCCTGGACCTGAAGTGCATTTTATTTGGCTGTTTATTTTATTTAACTCTTTAGTTTACCCAACTATTTTATTTAAGTCTCTATTTTATTTGAGGCATTACAGCATCTCCGTGCTCGGGCAATGATGACACTTGGCCACCGAGTTTGCAGTGAGCTGTTGCATATTTTCCCCTGGGCTTTTACATTTCCTTTGCATTAAAAAATGGGGAAATAACCCCCAAAACCCTGCAGTGAGAGCAGGGCAGGTGCCACCCCCGTGCCTGGGGGATTGGGTGGCTTTGGGGACCCCCTGCCAGCCTCAAATCCAAGGGTGGGATTTTCCCCCACTCTCTCCTCATTTACAGAAGAAAGGGAAGTTTCCTTTGACCCTTTGGGGCCTTCAAGGGCAGGACTTTTCAGCTCTTTTCTTTCCTGGGGCTTTGGCTGGGGGGGTTGGAGCCTTTGGCTGCTTTGTCTCCCACCCCCAGAGGGTCCCTGTCCCTTTGTCCCTGTCCCAGCTCACCTTCCTGGGGAGCTGCAGGATTTTTGGGGGGCTTTGGGGGAATGATTCTCCACCCAGTCTCTCTGTTGTTTGGCTGAGAAAAAAAAAAAAAGCCAATTTAAATACATTATCTAATTATTTCTGATTACTCCTGGGGGAGCTCTGATGGCAGCATCTCATTCTAGGTCGATGCTTTTTCCCTTTGTTGCTGTCGCCTCGCCCTGACCTTTCAGGCCTCAGAGCAGGGAATTAGTTTGGAAAAGAGCAAACCTGCTTTTTTTCTTTCCCCCAAAGCAGATGAATGCAGAAACTGAGAATTCCCAAACTCTCCTGGAAGTTGTCTCAAATAACAGCTGCATTTTTTATGAACATCTTGTGACAAAGGCTATGACTTTACAAAAATCAGGCAGAGATGTACAAATTATCCTCCTGGAGAAAGAGGCTGCCATCAGAAAACAAAATGATGTTTTTGCTTGAATGGTCACATATGTAAAATGATCAAGGTGGGGGATGTTTGTCTGGTTTTAATCCAGTTTTATCCAGGTTTTCCCATTTGGAGATGTCTTGTTGATGGTCTGTCACCTGTAGGACACTCCAGGCCAAAGGGGACTGGATTTTTTGGGCTGTTGGTCATGCTGGGGGCTCCTCCTGCACCTTGGGACACAGCTCAGCTTGGGAGATGAGATTGGAAATATACAGTTTACATCTGTAATTGCAAAGGTCATTTCTCCTGCAGCACAGCTCTTCCTGTGTCAGATGGGCTGAAGCCATTTCAAACCCTTCAAAGGTCTCTTGGTGCTCTATTTAAAAGAAAAATTATCATATTTAATAGAGGGATTTTAAAGTTAGAAATTATCAAGCTTTATTGCATTTGCTGTCTAATCACAGTAGCTTTTTGTTGCTGTTGTTTTTAGGGAATGCGAGGTTTGGTGCTGAGCAGGTTCTCCTGGGCTTTCAAGACTGTTTTATTTTATTTCTTCACGATTTGGGGTTTTTGGTGGTTTTGGGTTGGGTTTTGGGAGGCTTTCTTGGTGTATTCTGGTCATAAAAAGGAAGGGGCAGAGGGAGGAAGAAGGGAATATTCCAGCAGTCCTGGCTGATGGTTTATTGGGGTGGTTTGGGCTTCTGCAGCTTCCTTGTGTGGCTTTGCTGTGTTCCTTGATGCTCTTCCTAAACCAAGCTGTTACTTCCCCCCCATTTCCCTGGGAACTGCATTTTGGGAGGGACCAATTGTGTGCAGCATCTCCTGAGAGGTTTTATCTGAGGTTTGCCAAAGATTTGGGATGCTGGGGCACTTTGTTGCTTCTCCTTGGCTTAAAACATTCCCTAAACCAGCCCAATTTGGTGCCTTTAGGGAGAAACAGGGGTTCCTCCAGACAATCCTGTTTGTTTATAGAGCAAATTCTAAGTAATATTAATAATTGATATTTATTTTAAGTTTGGCTTGTTGTGTGCTACCGAGCTGTCCTTGGCTGGTCCCACACATCCTGCCCTGCTGGGTCCATCCAAGGCCTCCCTGGTGTCTTCTCCTGCTCTGAGGGAGCCCTTCCTGGAAGGGAAGAGGAGGAAATCCTTCTCCACCCCTGTTCTTCCCATCCTCATGGAATTATGAGGCTCCCTTAGGTGCCTGAGCAGTGATGTTTTTTCTGTAACTCGGGTTTTCCTCAGTAATTTGCACAGACCCAGAGTGGATCTTTGTTTGCCCGGGCAGATTCCATTTGCACAGGTGAGCGCTGTCGTGCCTGGGAGAGGTTTTGGCCTCTCAGCTTGGTTGTTGTGGTGTCACCTCTGATCTCCTCGTGGGATGTGACCTTGGTGCCCTCTCAGCAGCACCAGGCAGGGACCCCAGTGGCCTCCTGAGGGGTTTGGGTGAGGGTGGTGAGCATTCCCAAGGCGGGGAATGGGAGCATGGGGCTCTCCAGGCTCTGTGGGGCTGCAGGTCCTCTGGGATTTGGGGCAGTTTGGGGCAAATCTGGGAGAGCAGCACTTCCCTGCCCTGGGCTTGAACCTCATGCACCAAACATCCCTGAGGGTGTGGAAGTGGAGCTGTGAGCAGGATCAGGAGGGAAGGTCAGGCTGGAGCATCACCAGCCCCGTGCTCCCTGCAGTCATCCTGCTCTGGGGATGGCCTCGCCTCTCATCCCTGGGATTTTAACTGTGTGTGACCATCAGAGCACAGCAATCAAACCAAACCCGAGGCCAGTGGCACAAGGAAAAAATGCTCTGGGCAAGGGAGAAATAAGCAAAGGGAGGCCCCACCCTCTTTCCCAGAAAAAAGCACCAAACATGCTCAATAAATGCGAAGGTAATTTAAAATCTGAATCCAGGAGACAATGTGACTGGGATTTCATTACTTAAGCAAATGGATTTGCTTTTAGTGGATTCAGCCACAGACTGAAAGAAGCTTTCCCCAAGGGGTAAACATTTTTCCTGCATTTGAAAGGCTTTCTTGTATTGGGGGGTGTGGGGGATCTGGAGGGGGGGGGACAGGAAGCAGGACTGTGGCTGCCCAAGAAGCACCTTGATTTTGGGCAGATTTGGGCATTCCCAAAGCTGTGCTTTTGGGCAGGTGCTCTTGGGGTGGGATGCTGGGCCAGGTGGGAGGATGCTGGGGGGTGCAGGGGTTGTTGAGGGGTTGCAGAGGATGATGGAGGGATGCAGGAGGATGCTGGGGGCATGTGGGGGTAGTGCAGGAGGATGCTGTGGGGGTGCAGGGGTGATGCAGGAGGATGCTGGGGAGATGCTTGGAGATGCAGGGGGATGCTCAGGATGCAGGAAGATGCTGTGGGGATGCAGGGGGCACAGGAGGGTGCTGGGGGGATGCAGGGGATGCTCCCCAGCCCTGCTCCCTGCCTTCCCCTGGCCGCAGGAGTTAACCAGCAGCAGTGCCAGCTCTGCAGACTGTTTGGAATAGTTTAAATGCTTTGACACTCTGGATGTACTAGATGGCAGGGGAGGCAGTTTACAGCGTAATTCATATGCAAAACTGCACTATAAATTTAAAACCTGTCTCAGTTGCCGTGGCACCACTAAGCATTTCATCAGCATACAGTACAGTATTTCTGCCATCTTTGTTTGCATTGCAGTGACTCATCAAAAGTCTGTCTTGTACCAACACTGAGAGCATTCCTCTGGCACTGATATTTCTCTGTTTTTAAAGCTTCGGTTTGAAACTGGCATTTACTTCAGGTCCCTAATCAAAGGGCTCTATTCATTGCAGAGAGCAGCCTGAATGTTAATCTGCATCCGGCCTATTCATTTAGATGCTGTGCGCTGCCGGGGAGATTTGACTTGGTAAAAGCTCGAGCTCCAGCAGATACAAACCTAGCGCTTGATACTATATTTTATTTTCCCCCTCCCCCGGGCACCGGGGGCTCCGGAGCCCCTCGGCAGCGGCCGCTGCTCAAGGTACGTTCGTGTTCGCTCCGGGCCAGGCGAAGGCACCGCGAACTTCCTCGCTTGGAAGAATTTTTTTTTTCTTTTTTTTTTTTTTTTAACCATGCAGATACAATTAAATTGGCTCCGAGTGTGTTCCCTTTTCTTCCTGTTACCCCGTGGCCTTGCAGATAGGACTGTTTTTTTTTTTTTTTCCCCTCGGCAATGGGAACAGAGCAGCTCTTTGTGGGTTATTATTTTCTTTCCAGAGATATTTTTTTTTTAATCTTTCTCAGATAAACTTCTAATTTTTTTTTTTTTAATTAAAAAAAAAAAAATCGTTGTTCTGCGCTTTCAGTATTAGTTAAAGGTAGTTTTTTTGAGTGGTGTTGCAGGATTTTGAATCTCCGGGACTGTTTGGGGAGGCGGCGCGGGGGGGGTCTGGGCTCGGTGCATCCGCAGTGATTTGCTCCGCTGGAGTTTCGGCTGCACCAGCGTTACCTGCTCGGGCTCTGCGCACTCCCAGCGCCCTCCCAGCGCCAGGCTCTGCTCCAGGGAGCCGGAGCAGCAATCCTGCCCATGGCCAAAAGGTACAGCTGGCCCTGGAGAGCGGCCGGGCCGGGCTGCCGAGGGTCCGCGCTGCCGGTACCGGCGGCACCGGGGGCCGGGCTGGGGCTGCCCCTGCCCCGCTCGGCGTCTGGGGGAGGAAAATAAGAAGACAACTTGGTAGGCGGCTCGCTGCGGCAGGCACGTTGGTTTGTTTTATTGGGGCTCAAATATCTGGCTTAATTTGCAGATAAGCCTCGTTTTGTTGGAGGATAAATCTGTTGAGAAGGGGTTTAACTGTTGAAACGCTCCCTCTTTCTGGTGCAAATGGGAAGATTGCTTTTCAAAGTGCTTTTTCCTGGGAGCTCTCGCTCCGGCAGAATCCTGTATTTATTTCGGGCAGAATGGCACATTGTTTTATAAATATCTTTTCTGTAGTTTCAACATAGCTGCTGGTTGTTGTGTTTCTTATATAATGCTACCGAGATCTGTGTGACTGCCTTTCGTTTGCTTTACTGTTCTCTCCCATTATCGTTCAGATTTTCCTGCATGAAGTAAAAACCCCCGAGGGAATAAATCAGTGGTGCTTATTTAAACAGACCACAACTCGAAGAAAATACTTGCTTTTTTTTTGAAATATCCTTTGCCATCCACCAGTGGCATTCCCAAGGCTGCTCAAAACCATCGATAAATGATTTTTGCAAGCGATCGCTTTTCCGCCTTGGCTCTGGGAGCTCGCCTTGGAGCCTTTGATGTCGGGTGAGGTGGGTTCCTGTGCTCCTGCCTGCCTTTGGTGAACTGTCTAAAAACCTTGTTCCTCTCTCCCCCGCCTTCTCCGTTTTTCAGATGTGCCCTACTTTGGATATTCCTGCATTGAATGTCTGAGGAGCTCCGGCCGACCCTGAGCCATGTCGCAGATGTTGCACATAGAGATTCCCAACTTCGGGAACACCGTTCTGGGCTGCCTGAACGAGCAGCGCCTGCTGGGGCTCTACTGCGATGTCTCCATCGTGGTGAAGGGCCAAGCCTTCAAGGCTCACCGGGCGGTGCTGGCCGCCAGCAGCCTCTACTTCCGAGACTTGTTCAGTGGGAACAGCAAAAACGCCTTCGAGCTGCCGGGCACCGTCCCCCCGGCCTGCTTCCAGCAGATCCTCTCCTTCTGCTACACCGGCAAGCTGACCATGGCGGCGAGCGAGCAGCTGGTGGTGATGTACACGGCGGGCTTCCTGCAGATCCAGCACATCGTGGAGAAAGGCACGGACTTGATGTTCAAGGTCAGCTCCCCGCACTGTGACTCTCAGACCACCATGATCGAAGACCCCAGCTCGGAGCCGCAGAGCCCCTGCAACCAGCTGCAGTCGGCCTCGGCGCCCTACGTCATGTCCCCCTCCATGCCCATCCCGCTGCTCACGCGCGTCAAACACGAGAACCTGGAGCTGCAGGCCCTGCCCGGCCTGCCCGGCAAGCGGCCCCTGGAGCCCGGTGCCCGGGACGGGCCCGGCGGCGCCGGTGCCAGCGCGGGGCCCCTGAAGCTGTCCCGAGTCTCCTACTACGGGGTGCCCAACCTGGCCACGCTGCTGCCCAACGTGCAGCAGGTGCAGTACTCGCAGGGGGAACGCACCAGCCCCGGCGCCAGCAGCATCCCCACCACCGACAGCCCCACCTCCTACCACAACGAGGAGGACGAGGAGGACGACGAGGCCTACGACACCATGGTGGAGGAGCAGTACGGGCAGATGTACATCAAGTCCTCGGGAGGTTACTCTGGTAATGGATGGCTCTCTCTGCTTGGGTTTTCTGCTCCCTTTATGGGGTTGTGTGGGCCTCGTCCAGCTACTGTGGGCAGATTTGGGTTGGTCACCGGGTTTTGGTCTTTGGGGGTTTCATTTGTTGGTTTTTGCCCATGTGGTGGGCTTGGTACTGATGTCTCGGTGCCTCTCATTCTTTAGATGAGAGGCTGCATCATCCACCAGGGTCAGCTCAGCCTTTGCTTTTTAGCTGAGGCCGCCAGTGAGGAGCCTGGTGGCTGCATGAGCCCTGTGGTGGTGGCATCCATCCTGAGGTGATGGCTGAGCAAACCTGCTGTGGGTCATCCTCTTGGCCCAGGGCCAGGTGGTCACTCTGGGAGCTGTCTTCTGTCCTGGGTTTTTAGAATGAGAGTTTCCAAAAAAGTGATGAGCACGGGATATTTGGAGGAAGGGAGAATATAAATGAAATAATTTTTGTTGAAGTTAATTAGGAATATCTGCAACAGGAAGGAAAGATGGATTTTTCTCCCCACTCCCTGAAGTGCCCCTCTCTTCTTGTCCCACACATCACTGTTAGAAATGAAAAAGCATTTTTGGGGCTTCCTGTTCTTTTATTTCCCCATTAGTGCCCAGAACTAAGTAAAACCCTGCTGTCCTTCCAGAATTTAGGATTAAGGGCTGAGTGTGAATCCCTTGACGGGCCTCAGACAGAGGAGGCTGCTTCTCTTTGGTGCTGCTTGGCTGGGAGCTGCTGCTCAGCCCCAGAGTGGGCACAGGGACACGAGAGCTCCTTTCCCTCCCACTTCCTTGGGCACACAGCCTGTTTTCCTGGCGCCTTGCAGGGCTCAGACCCTCCTGAGGAGCCAGGACAGGGCTGCAGGTCCAGGGGCACAGTTCCAGGGGGAGATGCCCCTGGGTGCTGTCCTGTGAGCATCCCCTGTGGAAGCAGCTCCCAGCACCCCACACAGGTGGAGCTGGCAGTGTCCCCCATGGAAGCTCAGCCTCACAGAGGCCTCCTTGTGGGAGCTGCAGGTGTTTGTGGCAGCAGCTTTGGTCCTCAGGAGCTCCCCAGGGAGGGACATCTTCCCCCTGGCTGTGGCTGCAGGCAGCATCCCCTCCCCTGGAGCTGCTTCCCCTGCTCTGCCTCCTGGGATTGCTGCACTGATGCTGCAAATATTTTAACTCTGGTTCATTGACGAGCTCTCCTCAAAGCCATTTGACTTTAGTCTTCACCAAGGAACAAGATTTGGCAAATAGGACAATTTTTGTTGCATAAAACAGGTAGGCTTCCTTAGTACTGAGAGTGGGCTCACCCCAACACACTGTCCCATCCCATCCCATCCCATCCCATCCCATCCCATCCCATCCCATCCCATCCCATCCCATCCCATCCCCTCAGCATCCTCTTGCCACGTCCCCTGCCAGACAGTGAACAGATAAGCAGAATTTTCCATGGTGTTTTTTCACTAAGCCATATGAAAAAGGAGGAAAACAGTGAATTTACTATTTTAATATTAGAAATATTTGTTAGGAGAAGTGGACAAGCAGTTGTAGGAAATTAGCCTCAAATTAGCCTCTCCCTGTCCTGCTTCAGTGGTTGGGATGGAGCAGGAGAGGAGTGGGATCCGGGGTTGGACAAGGTCAGGTCTCCTCCATGGCTGCTGTTGGAGCCAGACTGAACAGGATTGTGTGTTGCCCACTTGTTTTGGGTTTATTTTGCTTTTCCCTGTAGAACCTGTGGTGAGCAATGAGTGTTTGCCTTCAGTTGTTCCTCAGAGCAGTGGGATCATGCCCTTGGAGTGTGTTTTCCATCCCTGTCACGGGGCCAGTTCCTGCAGGAGCAGAACAGAACCAATTCAGAAGGCAAGGACAGCACCAGCCTGGGGATGGTGCAGCAGCAGCTCTGAGGCTGCCCCTGATCCATGCTGGACAGGAATCATCCCAGCTGGAAAAGTGAAAATCCAAGCAGCTTTCTCAGGTGTCACTGGAGATGCTGCAGCCCTTGTGCCACAGCCAAGTTCTCCTGCTTGTTTTCTGTAGGGGGAAGCAGGTGGTGATGCTGAGGCCATGCAGGGAAGAGGCAGGTTGTAAGGCTCTAAATATCCCACATTTCTGCTGAAATTCCTCTTCCCCACCCGCACCTTTCGGGGGAGTTTCCTGTTTGAAATAAGGCAGCTATAGGTATCAGGCTTCCTGGAAAAGAGGGCATGCAAAAGAGAGATTACAAAAAGTAAAACCTAAGCTGTTCCATTATGGTTGGGACTTGTAGAGCTAACTGTGTTTTAATTACTCGGGATAAACTGTACCCTCTCAAAAGGTGCAGAATAATGAAACTGTGAGATGGAAGAGAGAAGGCAGCTAATCCTGCTCCTGGCATGGAGATCCCACAGCTTCACAAAGCCCTGGGGGAGGGGGAGCCCTTTAAACCAGGCATTGCCAAGGTTTCCAAGAGCCCTGTTTGTGAAAACAAAAACAAAGCCAAAGAGGAGCAGAGCAGACGAAGCTCTGAATTTCAGAGAAGGTTGCTGGAATTTTTTCCTTCTTTTTCTATGCATTTTTATTCCCCATCTGAAGCTGCTGAGGTGGACTGAGCTCCTCACCTGCCTTCAGCATCACCCACCAGCCTTGGAGGGGTCACCAATCCTCTTCTTGCCCCAAAGCTGGGGGTTTTTAATTTATTTTCTTCACCCCTTTTTGTAGTCAGAGCCATTCTGAATCTCCAAAGCTGGATCAGATCCTCATCTCCAAATCATTAAGGTTGGAAAAGGTCTCCAAGATCAAACTTTGACCAAACACCACCAAGAGCACTGAGTGTCGCATCCTTGGGCACGTCCAGGGGTGGGCACTCCAAAACCTCCCTGGGCAGCCCCTTCCCATGCCTGAACACCTTTTCCATGAAGAAATTCCTCCTTTTGTCCAACCTGAACCTTTTCTGGCACAGTTTGAGGCTGTTTCCTCCTGGAGGAGCCCTGGGAGAAGAAGCTGGTGCCGCCTGCAGCGGTGGCACTGCTGTGAGGGACCAGGACAAGTGTTGGACCTGCAGAAGGAGCAGCATGATAAACACAGGAGGGTCAGGCTCAGGTGTTGGCAGGCGGGGCGGCAGCTGGCAGAGGGGGAAAGCTGCCTCAGTTTCCCCCCAAGCTCTGGGCAGGTTTGGTGGCCACGTTTGCCGTGCCAGGCTGGGAGCACTGCGGTAAAATGGCTCCTTGCTCCAGAACTAGGTCTGGGTGTGGAGAACATGTGGGCCTTGAGGACACGAGCGAGACTTAATGAGGTTTCCAGCATCTGATCTGAGGAACGCACAACTCCAGAAAATATTAAACAAAAGCAAAGTATTTTTATCCCTGTTAATTACAGCGTCGTGGGCCCGAGCTGAAGTGGGTTTCAGCAGGACTTGCAGATGCTCGGCGCTTTTCTGCACTGAGCCACGTTCTTGTCAGTCAGCTCTCTGCTGAGCAGATGCAGTTAATTTAATTTTGACAGGCACCAGCGAAGTTGTGCAAGGGTCCGTCCTCCTCCCCTGCTCCTGCTGCACCGGTTTGCAGGGAAAAGGGAAAATCTTGATGCAGCAAACGGCTGGAATGTAAAGGCTGGACTTGAAAGTTATGAAATCCTGAACTGACAAGAGCACACTTCATTAAAAATTCATCTAAAATAGCCATTATAGAATAGTTGTGGTAATTAGCTGAGAGAATAGTTCTCTCTCCTGGCCTCTGATTCCTGACAGTAAGGAAAGAGGGCAGGGAACAGCCCAGAATCCCAAATGGTGCAGCCCGTGCAGCATCCCGCGCTGCGGCCGCGTGAATCACAAATCACGGCAGGAATTGCAGCGGGATGGAGCAGCTGGCTGCCACTGCAGGGACAGCCCCTGCTCCTGCCAGCTCCCCCTGCTCCTGAGGGACCAGCCTGTGCACAGGAGGATGCTCAGCAGCAAACAGCTCGTGGATTTTTAGGGAATGAAGCGGTCGAGGGCTGTGTCAGTATCCACCAGAGCACTTTGGCTTTTGCGGAGGGATTCAGACACCTGCAAAGTGCTGAAAGCCTGTGTGTCTTCATGGGACAAGGTGGGGACTGGGCACAGGTTGGATGTGCTGGTTTTGGAGGTGTTTTCCAGGCTGAGGGCTCTGTGGTGGCAGTGCCCCATCCTGACCCTGCCACAGCCAGAGCTGAGCCCCAGGCTGGGGGCACTCAGCCTCTGGCCTTTTTTGGCATTAAACTTCCAGCCCCATTTTCCTCCCTCTGAACCACAGATGTTTAATTTTAGGCTGGCAGATGTTTCACTCCTGGCTGAGATCTGAGGCGAAGGCAAGATAGGGGTATTTATAAACCAGTAATATTTTTCCTATACTAATTCCAGATTACCTCCCTGTATAAATAGGTCACAAATCAAAGGCTACATTTCAGTACGTTGGTATAAATGTACTATTTGGGAAATGTAAACTCTCCCCGTTGGGACTCTGTGATGGATCTGTCCCAGGGTGCTTGCGTGTGTCCTCTGCTCCAGGTTTACATCTGCAGCAGATGCTGGGGATGCTGAGGCTGTGGAGGGAAGATATTTCTGAGGTGGTCCCACTGCCAGTGGAAAATAGGCTGGTGGGAGAGAAATGTTAAAATATTGCTGTTTGAAAAGAGACTTTTTGCTGTGTACAGAAAAGGATCATCCATGGTGGAGCAGGTGGAGATGGGTTCTCTCAGGGTTTGAGATGTGTGGTTGTATGTTGGGACTCTGTGAAGATCAGTTTTTGGGTGAGGCTCCATCACTCTGATCTCTCTGTATCTCCCAATCCCATTCCTAAACCAGCAGCAGTTGTTTCTTACCCACAGGAGCACCCTGATGTTTATGTGCCGTTTGGAGAACCCAAACTGGTGGGAATTGGGGTTAGTGACTCGTTTTGCTGTTTGGATTGTCAGGAAGTAAGGAGATGAGTGAGCGCTGGGGCCAGGTGTGTGTCCAGCAATCCCCAGGCACTCACCTGAGCAGCCCATCCCCAGCAAATCTCAGGTGGGACGTGCAGAAATCCCAATGTCACCCAACCATCGTGGGCTCAGCACTAAGGGGCTGTGAGGGATCTCTGGAGTTTGTTTTAGGGATGAGGAGGACACGTGCCCCAGCATCATGCACAGCCTGGAGCCATGGAGCATGGACCAGTGAGTTGGTTTGAGGCTGTTTCTTCGGCCCGAAAAATCCAGGAAAATGAGTTTTTCCATTCTGCACCACCTGTTGCAGCTGCAGCCTCCAGCTAAGTTTGGGATAAAAGCATACATCCAAATGAATCAAATATTCCAGTGTTTGGCTGGCAGCTCTGGTGGCTTCCTCTGTAATGATTTCCTGCCCCTCTCTGCTGGCTGGGAGCTCCTTTCTTGTTCAGGAACAAAACTGTATTTAACAATACTTCCCATTGTTTGCCCTTTCATTCAAAGGGAAGGAGCCGCTGCCCTCTGAAGACACAAATTAATTAGAAGCAAATACTCTCCTGTTCTGTGGAGCAGAAAGGCCAAACAGAGTGGCTTTCTGTGGAAACATGGCACCAGAGTGGCTCTTGTGTCCTGCTCCTTTACATAACTGATTGCTATCTGCTCAACTGAGGTGCCACTGAAAGCCCCAAACCTCTTTTTGTTTGGTATCGTTGATTTTCTGCTAATGCTTGAATGGAAGCAAAGCCCCCCAAAATGATTCATGGCTGTTTTTTATAAGAGATTTATGGACAGTGAGCCAGCAGGACAGATGTAACCAAAATCCAGCAGTAGGTTGAGTTGTGCTTGGTCTTTTAGGCTGAATTTTAGTTTGGTTTTTGAAGTATGGTGCTGTTGGATATTGTGGGTGCTTTCGACCTGAGCCATTGGTTAAAGTAAAAATGAAGTATTAAGAATTCAATTTTTAATAATTTTTAATAGTTGCTAATATTTTAAATATTTTTAGTGATTTTTTAATAACCTGGGCAGAGCCCCCTGCTGAGGTGGGATTGTGTAGGTCACATATACAGCTCCTAGGGGTTGTGTATTTAATTTTACCTCTGAGTAAAATTTTGCCTCTGGGAGATGACTGAGGTGTCCCTTCCTGCCCTGGTGGCCCTGCCTTGCCAGGGAAGGACAGCAGAGCAGGACTGGCTCCCCCATACCCACTGTCCCTTTGGTTTTGGTTTATTTAAGCTGAAAATATCAGTATTTAATGGGATATGGTTTGCTTATCACTCTAAAAGCCTCAAAATAGGGGTGATCTTTGAGATTCTCCCTCAGTGGGAGCTGAGCCCCATCTCCAGCTGGGTCTGGGAATGCTGGGGATATTGCAGCTGGGAGTGTCAATGCACAGATTTCCCACTGGTGATGGGGCTGTGATGGCACAAAGAGTTTAAAACCACCCTGTGAGTTGTTCTGCTGCTGTTGGGTTGTATATCCCTGAGCAGGGACCACCCTCCTGCCATTCCAGAACCCCTCCTGCCATTCCTCAGGGCCAGAGGGAGCCATCCAGCCCATGTCCTGAGGGTGGGGATGCCCCAGAGCCTCCATGGGATGCCCCAGCCCAGCAGGGCACCGTGGCCATGTCCTACTTAGAACAGAACACTGCTCCCTTTGTCCCCGAGCCATCACCCTGGGTTACTGAGCACCAGCTCTGCAAAACTTGTTATTTTATCTGCAGGGAGGAAAAGTGAACCCAGAACTCGGGGATAATCACAGGGAAAGACACCTCTGGAGCAGGTTTTGAGTTCAGAAATGCTCCTTGCTGGGGTTTCTGCTCTCTCAGTGTGCATAGGTTTTGAGCACAGAGCTGGGTTGGGGTTTGTACGTGGCACTTGTCATGTTATCAAACAGTTTTGGGGGAAAAAGGTGGATCGTGGCAGAGCTGGGCTGCAGTTCAGCCCTGGGAATGTTCCCACCATGTTCTGAAGTTGATGTGCATGGTCAGCCCTCGTTGCTGTCAAAAATTGTCATTTTAAGCAATCTGGTGGTCTTGGACTGTAAATGTGCTTTAGAAACCAATCCCCTGTGTGCCCACAATGCCCAGGTTTGGAGGTGTTGGCAGGACAGCCCAGTATTTCAGCTTTTCCATGTTGCTGGTTGCTCCTGGGCAGTGCTGGGCTCTGGAGATGGTGCATCAGAGAGGGTTGGAAAAATCTGGTATTTTTGTTTTCAAGCTACCTCATAATAACATATTTTGCCTTTTTGATGGGGGCTTCTTTTGTTACTGAGAGGAAAAGCTGGCCTGCAGAGGCAGAGGAACAGAAGGTGGGCTGGAGGTGGCTGGTGGGTGCACAGAGAGGCTCTGGTGACCCTTCTCAGAGCAGAGGTGTCTGCAGGGTCTGGATTTTAACTTCAGCATGAAAAACCATCAAGGGAAGTAATGATGGAACTGCTGCAGGTGTTCATCAGTTCACTGTTTAGAAGCCCTGGTGAAATTCCTGCCACCCTCCTGGGATGTGTGGGGCTGCAGCTCTGCGTGCAGAGTGATGTCAGCTGAACAGAGCTGTCCATTTTCACAAATTATTGACCCAGGAGATGTTAAATCATAATTAGATTCTGAGGATCCCTTTCTGCAGAAGCTGAGGCTGCTGTGGAGGGGGAGACCAGGGGGTTTTCCCAAGTTTTCAGGTGTCACCTGCCCCGTGGGGGGAATATTTCCAATTGCTGCGTGAAGAAATCAAAGCCTGACCTCCTGTAGCATCATGACAGGTTATTTTAATGGTTTTCCCCTTCTGTTTTGCAGTGGCCCAGGAGAAGGCAGAGCAGATCCCCCTGGAGAACCGCTCGTGCGTGCTGATCCGGCGGGACCTGGTGGCGCTCCCTGCCAGCCTCATCAGCCAGATCGGCTATCGCTGCCACCCCAAGCTCTACTCCGAGGGGGACCCTGGCGAGAAACTCGAGCTCGTTGCAGGTAGATTTTCCTTGGAGTACCTTGGAATTTCCTTGGAATACCTCTGGGTTGCTGCTGTTCCCCTTCTGGAGCTGTGCTCTCCGTCTCGTGTGCCCTTGCTGTGTCTTTCTGGATTATTCGTCACCAAGCGTTTTTTGGAAAGTTCCGAGTTTCCTCTAATTTGCTGACAGAAAAATGTGTCATTAACAGGATTTATTCAATTGAATTAATTTAGCATTTTAATTGAATTCTGCAGCTTGTGTTCTTCCTGCTTGGTGTGGCTGCAGTGAGTGTGTTTTCATTTAGAATCACAGATCTAAAAGCCCAACAACCCCCACTCAAAAATTGCCACATTATAAGATTTACAAAGCAAGGGAGATAAAATCTGTGTCAATGAACAAGCTTTGAAAAACCTGTAAAATTTCTTTATAAATTTACTAAGTGGTCAAAAACTGCAGCAGGAGGAGAAGGAATTGGGTTTGATCCTTTCTTCTGTCTTTGTTTTCATTTTGGGGGGAATTTACAATATTGGGAGAATTTACTCCTTCTCTAGGAAAGATTTCTGGCCAGTGTGAGGTGGAAGAAGTTCTGTTTAGAGAACGTAGAGCTGGAGGAGTGAAACCAGGTGGCTGTGGCATCCCAGGCACACCCAGCACTGCACAGAAAGTGTTTAACTGGAGTGACCGGGTCGAATTCCAGTGATAATAATCATAATAATCATAATAATAATATTCTGCTTTTAGAAGTTCCCCCCAGCTTTACTTTGCAGTGGGCTGGCTGTGGGTTTTTCCCTTAGATGTGGCTGTGTGGGGATGACTGGGCAGGACATCCCAGACGTGCCCAGGTGGGGAGGTTTAATTGATCCCTGCAAAGCCCCAAAAGGGACATGTGGCAGCACAGTCCATCCAAATCAGTTCTTCTTCCCTTGCAGTCATTTCTCTCTTGGTGAGTAGCATGACTTCATTTTCATTCTGGAGACGGAATCAGGATTTCAGGGGATGCCCACAAAGGTTTGCAGCTGATGGAGGACAGGACTTTGATGGAAGGCAAAGCACAGCTTACAACCACAAGTATTTATTTTGGATCTGGAATATTCATCTTGTACCCATTTCCATTTAATGTGAGACTTCTTAAAACCATCAAGTGGTGCAGTTATTTTCACAGTGAGAGCTGCAAATTGGTTTGAGGCAACTCTGCTTGATTTACATTTTTCAATCTGGAAAAAAGCAGATTAATATCACTAACCGATAGTGGCTGCCTGGTTATTTTTCATTTATTAAAGTGAAGTTCCCCTCAGTGATGGCTGGTGTTTGCTCTGATGCCTTATCTCTTAAAATACAAAATAAACTCCCCTAATTCCTGTCTCAGACCTGGAGGGGGGGGCCTGATCCTGCTGTGAAAGTTTTCCTCAACTCTCCAAGTGGGAGTGTTTTCCTTTTGTTTCTGGTTTTTCATGCTATAGTTGATTCAGCAAACTCAAGCAGCCCTCTCTGAAAAAGGTCTTTAACAAGGCTTGCAGTCAGCACAGCACATCTGAGGGAGGGGCTGAGGCTGTTACTCAAAAAAAAAAAACCAACAAAACAAGACTAAAAAAACTCATTAGATGGAAGAGAATACAAAGAGGATTTCTGGTGACAGTGGCATGGCCAGAGATGCAGAGGGATGCTGGGTTCTGGGCAGGAGCAGGGTCCTGGGGTGCCCCTGGTGCAGCCAGGGGAGGTGCAGAGGGTCACCCCAGGGGCTGCATCCACAAGGTCAGGGACAATCTCTTCCCTGGAAATCCAGGAGGAGATGTTGCTGCTCCAGCAGATGTTTTATATCTCCAGAACAGAGTGTGTTCTGGATCCAGCTATGACCCATTATTTAATCTTAATTAAAAGCAAACACCAAAACCTTCTGCTTGAAAAATGGGATGACCTCTCCCTGGAAGCAGTGCTGATGCAGGAGCAGGCTGGTCTGTGAGCTGAGTAAAAAGGTTTGATATAAAACCTGCTCTAAAGTACTGCCAGACCTCTGGACATGTCCAGCTGCTTTGCACAGGGTTCCTTTTTCTTCCAGAAAACATCCTTAAAGGCAGCAGCTTCAAAGGCAGCAGTTGCTGTGCATTAGAAGGAAAATTCCCTGCTCACCAGAGGTACCAAGAGGTGATGGGCTGGGGTTTTGAAAGCAGTTAGATTCTGTAACCAAGTACCTCTTTCTGTGCTGGATGGGCTTTTTCTTTCATTTCCAACTCTGTGTTCTGCAGCCTTGCACTGGAGAAAAAAAAAAAAAAAAAAAAAAAAAAAAAAGAAAAGGCCAAATGGATTGGGGTTTTCTTGCTTCAGAAAAAATAAATAATCTGATCTGTACATATCAAATCACAGTGCAAGCCTTGCATGGTGTGCATTGGTGAGAAAATAGGAATCCTTTCATTTGATTCCCATAGACCTCCTGTCCGTACAGATAAAATTAGGAGTTGTTATTGCCTGGGACTCGCCAAGGCTCCAAGGATTTGTCAGGATTCTCCAGGAACCCCTCTGTCCTTGTTGCAGCAGGTGAAGAGGAGGAGCTGTGGGTGCCTCAGGGGTGGCTCTGTGGCTGTGTCAGGGGCTCATTTTGGATTTCCCTCTCCCCCTTGCAGGCTCAGGTGTTTACATCACCCGGGGGCAGCTGATGAATTGCCATTTATGTGCTGGTGTCAAACACAAGGTCCTGCTCAGACGTCTCCTGGCCACCTTCTTCGATCGGTACGTCCTGTCCTGTCCTGTCCCGTCCTGCTGCTCCTCGTGCTCTGCCAGGGCATCCCTTCCCTGCTCCTTCACCTCCAGGGGTTTAACCCTGGCTCAGGAGTGCCTCGTCCTCTGCACTCAGCTCTGTGCATTTTCTTAGTGATGCTTGAGGACTTTATTCCATTTCCATGCACATTTCCCACTCCTCACATGAAAATCCTGGTGATGCCTCCAGGGTCTGAAGGGAGGAGGGCAGGGAGTGGCTGTGCCCTGGTCCCCTCTCCCAGGATGTCCCTTATAAATATAAATATAAATATAAATAATGAATCAGAAAGCTGATTTATTATTTTATGATATATATTCTATTGTATCCTTTGCCTCCCCGCAGGAACACTCTTGCCAACAGCTGTGGAACTGGAATCAGGTCCTCCACGAGCGATCCCAGCAGGAAGCCCTTGGACAGCAGGGTCCTCAATGCAGTCAAATGTAAGGAGAGGGGTGTTCTGCTGCTGGGGTGGGACAGCATGGCCCAGCCCTGGGCAGGGAAGGGCACTCTGTTGTGTGGTAATGGTGGAATTAAGTTCTAGGAAAATCAATTTATTTTTTAGTTTACATCGTTGCCCAGAGAAGATGTGGGTGGGATCTGCTCTCCATCAGCCACTCCCCACTCAGTCAC